>NW_012117599.1:2312731-2417753 GCF_000951035.1 Colobus angolensis palliatus
AAAAAAAAAAAAAAAAAAATTCAAACATTCAGAAAAGTCACAAGAATAATACAGAGAACCCCAGTATACTCTTTACCCAGATTTGCCAATTTTTAACATTTGGTCACATTTTATCACATATATTATTTTATTCTCTGTCTTCACACATACATACACACCTTATTTTTTCTGAACTCGTAGAAATTAGGCAACACTTATCATGTTACTTTATCCCTTAACACATCAGTGTGTATTAAGAGTAAGAATAATCTCTTAATATAATCACAATAAAGTTAGAAAATTCAAAAACTGTGACATTATTATAGTACTTTTATTTAATCTGTATATTTTGATTTTGTTAATTGTCCCAGTAATGGCCTTTATCACACTTATTTTCTCCAGGACAGGTCTCAGCTCAGAATTATGTATTGCATTTAGTGGACACGTCTCTAGCTTTCTTTGACCTAGAACCATTCTTTAGCCTTTCCTATTACCTTTCATGATAGTGACATTATTTAAGCATAAGGCCAGTTATTTTATAGAATGTCCTTCAATTTGGGTTAGATTAGATTCAGGTTATCATTCCCTGCCAGGATGCTGCCGAAGTATGTCATGGCCCTCTGGGTCGTCCCGTCTAGAGGCACGTGATGCTCACCTGCCCTCACTGGTGATGGTAATTTAGATCACCTGTTCACTGTGAGGCACTATTTTCCCTCACAAAAAAAAAAAGAAGGCCAAATAGAATTTTGCAGAGCACAGGTGTGACATCCTTGGTGACTTCTCTTCTGGTAAGTATTGTTCAAAACCTCCTAAACATTTTTAGTAAAAAACAGCTCACTTTAAAATGCACCTCAGCAGAAGGCAAGATTGGAGTCACTGGATTGCAGTGTCCACTACATGAAGCCAGGTCCACGCGGAAGCAGAGCTGGCCAGGCAGGCTGTTGCCACTGTCGTTGGGATTGCGGTGGGGATTTCCCTGTGGCCCCGTTATTCCAGGGGTCAGTGTGGGTGATCCAGTTGAGGAAATGACTGTGTTGTACAGAGCAATAGCCTGGCTTATCTGGATGCCGAAAGACAAGGAGGAAGACACATTTTCAACCCTTATTTGAAATCATTATCTGTGGAAATTGGGTCATCCTTCCTGTTGTTCTGTGAGAAGCAGCATTTTACTTTGGGAAATCCATGGTGATTTCTGCACTGTGCCATAAGAACAAGTTATCATGAAGGAAAAGGGGACAAAACGGAACGCCTTCTCAAGTGTAATGAGCTCAGGTCAAAAAATCCTGTGTTTTCATGTATTTGAATTCTGCCTCTTGCCTCTGCTGGCCACCCGACTGCAGTCACTTTGTTTCCCTGTACCTCAGTGTCCCTGTCTTCTCCAATGGGATTTAAAACAATGAAACCGTTTGTAAGTTGCTGTGTAGATTAAATGTGATGATGTACAGCCCTTTGTTAATTCCGCGGAAAGAGTTTTTCTGCATCCCACGTGAGAGCTCCTCTTAGGAGTAGGGATAAACCTTGCCTCCTCTCCCGGGGAGGAGGGAGCTGCTTTCCGTTTCACGGCAGCTTAGAACTTTTCACAGCAAGTCAAAGCAGCAAAAGTCAGCACGGCGGGTAGAAAGGAAACCTCCAAGACTGGAAGGAGGAGCGGACACAAGGACCGTGAAAGATGACACTGCCAGGGAGTGGGCCGCTGGAGGGATGCTGCGGCTGGAGCAGAGTGAAAGCCTTTTTGAAGAGGTGGAATTCAAGCCGGGCTTTATATATCAGAAGGTTCTTAGAGCCAAAGGTTTAAAAAAAAAAAAAAATCCAGTCTCCAGCCTGAGAAAATCTGTTTGGAGCAAAGGTTCAGAACCATTCATGCATCTTTCACCACACAAACTGACTTCCACTGTTTACTCAGATTGGGACATCAATTCTCCGAGCCCTGAGCACCCGCAGCATTTTTGCTGAAAGCCTCTATAGGAGCACAGGCCCTTTCTCCAGCTGCATGCAGGACAACCCCGACTGAGGCAGGGAGCCACCTCATCCCCAGGGAGGCACTGGATCCACCAGCCTCCACCCAGAGAAAGAAGGGAGACAGTGGAGGCTCTGGGCCCGCCAGCCTCCACCCAGAGAAAGAGGAGAGGCAGTGGAGGTTCTTCAGCTTGGCCAGCCTCCAGAGCCCAGGTCCTCAAACAGGTCCAAGAGATTTCAGAGCTGGGAGACACGGCCTCACCTCTCAAGGCTGAGGACAGAGAGAAACTACAGGGTAAGGCAAGCCAAAAATTGGAGCTGATCTTGAATCAGGACACAAGAAATGGTAGCAATCCCTTACTTAGATGGAGAAGGAGCAGGTACAGAGGCTTAGCAGTAGTGGGACAGGCCAGTCCTGGGCCCTCCAGCTGCCCAGAGTGCGGCCACGTGGGGGCCCGCGAGGTCAGATTGAAGACAGACCATAAGAAACTGTGCTCATTTCTGGAGATGAACAAAGACTCACATCTACAGAGATTTTACAAAGAAGGAAGCTGAATTAAAGGAACTAAAAAGAAGTCATCATAACGGTCCAAAAAGTTTAGGTCCAAAGAAGAAACTCAATGATAGATGGTTTAGGCTTCGTCGGCTGTACAGTCTCTGTCACAACTTCTCAGTTTAGGCAAACAACTGAAAAGCTGCTAGCGGTTTTGATACTGGATACTGCGAAGTCCCAAAGGCTAAGGATTTGAAGAGAGTCACATGGGCCAATGTGGCTGTGGTTGCAGCCCAGACCCTTCCCCGGGGCCGTGGGAGGGACGTGGGGCACACAGTGCATGGCAGGAGACAAGTTCCCTGATTCTCAATCAGGAGCGGCTCTTGTTTCCAGAATAGAAATTATTTCTAAAAGGTAGTATTTATTTTTCTGATTAAAAGGGTAAAGTCAGTTTATGGTAGAAAATGTGTGAATAATGTGTAAATATTTCAGAACCCAAATTAAACATTTCAGTCCGATCAGAAAGCACACAATGGTAAGCTGGCTTGAGTGTGCGTATTTTGCAAAAAAAAAATTTATTCCTTTGGCCATTTAAAACAAGACACATGGATCAAGATGAAAATCAGCAGCTGTCTCTTCGCCCCATGAGAGGACACAGGGCTTTGCTCAGCAGGCAGGTGAGCCAGGACCACGGAGCCGCTGCAGCACATGCTGGGGAACCCAGGATGCCCACGCTCGTTTCTGTCTCCATGGGCCTGTGAGCAGCTGATACTGCCAGGGGAGGTGTCCAACGTCATCATCTCCCCCTTAATGTTTAGAATCCCTTTTTAATGGGAAGATAAATTTCAAGTCAGATAAATGACAAAAAATGTGCATCTTAACACAGGTATTTTCTTTTCCTACAAATGATAATCTATTCTAATAATCATATTAAAAGGTATAACAAAATTATTATATAATTTAATATATGTATATGTGTGTATGTATATGTATATATATTAGGCTGGTACAAAAGTAATTGTGGTTTTGGTCATTTTTTTTAATGGCAAAAACCACAACTACTTTTATACCAACCTTATGTATCTATCATGCACTCCTTCAGTATAACTAAAAAGGAAACTTCTTACGTCTTTTTTCTTTTCTTTTCTTTCTTTTTTTTTTTTTTTTTTTTGAGACATAATTTTGCTCTTGTCCCCAGGCTGGAGTGCAATGATGCAATCTCAGCTCACCACAACCTACGCCTCCCAGGTTCAAGTGATTCTCCTGCCTCGGCCTCCCGAGTAGCTGGGATTACAGGCATGTGCCACCACGCCCAGCTAATTTTTGTATTTTTAGTAGAGATGGGGTTTCACCATGTTGGCCAGGCTGGTCTCGAACTCCTGACGTCAGGTGATCCACCTGTCTCAACCTCCCAAGGTTCTGGGGTTACAGGCGTGAGCCACCACGTCCAGCCTTACTTCGTTTTTCTTCGTTCCTTTCAGCTGTACATTTTGGGGGAGCTGAGTATGTTCAGTCTAGTCAGATGAAAAGCCGATTTGGATAGGAGTTTATATTTCCTTTTTACTTTCACCATTTAATTAACAACATGTATTTTCTATCTTTAAGTATTATGGAAGAAAATAGGGCTAAAGTAAATGAAAATACCAGGTGGTAGGAGGTGTTCGGGAAGAGGATCTTTATTTCCAGGATGCATGTTCCTGTCAGGACGGAGGCTGATGGTGCGGGATGAACAGATCTCATCCATTCTCGCCAGTTCTCATCTCAGCGGGTGCCCAGACCAGGCATGTGCCTCACCATGTTGAGCTGGTCAACCCAGTAGGCATCCTATGGTACCCAACATTATCTGCTGGAGAAATCAAAGGGGCACACTGATTTAACCAGGCAAAGTGTTCTCACTCAGTGTGGCCAGAAAGATGGCACAAGCCTACGGGAAGGGATGTTGTTTGTCTTTACATTTTATGTTTTCTTTGATTCCTTGCAGGGGTTGTGAAGAAGTGTGTGAGCCGCACCCAAGCACTGGTGGACTTCAGGTATGGAGACACCAGGGTCGTGTCCACCTCCTTCATCATGCCTGTGGGGGGCGCCATGCCCTGCCCACTGCTCCAGGTACCCAGTCCCTGATGTGTTCTGGCCCCTTTTCACCATCCACAGAGTTCTGGGTAACAGAGAACGCCAAGGCCACTGTTTGGCCCTTTGCTGAACCTACACGGGCTCCTGCAGGGAGGGTGTGTTTGGGCAGGAAGAACCACGGCCCCTGTTCTGGGACCCGTCGCCTGGTGATTTCTTTGCTTGTGACGCTGACCTGCCAACTCCTTGTTATGTAGCTCAGGGCTGCACAGACTTGTTTGCATTGTACCTTGAGGTCCTTGTCCCTTTACAAGACAATAGAGGTTGGGGAAAGGGCATTGCTGTAGCTGCCAGTACTGTGGACACTTAACTGCAAAAAATTCTATTCTATTCTATTCTATTCTATTCTATTCTATTCTATTCTATTCTATTGTGTTCCGTTCTGTTCCGTTCCGTTCCATTCTACTCCATTCCTTTCCATTCTATTCTATTACATAATAACAAGGGCAGAGGTAGCATTTTCCTTGGCACTGTAATCAGCTGATGTCAGACGGTGATATCGTAATGCACAGTTACCCCAAATGTGCATTCCACACATGTGTTACCGGAAGAAAGACTGTGAGTATGAGTTGTCCAGGTCCTTGGTGTTTTGAACAAAGAATTAAACAATATGCACAAATAAAGTAACAAAGGAATGGAACACAGGAATGAAGCAGCAAAAGCAGGGATTTATTAAAGTGAGAAAGCACTCCACAGAGTGGGAATGGGCCGCAAGAGACACAAGGGCGGTATCACAAAGATTTCTCGGTTTTAAATACTCCTTTTGAGGTCCCTATGGACTACCGCTTTTCTGGATGAAGGATTTGGTCTGTGGCTAATTAAAGGCTGAGGTGAATTGGCCCCTGTCCAGAGGAAGGGATGGCCCCTGCTTGGCCTCTGGGCAATCCAGGACACACTCCCTTTCCCTCTGAGCCGGGGTGGAAGGGGAGGATTGCAGGGAGACTGGCCTTTGATCCTTTGCTACCCGGCGTCAGGAGATGGGGTTTTTCCTTTTGGTTTAGCTTTAGGAAGTTCGTGGTGATTGGTCTTAGGTTCCCTGCCCCAGACCCAGATGTTTTCCCTTTGATTTAACTTGAGGAAATTATCATGAATGGGCCCCAGATTCCCTGCCCCCCAGACCTTGGTGCTTCCCTCGATTCAGCCTTAGAAAGTCAGCACGAATTGACCTTAAGTTCCTTAACTCCAGACCCTGTTCTCCTGCCTCGGATGAGCCAGACTAATGTGTTCTCATCTGGTCACAAACTCATAAAAGCTGTGGCATGTCTGCCTCATCCTTTTGCCACGATCCTAATTCCAGCTTCAAGGCCCAGGAGTAGAGGGAAATCCTTGCAGAGCACCCTGCTGCAGTGTCTTGCCCACTGTGAGCCTGGAGGAGAAGCGCTGGAGGGGGAATTGGAGAATTTATCCTCGGGCCTGTTGCTGCTTCCGAGTCAGAGCCCTGGCACGCAACAGTGCTGTTGTCCCCTGACGATGCACGAGGGCCCGCAGCCTCTGCATGTCCCTCCACAAGATACTTTTTCTCCTGCAAATTCTCCATTTGTGACTTTTACCCATGGATTCTGGGTGCGTGCTTTAGAGCGACATTAAACAAACCTCTCCCTGTCTACGTCTTGGTGTCAGCCCTTCTGGCAGATGAGGACACTGTTGAGGATGTTTGCATGACAAACACCCCGGGTTCTTTCAACTAGTCTCTTCAGGGTGTGGTTTCCAGAACCCTCACCATCTTGCTGGCTGACCCCTGGGCCCTTGTCAGTTGGTGAAGTCCTACTACAGCGGGGCTTCCCAAACTGATCACAAAATTTCAGACGTGGCCCAGTGAGCCCAGAGAATCTTGGAACTCTTTCTTAACTGAGAAAAAAATATGTATTTGAATGTTAGCATCAGTACTTGCCAATTGCCTTGTAGTGTTTTAAAACAAGCTTATATTAACATTGTCTGTACAATCCATAAGCAAAATATTTGCTCTGTGCTCTCCTCTGCAGATTGGAGATTATGTGTTTGCCAAAATTGTGATACCCAAAGGATTTGACTTCTACGTCCCTGCCATTGTCATAGCACTTCCCAATAAGCACGTGGCCGCAGAGAAATTCTACACGGTTTTGAAGTGTAACAACCGGAGAGTAAGTAGATTTTCCTTTAGAAAAAGGCTTTCTCCTGGGTGATGCCAAGCTGTTCCCTGGCACTGCCAGGCTTCTTGAGAAATGGTTTCCCTGGCTGCATCTGCTGCCCTGCTCTCCACTCCCTGTGTTTTGGCTTCTGCCCACTGTTCCGCACAGACCCTGCCCTCACTGAGGTGGCCGTGGCCTCTGCTGCCTGTGCTGTGCAGTCCTTTGGCTTCCATGGCTGAACTGTGCTTTGCATTTGACGGAGAGACAGGCTCACTCTAGGATCTTGGAGCACCACTCTCTCTGGCTCTCCATCCTCCTCATGCTCATCCTCCTTTTCCTCCTCGTCGTCATCCTACTTTTCCTCCTCCTCCTGCCCCTGCCTGAGGTCCCCTGCTGGCCCTGCAGACTTGGGCACCTCCTGGGCCCCTCCCAGTGCTATCCTCTTCTGCCTCCTCCCTGCGTCTTTCGGAGTGAGCCTCCATCTCTGGACACCTCCTCTGTGCCAGAAGTGCCAGTCCCGCTGCTGCCCTGAGCTCCAGCCCTGTGCTTCTAACTGGGTTGTCCTGGAGCACTCCCTCCGGGTGAGCACAGGCATCTCAGACTCCGCAAGCCAGTGCACTCCCTTTCCCCAAGTGCCTCCTTCTCCTCTGTGTCCCCTATATTGGGGTGCCACTCCCTGGTTCCCCATCTCCTACTTACCTAGGAACCACCTCCAGAGTTGGCAAAAATTGGGAGACTAAGGGCAGACGGGGACAAAGTGGAGGAGAGTGAAAAGAACACAGGCTTTACAGTTAAAAACAAAACAAAGGCCGGGCGCGGTGGCTCAAGCCTGTAATCCCAGCACTGTGGGAGGCCGAGACGGGCGGATCACAAGGTCAGGAGATCGAGACCATCCAGGCTAACACTGTGAAACCCCGTCTCTACTAAAAAAAAAAATACAGAAAACTAGCCGGGCGAGGTGGCGGCGCCTGTAGTCCCAGCTACTCGGGAGGCTGAGGCAGGAGAATGACATAAACCCGGGAGGCGGAGCTTGCAGTGAGCTGAGATCCGGCCACTGCACTCCAGCCCGGGCGACAGAGCGAGACTCCGTCTCAACGAAACAAAACAAAACAAAAAAGCCCTGTGTTTGAATTATTTGAACATTCACTCTGTATTGGGCAGTTGGCTTCAACCCCGCTACTCAGTTTGGTCACATATAAAATGAATACTTTACATAGCAATATCTGTATCTGTCTATGTGTGCCCTACAGGGTGATTGTGAGGCTTGAGGAAAAGACATGTGAAAGATGTGAAAGATCTGTGTGTCTGGCAGGCATGTGGTAGGTAACAATAGTGATGATGTGGCTGCAGAGGTTGGTAGCATCACTCTGATCCCTTCCTCCCGCTCTCCCCAGGGCCAGCGAGTGGGAATGACTCCATTAACTGTATCAGCTCTAGATTGATTTGCTCATTGGACGGGTAATTGTTAAGGGTCTGTATTGTCTGTCGGGTCGTTTGTCTTTTTTATTGACTAGGGGAGGTCTTCCGTGTCTTCCGGGTGGTAATTCTTGGTGATCTATGCAGCCGACAGTTTTCCCCAGTCTGTCGCTTGTCTTTTAACTTTGGCATTTTTGTTGACAGAGAAGCATTAAATTTTAAGATGGTCAAATTTATCCCTCTTCTCCTTCTGCCCTATGTTTGTTTAAGAAATCCTTCCTTAATTATATATTTCTCTACGTAATTTTTCTAAAACTTTTAGAAGAATTCTGTATCAGTTTACAAAACTGATGATGTCATTTGTCCAACCCACACACATGCTTCATGTCACGCTCAGGGAGAATCCCCCCAGGACCCCTGTGTGGCCCCAGCCTCCTCCATGAGCTTGACCTCCAGCCAGGTGGAAGGCTCACTGCTTCCTGAATGCGGTGGGCTTTTCCGAGTCCCAGGCTCTGGCCTCTTCCTGGACTGCCCTCCCCCATCTCCTTTCCCCTAAACTGCCGTCACCCTAAAGACTCTGCCTGATCGTGACTTCCTGCAGGGCCCTCAGGCCCTCCTGTCCACTACACTGCTCTTGCCAAACTGGCTTCCTCACCAGCCTCTCAACCCTTAAAGGCAGAGACCACGTCTGTTCACCTTTGTCCCTCCCAGCACAGCCCCTGATGAAGAGAAGGGTCTCACAATTGTTTTTTAAATTACTTGAATGAACGACATTCCTAATGGAAAATGACATCGTTTTGATGGATGACTTAACATGCCTGGAAAACAGACCCACAAGTGAACTAGATTGGTGAGCAAAACGCCAGGTAACAGCGGCTCTTTCTTAGGACCTTACTATGTGCCACACATTCCAATCCAAGTGCTTTACACAGAGCGGACCCTTGGATCCTCAGAACACCGTGAGGTAGAGACTATTATTATCTTGATTTCCAGAAAAGGAATTGAAGCAAGAAGTTACAGCACAGACCTGGTGTGTTGAGCAGGCGTTTGAATGCAGACAGTCTGGCTCCATGGCCTTCCCTCTCACTACCGTGCCCAGCTGCCTAGAACACAGAATGAAAATATCCAGTACATCCTTGGCTGTGGCATGAGGTAGTTCCATCAGGGAGAGGGGCATGGGAAATGAAGTTTAGGGTTAAGGGCGAAGGAGAAAGATCATCAGAGCCAGCGGCCACTGGAGCACTGTATCCAACCCAACAAGGCAAACAGAGAAGGTGTCTGCTAATCACTCCAGAAAAAAACCCCTTGGAGAAAATGGAGTTTCCTGAAGCTGTCCGGATAGCAGTAGAGAAGCATCTGGAAGGGCAGAGCCTTCCTCTCCCTGGCGTGTGGGACAACTCTGGGCATATCAACTGTGAAAGGGAGGGATGTTTTAAGAGATGTCCCCAAGCATGCTCTTGAGTGTGGGGACAGATGAGGCAGTTGGCCTAGGATCCCTGAGGGGAAGCCGCAGAGCCCAGGAAAGGACCTGGGAATTTACCTACAGGATGTGGGGCCCTGGAGGCTAGAGTGGCATGGCCGGGGGTGGAGGGTGCTGGGGGCGGGGTCGGGGAGTGGGGAAGGATACTGGAAACAGTTCTGATAGGGACTTGGGGAGACCCGAAGAGGCTGAAGGTGGGGCAGTCAGCAAAAGTGGTGGCCAAAGGCTGAAATAAAGATAGAAAGGAAGGTGGTTATATGAAGGTGTATGTGCGTGCACGTGTGCATGCGCGTGTGTGTGTGTCTTACGTGGGTACACTTGGCAATTGATCCAAAATATGGAGAAATGACAGAGAGGACTCTGATGACTTTTATTCAGCAAATAATTATCAAGCAAGGCTCTGAATTTAAACTGCTCCTTTAAGTGTCACCCTGAATAGGATAATGACTAGAAGCTATTATAATGGGTTGAGCTAGAATAAAATTATATCTGAATGGTGGACATTTCTGATTTAAATTGAGTGAACTCTGTTGGTGCTGTTACAGGAATTTTGCCCTCGGAGTGCACTTATTAAGATCAGCCAAAATAAGTATGCGGTCTCTTGCTCTCACATAAAGTCACCCCCAGTTCCTGAGGATACAGAACTGTAAGTGTACTCAACTTTTATCTCTTGAATATTAATTTATATCCTTGCACCTTTAATCTGTTTTTGAGAAGAGATCCATGACCTCTAAATACTAGGGAAGAAAAGCAGAAATGGAGAATGTCCTACTTAAAATGTAGCTCTGTGATTATTATCCCTTCAACGTCACACCTTTCACCCACTGTGTATTCATCCATCTGGTTCTCATCTCAAATTCAACATGATTTGACCCTTCAGAAAAGCATTCATGAATATGTCATGAATATGAAAGAATTGTTCCCCTTTTGTTTGTAAAGATTCAAGGCCTTCTAATTAAGTTGCATTTGTGTCCAGTCACCTACCTACCTCTCCCCTTGCTGGGAGGTGGGAGCAAGGGGCTGACCCTGGCTTGCCTGTAGCCAGTTCAGGGTGTTGGGGGGCGTGGCTTCCAGGGGCTGCAGTGGACTCAACACATTTTCAGCTGAGGCAGCAGGATTGCTAAGAGCTGTAAAGGTAGACTAAAGGTAGCCAAGGCAAAAGGAAAGGGGGAGGCCTGTAGAGCAAACGCAAACTCAAGTCCGTGGGGCCAATGAGGGGCATCAAAATTGGGGTCATGGAGCCATGACCTTGGAGTCAAGGCCATACAAAAAGAGGTGAAGATGGATGTTGAGCTAGTGTTGGGGAAAAGGACCCAGGAAACATCTTCCAGTTTCTTTTAGAGCTTGCAGGCTGTCTTTGGGTGCTAACCTTCATTCTCCCGATGGCCTTACCTTCTACTTCGTCACAGAACCATCAGACATCCTCTCCCTCCACACCTGATCTCCCACCTCTGGGCTTATGGAAGTCTCTGCCTTTGCCCCTGATGTCAAAGAATCAGTGTCCTTCCTTTCACCCCAGGCCGATCTGTCCACTGGGCTCCAGAGGCCCATCCTCCGCTGCCTCGGGTCCTGGATCCATCAGTGATCCCTGGATTCTTCTCACCTCTCTCCTTAGCTCCTCTTCACTGAGCCCTCCACCTCAGCAAGTACACAGGTTGACCTCCTGTTCACACACACGCAGCACCCACAAACACACACACTCCTGAATAACTACCACTCCCTTGGTTCCACACTATGATCCAGCACGCTCCCTGCCCTTCACTGCCAGTCTCCATGCACCGTCGGATAGACTCAACGTCCCCACTCCCCTGCCTCCTCTTCACTCCTGAGCCTTGGGTATTGGTGTCCACCCTTACCCTCCAAGAAACTCCTTCCACAGAGGCCACACGGGACCTCTCATGAGCCTGAACCAGTGAGCTCTGCCCTCACTGACTAAGTCTGCTCCTGCAGTCGCTTTGGACACCACCAGCCCCTCCTTCTGCCCTAGCCCCTCCTCTTGAGGCTTGTTGCTGCTCCACCTCCCTGGGTTTTCTGACTTCACTGCCACCCACTGCCTTCATGACTCCCTTTGCGCTAAGGACCCCATGTCTCCTTCGCCAACCCAGCCCGCTCTCCTGTGCTTGTGCGTCACAGTCAGACTCTGAGAGTGGGCCTGGAGGTGGGTTTTTCTGAAAGCCCCCAGCTGGTTGCAAGGTGCAGCCATGGCGGGCAACTATAGGGGGAAGCGCATTGGAACCAACATTGGGTTTCTATCCCAGCCCTGCCCTCATTAGTTTTGTGGTTGCTCGTTGACTGTGAGCTCGTCTGCAGGATTACGATGCTGTGAAGATTTGGGGATAGTCATTGTCTGGCAGGTGTTCGGCACATTGTGGGAACTGCATTATTTCCAACCACCCACTGGATATTTACACCTGAGTGTACAGAATCTCAAAAATTCAGCACATTTGAAACTGAAATCACAGTTCCCCACAAACCTGCTCCCATCTCGGGCTTCCCCATCTCAGTTCACCCTTTCACCCACAAGTCACGGAGCTGTCCAGCCAGAAATCTGGTGGTCATCTTTGGCTGCTGCTTGTCCCTCACCTACCACAACCCCTTGGTCTCCAGGTTACAGGGATCCTAACTGGCCAGGAGTGCTCATGTCCTCCAGCCTTTTCCTGCCACAGTCCCAGTCACTCACCATAAGGGCTGAGCAGAATCAACTTCCTCACATGCAAATCTGCCTGTGTCCCTTCCCCACTTAAAAATCCTTCAGAGCCCCATCCCCATCACCCCTTCTTATCCCAGCTTAGCTTCTTGTTGGTCTGGCCCAGACCTGCCTACCTTACCTCATTTTTCCCTAGCCACTCCCAGCTAACCCGCCAATGCCTTCTACATACTAACCACCTTAAGCTACATGTAGGTTTTGCCCACACCATGCTTTCTCAGGTCTCTGTGACTTCACTAGATTAAGTATTCTCCCTGGAAAGCTATTCCTTGCCCTCGGCCACCTGAGGAACTCCAAGACTGAGCTCAAACATCAGCACCACCATGCGATGTCCCAGCACCCCAGCACCCCCAGGTAGTGAGGTGGTCCCCCTGCAGTCCGTAGAGGTTTCCGTTAAAGAAAATTTCCGGGCCGGGCGCGGTGGCTCAAGCCTGTAATCCCAGCACTTTGGGAGGCCGAGGCGGGCGGATCACAAGGTCAGGAGATCGAGATCACGGTGAAACCCCGTCTCTACTAAAAATACAAAAAACTAGCCGGGCGAGGTGGCGGGCGCCTGTAGTCCCAGCTACTCGGGAGGCTGAGGCAGGAGAATGGCGGGAACCCGGGAGGCGGAGCTTGTAGTGAGCCGAGATCGCGCCACTGCACTCCAGCCAGGGAGACAGAGCGAGACTCTGTCTCAAAAAAAAAAAAAAAAAAAAAAAATTCCCTTTTTTAAAGGGGTGGGTGAAAAAAAAAAAAAAAAAGAAAATTTCCTTTCATTGGACTCTGTAGGCACAAGTCCTTGAAGGTAGGGGACAGGCTCTGTCTGCCTCTGAATCCCTGTTGCCAGAGACCAGCTCACAGAATGCCCCCAAAGACTGTTTGAGGAACAAATCAATATATACAGACACATGCTAGCAGATGCCCAGCAGTGCTCCTCAAGGGGTGTGCGGCTCCACAGAGAACCTTTCCTTAGCTACGATTATCAAAAACATATGCGGCAATTCTCCATTCTTTGTCTAGATGGGTTGATACTTCATTTAAAACAGCAGGATGGTTTCTGTTCATCTGAAGCTTCTACCCCAACAGTGGTCCCTGTGGGTCTTGCTTCTGGCCCCTATGATGTCCAGATCACAGCTGCTTGTGAAGGAATATGAGCTGATGTGTCTAAGTATTACCCATTTTCACCAAACTCAATGTTATCAACCATTATTTTAGAACGAAAATGCAAATCTTTGTGTGTCGAGAAAAGCCTTCGTTTTCTACCTTCGCCAGGCCTTACTGAAAGCTCTTCACTGTGAATTATCTACTTTTGCCTCTGGGCTTCACACCGTGGAAGTCTTCATTGACTCCCTCATCCCCCATTGTAATTGCCACTCTTTTTTGTTTTGGCTGCCTCTGTGGGAGCAAGAGACTAGTTTAATTCTCATAAGCAGAGTTCACATTCAACCTACTAAGTTCAGAGCTTAACCTGTCTCTGTTTCTGTCATCAGGGCTAGCAGAAGCGAGTACAAACATAAAGGTGTAGTTCTGATTTTGTATCTGTGCTGGGATTTCCTTCTGGTAGGTCCTTTCCTCAGGAGCCCTTTCTCACTTACTTTACAAATGTGTTCCTTAGGGAGTGTTCACACCATTATTCCTGTTAGAAATGCTCATTCCTGGTGCTGTAAAGAAATAGCACTTGAACATAATTTAATTTCCTCAGCAAGGCCATTTTTACTTTCTGCAGAAAGGGTACACTCGCCAGCAGTTTTGCCATGAGAGTACACCGAACAAAGGAGCAGGGTCATTTATAACCTGATGTGCCCACCCTACTGCTATGTCCGGTTTCCACCGGCTGGAACGGGACCTCACGTTCTGTATTTGTCCCGACTGCCTAACAGCTTAGAACTTTCTAAAAGAGGCAAAGGCAGAGGAGAACAAAGGAAGGAGGAAGTCACTTGTGGAATGCAGAGAACGGTGAAAACACCTTCGGATAAGGAAGAGGAACAGGCTATGACCTAATGCTGACTTGGACCACTATATATATATATATGCCAGGGCAAGTATTTAGGCTAAATTGTGGGAGCTAAGAACATAAAGTACATGGATATCTTTATCACGACCAGCAGATGTTTAAGAATGTTAGCACAGGTCTTTGAATACATTTTGCTTCTAAGAGAAGTTACTGTTTATTCCTAATTAGATGGGGAGGAAAGTCTTTGAAGAGGAACCTCTACTTTACTTTTTACATTCCAAATGAGGCCATCTAAAAAAATCCTGATGCCGTCTTCACAGGCTATTAAAGACATGTAGTGTAGGTTACATCTCCAACAGAACATTATTTGACTAAATTTAATTTTTAAATACTGAATTTACTATAGCTATCTGCTTGCAGGGTAAGACAAGGGATGCCTGGGCCCAAACAGCCTCCATCTTCCCCCTGTCCTCCTTTCCTTCCTTCCGGGGGCCTTTCCTGCAGGTCTGTCTTCTGGCTTCTGAGTGAGGACAGTGCACAGTGAAAGGCAGGAAGAAAGGCATTTGGAGGCCGAAGGGCTCAAAACTGTTGAACACGGCAAAAGCTGATGCACATTTTCATTTTCTTTTTTCTTTTTTGAGACGGAGTCTGGCTCTGTCGCCCAGGCTGGAGTGCAGTGGCCGGATCTCAGCTTACTGCAAGCTCCGCCTCCCGGGTTCCCTCCATTCTCCTGCCTCAGCCTCCTGAGTAGCTGGGACTACAGGCGCCGCCACCTCGCCTGGCTAGATTTTTGTATTTTTTTAGTAGAGACGGGGTTTCACCGTGTTAGCCAGGATGGTCTCCATCTCCTGACCTCGTGATCCACCCGTCTCGACCTCCCAAAGTGCTGGGATTACAGGCTTGAGCCACTGTGCCCAGCCACATTTTCATTTTCAACTTAAAATCTGACACCTAAATGATTCTTAAAGACTTTTTCTAAAACAAGATTGGCTTATAAAATATGTTATCAGTATTGCTCAATTCCAGACTACTCCTGCCTCAAGGAGGAGATGCTGGTATTGCCGTATTTGCAATGTGAAACCAGCAAGGCGGGTGCAGATTTTTTCTGTCCTTTGCAGCATGACGACGGCATTCTCTGACACACAGCTGAGAGGCGTGTCTTTCAAGACAATGTGTCCAATGGAGGGAAATGACTGCTCTTCCCTTCCCTTCCCTTCTCTTCCCTTCCTTTCCCTTCAGGAGCTTCCCTGAGCTTTCTGCTACATTCCATGGCATCAGAGATGTCTTTTCTGAGGGAGAATAGTCCTTATCCTGTCTTTAACTTCCTCCATTTGAGAACACACGTGTAGTTTCTCCCATGTGGTCCTTCTCAATAACTACAAGAAGCAGGCAGAACAGGGGGATTTTCCTCTATCTGGCATCCTCTCGCCTTGCCAGGGCAGGGGACTCACAGATCAAGTCCTTCCCTGGCCATCAGAGGGCTGTGGCCTCTGGCCGGGGCAGGGGGAGGTACCTGGTGGGTCTGATGCTCCAGCTGCTGGTGTTCTCCAGTGGAGAAGAGGTGCCTGTAGCAGGCGTTACTCAACCACCCACAGGCTGGGGTTTCAGGCCGCCTGAACTGAACGCACACACCTGGTGCCACGTAACTAGCTAGAACTCGCTCCCAGATGAGCTGGAATCCTTCCTCCCCTCACCCTTAACAGAGCACGGCTTGGGCAAATTACCTTCAAGACTCCTCCTTAAGAAGACTCTTGTGTGGGGGTGGTGGCTCACGCCTGTAACCCCAGCACTTCGGGAGGCCAAGGTGGGCAGATCATTTGAGATCAGGAGTTCGAGACCAGCCTGGCCAACATGGTGAAACCCCACCTCTACTAAAAATACAAAAATTAGCCAGGCGTGGTGGTGGGCACCCTTAATCCCAGCTACTCAGGAGGCTGAGAGGAGAATCACTGGAATCTAGGAGCTGGAGCTTGTGGTGAACCGAGATCACACCACTGCACTCCAGCCTGGGCGACAGAGCAAGACTGAAAATTTTTAAAAAAGTCTCTTTTGAGAGATTATGATTTATTTAAAAAAAAAAATAATAACATTCCAAATGTGATATCAGGAAAGCAAAATAGGACTCAGCATTTCCTCTGTGCTCCGGAGAAACCTCAGGCACCTGGAGGAAGCTGTTGGGTTCTGGGGCCCTGGAGGCGAGGCATGTTCTTCTCTTGCTGCTTGAGGGTCATTGTGTTGTCTTGGGGACGTGGCTGTGTATGAGTTGGCAGGAGGAGAGACCCTCCCAGGGCCAGGTGGGGTTTGTCTGGATCTCTGGTCAACCCCTGTTCCCCCCAGTCCCTGTTACACAAAATATTAGCCTCTCATTATCTCTCTTTTGAGGGGTTGACTAACTTTCCATGAAGCCACTGGATGTGGGGGTATGTCCCATTGGAAACGGTACCGTCCGCAGTGTTTAACGCTCCTCCCTTGACCCGTGTAGTGTTGTGGACTCACATTGTCTCCTGACGTCAGTGAAATTAAGTCATTGATTGAAACGTCAAGATTCAGCACTGCCTCTGACATTACATTAGATGAATCACTGCCCTTAATCTCGCCTGGTCACTCCTGACGATTTTCTAAGAGGTGTCTGTGCATTTGAAATCATTAAGCCTCTGTATGTCATTAGCTCCCTCCGTCCCCTCCGGTTGGAGTAGGAGCCCCATTTCTTACGCTGGAACAAAGCCCTGAAAAACGTGCAGTTCAGCAACAAACCCTGTCTGTGAGTGTCCTATGTAATTCAGAAGGACACATGCCACTGCTTACATTCAGGAAGCACGTGGTGGTGCCCTAGGACATGGGACAAGGGGACACAAGGAGACACAGAGATTTGCCAGCCTTCAGGGCCAGCGGTAGCAATTCAGATAGCAACAGCCTTTGCTTATCCGTCTCTTCATTCTCCGCCCCTTCAGCTGTCGAAAGCCCCCCACCGGGTCTTCATCAAACATCTGCTGGTGCCTGCTCCATGGGTCCTCTTGTTCTTTATGTTCTAAGACAGCCTTGCTGAGAGAGAGACACTGAGGGCAGAATACAAACGAGACCTCAGGGATCCGGCAGGATTACTGACAAGCTGCCAATGCTTCATCCAGCGAAGGGGATGGGTTCTAACCCCGGGAGGGCATGGAGTGGACACTCAGCACTTTCTTCCCAGAAGTGGAACCAGCACAGCGCCTGGCTGCCTGGCTCTGAACAGGCGCACATATTTATTGTAGGTTGATCATGTTATTCAACCAGATCTGTAGCCTAACTTAATTAATGGAGCACTTAATTGAACTCTGTTTGGGCATGAGGTTGGGCAAAAGAAAGCCACTCAGTGGGTCTTTTCTAGGAGTGCTGGTGGAGAACGCCGCTGGCTGGAGTTCAGGACCCTGGCGGCCCTCCGCCTTCCACTGAGTGGGCTTGGGTCAGGTAGGAGAGGGAGGTGTGTGGGCACGGGGGTGGGGTTGAGGCCTTCACATCAGATTCACACCCACCCTGCCTCCTGCTCCCACCCGTCCCATAAGGAGACACTTCCTTGTGAAAGATCTTGAACTTGGCTGACCACAGCCGTCCTGGAGTGTGAAATACAGAAGCCAAGCAGTGTTTGCTTTAAGACTTTTATCAAAACTCCTGCCTGCTTTTTGTACTAATCGTGATGACTTGTGCTGCTTTATTCTTATTCCAAAAGTAATGCAGAGTTAATAACATTTCTAAATTAAAAACAAGCAGAAATAATACAAAAACCACCCATAGTCCCACATTTTGAAAGTAACCACCATTTTTCCCTTGTTATAGGTCCTTCTACAGTGTCTTCCCCACTGTGGTGATTCTTATTTCACCATAAGCTCGTATCAGCTTATATCAAAAGCTGTATTTTTTTCTCCTTATCATGTATGACAATTGCAAACTTTTTTTAATGTCAAGAAAGTGACAGCTCTACTGGAATTCATTTTCCAAGGGTGACTGTGAACAGTTTAACGCAAGAGCTCCGGTCATCCTTACGGATTCACAATTTTCATAACAAACATGAAGATGTAATATGCATTCTGTTGTGTGACGTGTTTTCCACTTAACAATATGTCATTTGCACCTTTCCATGACAGTGACACCTCTTGTTTCATTTTTGCCTCACTAGAATTCCATTATTCAGGTGGTCGGTGAGTTGGGTGACCAGTCCCCTAGGTGCGGGCTGTCCACACGCTGCTCCTGGGTCTCTCTTGTTCTTCTTCCCAGAGTCCACCAGGCGGGTGGGTAGGCGTCTCCCTACCTTGTTCTTTCCATGCCTTTACTGCCTGAAAATCTCTCTACTTCTCACATCCCCTTCTTGTCCCTCCTCTTTCTGAGAGATTATAGCTTAGGGACTGAACTGTAATCATGGATACTAATTCATGGCAAATAGAGAAAAAACGTGAAAAAGAAACAATATATCAACTTATTCTGCTCTGGAGAGAGGTGGCAATTTGAGGGATAGCTGAGGGTAATGTGATGGATAAGAGTTTAGACTTCACAGAGCAGGGGCGGTAAATGCAACCTTGAAACATGATTCCTAGAAGTCTCTCAGAACCTGCTATCACAGAACCTATACATCCGCACAAGCGGTGGCCTCAGATTTAAAGATGATTTTTGTCTGTGGCCTCCCAGAAAGGCTTTTCTCAATGTCACTGCTATCGCCCAGGCCAGTGTTTTCATCTCTCTTGGGAATTCTCTCCTGAGTCTTTGAGCCAGTCTTTGAAAATTATCATGTGTAATGAATCTTGATTCTTTCACAAGGGATTTGAATGATGACGTTTTCTATTTGGAAATAACAAAAACTCTCTTTCCACTTTATTGTTTTGTTTTGTTTTTTTCCCTGACAATTTCCAGAAGGATCTGAAGCAGTAATAGTCAGAAGTTATGCAGAGTAAGAACAAAACAAAAAATTATTCAGATTGAAGGCAGGGCGATCAAGATAGCTGATACTGATTACGGGAACAAAATAAGGTTTAACACTAGGCGGCGGGTGTCCTTAACTTACCCTGAAGGCTGTGAAAAAAGGTGAGCTCCCAAAACCGTGAGCCATGGAGGCATGACTAGAATGAGGTCATGGTGTTCCCAGGGTGTTACCTTTGAAGGACAGCACTTCTGGGTAAATAAGCTTTGTCAGCGCATTTTCTAAATAGTAATTTAGCTCAGTGACTTCATAGTCATTCCGAAGTTCAATGTCATTACAAATCATACCATTTTGGACATTTGGGAATATGTTCCCGATAGTATACCTTGGAGTCATTAGAGAAACTCAGGGTATGAAAGAATATCTCTGATGTACAAGCTTCAGTTCAGGGATGAACTGGGCTGTGATGGGGCCAAGCTCATCTCCCTGGGGCGGACACAGGTCTATGCTGAGGCGTTTCCAGGGGCTTCTGGGCTGGAGTTGTTCCTTCACTGGCTTGGTCAGGACGGGTCTGTATATTCAAGTTCTCCATGCCGTGGGAGGTTCCCAGACACCAAAGGCTCGTGGAAATGAACTGAGTGGCACTAAGCCCAGCCTAAAGCATTGGGTGCACAGTGCTCCAGAGACTCCTTTCCATGGGAAGAGGGACATGGGCAAAGGAGCTGAGAAGCAGCCATGGGGATGGCTTGGACATCTCTGTAGATCCCGCAGCCATCAAGACAGGGTAACCCCGATCTCTCTCTGTCTCTAGAGAGGATGTAGAGACGAGGAACTCTGCTTTCCTTTTCTGGCCACTAAAAGAAGCGGACACACAGGATTCCAGAGAGCCAAGACCGGAGAAGCCCAGGAGGAAAAAGAGGCCCGCCAAGCAGCCTCCTCTCCAGCAGGCGGCGCCCTCGGACTCGGACGGCTCCTGCCACGGCACCAGCTCCCACGGGTCCCGCCCTGGGACACACTCCGGGCCCAAGGTTTGGGTGATGGGGGGGAACACAACATCGCTTATCTCTGGAACGCCCTGAAATCCCTTTCAAGAATGGCACACGTAACATCATCCTCCAGCTTCTGGGCCTGTGTAGGCTCCAGTGCAGCAAAGACCCTACATCCTTAAGTAATGGTGATCTCCGCTTCCCCAGACAGCCCCGCTCCGCCTCCCCGCAGCCAGGCGGCTAGGACCCAGCAGCCATCACGGCCACACCTTCACCTGGAGCAGCCCCGCCCTGTACTCTCCGAGCCACCCACAGCAGCGAAGGGCTGAGGAGCGCCCCGGAGACATCTTGAGGCCGTTTGGTGGCAGCCATGTTTAAGAGACCAGCGCTCTTCCAGGCCGCTCAGACCTCAGCCCTGACGCTGGAGCCGGCCCCTCCGCTGAGGTAAGGCCGCCCTCCGCGCCGCCCGCGCCTGCCCTGTCTGTGGCAAACGCTCCTGGCCCCTCTGTCCCTGCCGCCTCCCCTGCCCGCTTGACGACACTGGTTCTGGCTTCTTCTGACTGTTCTTTATCCTGTTTTCCGCCGGTACTCACAAAATTGTATTCCATCTTCTGGTAGACGCCCCACCCCCAGAAGTTTTAACCTGTAAAATGACTGTCACAGGACTTTCAAATTGTTTACAAGTCAGCGTAGTCAGGATCCAAGCCGGCAATCTTGTTTTAAATTAATTATCACATCTAAATTAGAGATTTTATCACCCAGTGTTGGGACTGAAATTCAAAACCGGTAACTTGTCTGAGATCTGCAAGACTGAACATCCCCTACTGTATTGTTTCCTGACATTTTCATTGAGCCTTTCCTAATTATTTTTGTCTGTAGTCTGTTGTAGGTAACTCTAATTGAGCACGAAACCAGAATAAAAACTCTTACACTGGAAACATTTCAAAACCATTGGATTGTTGGATTGTTTATTTGTTACCATTTTTCTCTGAACTAACCTCAAAAATGAAATCGCTCCATCAAATTTCCTTTTTCTAGTCAGTAAGATCCCTGAGGCTAGATGAAAACAGCACAGGTCATCATTAGGGAAAATATTGGATGCTTTTTGCAAATAGAACAGATAGGGCAGAGTTCTGATACTCTAAAAATTTACAATCCAATTAAAAGTGGCATTCACATTCCTGAAAACTAGGAGTAGCCAGGGTTATGGTGAAGAAATTAAAGGACTAATCCACTTCTAAAAATATGAAAATAAAATAAGGGACATTCGCTCAGCATCAGGCTAAAAACAATAATGCAGTGAGGAAGGAATTGAAGAGTGAGGGAACTGTTTGAAACAAGGCAAGGAACAGTGCTTGTGGGAGGCAGCATGCCTCCTAGCACTCAGACATTCCCTCCCAGCAGGAAGGCTCTGGAGCAGTCTCCGCTAATGAGAGTTGTGTCCTGGAAGGAAGGAAGGGTATGAGGGTCTGAAAGAAGCAAGGTCTGAAGGAAGCACGGTGTCTGGTCTGGAGAAGTAGTGGAACAGTTTAGAAACCCACCCAGTCATAGGCATTGGTTCATTTATTCATGCGAGCATGCACGTGAGCCTGCGTACATTCATTCAATTATTCAACAAGCAATTGAGTGCTGACAGTCTGCTAGGCTCCAGAGAGATTCCAGCAGACACTTGGAAGGTGGTTATCTTCCCTCTGTACCCATCTCACTCTCTTCATCTCCACTCTTATTGGAACAATCAGTGGTGTCTGGTGGTGGGGTATGAGCAGAGAAAAATGACTATAGGGCAAATACATACAATACTAGTTGCATTGGTGTTACCTTGCAGTGCCACGAGGCCATCACTTGATGTGTTCAATGATAGTGCCTACTTCAGTGTAATGGAGGAAGTTGCAATTACAACAGTGAACTTCCACCTCCAACCAATACAGAATGGCAGAAACTAGATTTACACTCCCACCAAAACAACTAACCCACCTGCTAAAATGTATGTAACAACAGTTTCTAAAACGTTGGCCGTCAGGTGATAAGGACAGTACTCAGAGAGACAAATGCGATGAGCCCTCTGCATGTCCCAGTTGCTTCCTGGAGACATTTCCAGGTTGCAGCATAGGCAGAGGGAACCCAGACACAGCCTGGCAGCCTCTGGGAGATGAGGAGATGGACATGGAATTCTGAGGAGAGCAAGGCAGCTGGAGTTTACCAGGGTCAGGGCTGGTGAGCAGAGAGCTGCGGAGAGAAAGCTCTCTGGAGACTTGCGGAGTGGCCCTGTTGAGTCTTCAGCTAAGAAGTGCATGGCTGTGAGGAAATTACTGAAGACCAGAGAAAGGATCGCTCAAAATGATTACAAGGGATAATTCCTACAGTTTACACAGGGCTGGGAGTATTTCCTGTTTCCTTCAGCCAAAGTGGAAAATATTATTCATGGGGCATCAGATAAAGTATTCAGGAATTTGTCTCAATAATGGAGCAAAACTGGCATTTGACTAAATGCTTCCATGGTCCCAACCTAACAAAGCTGAAAAGCAAGCCTGGGAAGGATCAAACCTGTTTCCAAATACCTGTGTCCCAGAACAAAGATCAAAGATACTTATATGGATGCAAAAATATTCACCATCCAACAAGGTAACATTTACAATGTCTGACATCCAATCAAAGACTGGCCTAAAGACAGGCGTGAAAAACAGCAGGAAAATAACCCATAATGAAGAGAAAAGCCAGCCAAACATGGTGGCTCACGCCTGTTATCCCAGCACTTGGGAGGCCGAGGTGGGCGGATCACTTGAGCTCAGGAGTTGGAGACCAGCCTGGCCAACATGGAACCCTGTCTCTACTGAAAATAAAAAAATTAGCTGGGTGTGGTGGCTTGCACCTATAATCCCAGCTACTCAGAGGGGAGGCTGAGGCGGAAGAAATGCTCGAACCCAGGAGGTGACTCCGGAGCAAGAGTCCATCTCAAAAAAAAAAAGAGAGAGGGAGAGAAAACCTAATTGGAATCAGCTCCGAATGACACAGACAATGAAAAGTACCAGAAATAGCAACTGACTGTATATATATGAAAGGCTTTTTTTCTTATTATTTAAATCTCCTTTAAAGATAATTGGCTTTATAGAATAATGGCAGCAGTACATTAATGCATTTTCATAAATCCCTGAACGTGCACCTGGATGCTTTCATTGCCTCAGATGATTTGTGCATTTGATTTTTTTGCTGAATAAATCTGTACTTTTAGCATATACCAGAAGTAATAAAGGGGGTTCAATCTGTTAAACACACTCACAGACACAATAATAATGATGATAATAATAATGCCTATGTATCTAGATTTTATGGCCACCCTATATAATAGGCCTGGATCACAAGCCAGGGGCCGTGGGTGATTGCTATAGGAATGGAGTGATTGAAAACCAGATATAAGCTACGTGGAATGGGTACGAGGTGAATCCTTGAAACAGAAAGATGTTCTTCAGAAAAAAGGGAACAGATATTCAAGAAGAGACTGGATCACCAATTAAGTGATGTAAAAAAGATTCCATGCATCAAGTGAAAGTCATCTACATACTTCTCAGCTGCTTTCCAACTCTAGGAGTCTACAGCTCAATGACACAGTCTATTACCAACTCAGAGCAGTTCCGCGTAGAGGAAAAACTGTCCTTATAAAAGGTGGGTGGGTTGTAGCCAACAAAACTAGTCAAGAGAAATCAATTAGAGGAATAATAATTGGAAAAGAAGAAGGAAAATGATGTTTGCACATGAGAAAAGACAACACCTGAAAAACCTGAATCAATAACACTAATCCAAACAAAAGAATTCAGTGAGATGAAGGATATAAATTTAATACATAGAAATCAATATACAGAAAGCATGATCGATTAGAAGATATGTTGATAGTGAAAAACCTCATTTACAATAGCAACAAAGAAAATAAAATGCAGTTGATTCTCACTATTCATGTAGTTACATTCTGTAAAGTTGCATCTAACACTGAATACTGAATCATTGCTCCTAGGGGACATACAAGATTAGGTTCCTCCGGGCCTCTGGTCACCATATTTTCATCAACTAATCAATACATAACTTTGTTTTATGTGTGTTTCTGTTCTAAGATATCTTAATATATGTCGCTAACTCATTAACATACTCATGCCCAACCCTATAAGCATGTTTACAGTAGGAGAGCTAAAACAAGAAGGCAGTAGGTGACTCAGATTTTTTCACTTCTGTGAGCATGCACCTGTCTGCAAACATGCTTTGAGCATTGGTTTTGGGGTTACAACTAAGTTTTAGCAGTGATATGGTTTGGATTCATGTCCCGGCCCAAATCACATGTCAAATTATAATCCCTCGCTGGGCATGGGGGCTCATGCCTGTAATTCCAGCACTTTGGGAGGCCAAGATTGGTGGATCGTTTGAACTCAGGAGTTCAACGCCAGCCTGGGCAACATGGCAAAACTCTGTCTCTACAAAAAATTAGCTGGGTATGTTGGCACATGCCTGTAGTCGCAGCTGCTTGAGGGTGCTGAAGTGGGAGAATCGCTTGAACCTGTTAGGCAGAGGTTGCTGTGAGCCGAGATCGTGTCACTGTACTCCAGCATGGGCAATGGAGCAAGACTCTGTCTCAAAAAGAAAAAAAAAATTGTAATCTCCAATGTTTGAGGAGGGCCTGGTGGGAGAGTGATTAAATCATGGGAATGGAGTTCTCATGAATGGTTTAGCACCATCCCTCCTAAGTATTGTATAGTGACTGAGTTCTCATGAGATCTGGTTGTCTAAAAGTGTGTAGCACCTCCCCTCCCCTCTCTTTCTCCTGCTCTGGCATCGTAAGTACTGGCTCCTTCTTCACCTTCTGCCATAAATGGAAGCTTCCTGAGGCCTCCCCAAAAGCAGATGCTGCCGTGCTTCCTGTACAGCCTGCAGAACCATGATGCAATTAAACCTCTTTTCTTTATAAATTACCCAGTCTCCAATATTTCTTTGTAGCAATGTGAGAATGGACTAATACAAGCAGGCAGGTGAATTCACAAGTATGGAATCTGTAAATAATGAGCATGGACTGTACCTAGAATAAACTTAACAAGAAATGTGCAAAACCAATGCATGAAAAACTTTGAAACACTCTTGAAAGATACAAAAGTAGACTGGAACATCCCTTGTTTTAGATAGGCTGACTGAACATCATGAAGATGATAGTTCTCCCTGAGTTCATGTATTACTATAACACAATCCAAGTAAAAACAACAGAAAACATTTTATGAGGCTCGAAAAGTTAATAGTAAAGTGGTAAACCAAAAATAAAATTATAAGCCCCCCAACCATCTGAACGGCCTTCCTCTTAGGCCAGGGCACTCTAAAGTTTAACCTGAAAGACTGGTTCAGGCCCTGAGGGGAAGTGGAGGTTGAACATGCCTCATTATACCCTCCAGCATTAACATCAACACAGACCTTAAGCTTGATAAGAAACATTTACAATCTATTCTCTGTGAAGCCTGCTACCTGGAGGCTTCATCAGCATGATAAAGCTTTGGTCTCAACAACCTCTTATTTTAACCCACACATTCCATTCCCTTGATAATAACTCTTTCAACCAATTGCCAATCAGAAAATTTTAAAATCTGCCTATAACCTGGAAACTTCCCACTTTGAATTGTCCAACCTTTCCAGACTGAACCATTGTATATCTTAAAGGTATTTAATTGATGTCTCATGTCTCCCCTAAAATGGATAAAACCAAGCTGAACCCCAACCCCCTTGGGCACAAGTTCTCAGGATCTCCTGATGGCTGTGTCATGGGCCGTGGTCACTCATATTTAGCTCAGAATAAATCTCAACAAATATTTTACAGAGTTTAACTCTTTTTGTCAACAAAGTTCATATGGAAAAAGAAACATGTGAGTAGCTAAGAAAATACTGAAATATAAAACTCTGAGGAGGAACTTATATTAGCATATTAAAACATTATGATATCTATGCTTAAAATAGTGTGGCACCAATGAGATACCATCTCACAACAGTCAGAATGGCTATTATTAAAAAGTGAAAAAATAACAAATGCTAGCGAGGTTGTGGAGAAAAAGGAAAGCTTTTACACTGTTGGTGGGAGTGTAAATTTGTTCAACCATTGTGGAAGACAGTGTGGCAATTCCTCAAAGACCTGAAGACAGAAATACCATTCAATCCAGCAATCCCATTACTGGCTTTATACTCAAAGAAATATAAATTTTTTTTTATTATGAAGACATATGTATGCATATGTTTATTTCAGCACTATTCACAATAGCAAAGACATGGAATTAACCCAAATACCCATCAGTGATAGACTGGATAAAGAAAATGTGGTACATATACACCAATGGAAGACTATGCAGCCATAAAAAAGAATGAGATCATGTCCTTTGCAGGGACATGGATGGAGCTGGAAGCCATTATCCTGAGCAAACTAACAAAGGAACAGAAAACCAAATACTGCGTGTTCTCACTTATAAATGGGAGCTAAATGATAAGACACATGGACACATGGCAGGGGGAACAACACACACTGGGGCCTATCAGAGGGTTGGAGGGTGAGAGGAGGGAGAGAAGCAGAAAAAAAAAACTAATGGATACTAAGTTTAATACCTGGATGATGAAATAATCTGTACAACCAACCCCCGTGACACACATTTACCTATGTAACAAACCTGCACATGTACCCCTGAACTTAAAAGTTAAAAAAATTTCCTTGTGTGCTATCACAAGGAAAGGCAAATGGACTGATGGAATAAAATAGTGTCCAGGAAAGACATAATATATATTATCTATCTATCTATCTATCCATCCATCTATCATCTATCTGTCTATCCATCTGTATATCTATCTGCAACTGTCCCTCAGTATTCAGAGGATTGGGTCCAGGAACCCCTTGGATACCAAAAATCTGAGGATGCTCAAGTCCTGCAGTTGGCCCTGTGGAACCCATGGATACAAAAAGTCAGCCCTCCATCTTTATGGGTTCCACATGCCATGAATACTGTAATTTTCAATCCACAGTTGGTTGAATCCACAGATGCAGAACCTGAGGATACAGACGGCTGACCATACTTGGAAATGTTGTATATTATAAAGGTGGCATCTCAAATCACTGAAACTTTAATAGTAAGTGCTAGGACAATGGATAGCCATTGGAAAACAATAAAATTAGATCCATGGCTCACACCACATACAAGAATAAACTCCAAATCGACAAAAGTCCTAAATGTAAAAAAAAAAAAAAAAATGAAAACAGGTACTAGAAGAAAACATGAGTGAATTCCTCTATAACTTAATGTAGAAAAAGGTTTTCCGAATATAACTCAAAATCCAGGTGCAATAAAATGTTGCTAACCTTGACTAGATAAAAATTTATTTTTAAAAATGTATTTCCAAAGACACCATA
Organism: Colobus angolensis palliatus; assembly: GCF_000951035.1. Classification (NCBI taxonomy): domain Eukaryota; kingdom Metazoa; phylum Chordata; class Mammalia; order Primates; family Cercopithecidae; genus Colobus; species Colobus angolensis. The sequence continues at coordinate 2,340,216 of NW_012117599.1, forward strand.
AACAAAGTCAAAAGACAAATGACAAATGGAGAGAAAGTATTTGCACTAAATAACACACAAAGGGCTGGTGTCTGTAAAATACAAAGAGCTCTTTAAAATTCAAGGGAAAAACTGACCAAAGACATGGAAGAAAAATAGGCTAAAGACAATAAGCTATCCGTAAGATGTAAAGATAGACCAAAAAATATGAAAAGATGTTTAACTTCACTAATGATAAGAGAAATACAAATTAAAACTAGGCTTAGGCCAGGCACAGTGGCTCACACTTACAGTCTCGGCACTTTGGGAGTCTGAGGCAGGTGGATAAAATGAGGCTGGGAGATCAAGACCCGTCTGGACAACATGGAAAAACCCCATCTCTACTAAAAATACAAAAATTAGCCAGGCGCAGTGGTGCATGCCTGTAATCCCAGCTACTTGGGAATTTGAGGCATGAGAATGGCTTGAACCTGGGAGGCAGAGGTGCATTGAGCCTAGATCACGCCACTGTACTCCAGCCTGGGTGACAGAGTGAGACTCCATCTCAGAAACACATACACACAAACTACACTTACAGAACTGCCAATAACGTGCCAATATGAAGTAGTCATGCAAATCCTTTTACAGGTAACAATTTTAAGACCTTGATATGGTTTGGCTGTATCCCCACCCAAATCTCATCTTGAATTGTAGCTCCCATAATTCTCAAATGTCATGGAAGGGACCCAGTGGGAAGTAATTGAATCATAGGGGTGGGTCTTTCCCATCCTATTCTTGTGATAGTGAATAAGTCTCATGAGATCTGATGGTTTCATAAAGGGGAGTTCCTCTGCACACACTCTCTTGTCTGCCACCAAGTAAGTCATGCCTGTGCTCCTCCATTGCTTTCCACCATGATTGGGAGGCCTCCCCAGCTATCTCAGCTATGTGGAACTGTGAGTCCATTAAACCTCTTTTCTTTCCAAATTACCCAGTCTTGGTATGTCTTTATTAGCAGCGTGAGAACAGACTAATACAGCAAATTGGTACCAGGAGTGGGGTGCTGCTGTAAAAATACCTGAAAATGTGGAAATAACTTTGGAACTGGATAACAGGCAGAGGTTGGAACAGTTTGGAGTACTCAGAAGACAGGAAAACATGGGAAAGTTTGGAACTTCCTAGAGACTCGTTGAATGGCTTTGACGGAAATGCTGATAGTGATGTGGACAATAAAGTCCAGGCTGTGGTGGTCTCAGATGGAGATGAGGAACTTGCTGGTAACTGGATGAAATGTTCCCTTTGCTATGCAAAGAGACTGGCAGCATTTTGCCCCTGCCCTAGAGATCTGTGGAACTTTGAAACTGAGAGAGATGATTTAGGGTATCTGGCAGAAGAAATTTCTAAGCAGCAAAGCATTCAAGATGTGACAGAGCATGGAAGTTTGGAAAATTTGCAACCTGATGATGTGGTCGAAAAGAAAACCGCATTTTCTGGGAAGAAATACCAGCCAGCTGCAGAAATATGCATAAGTAATGAGAAGCCAAATGCTAATCACCAAGACAGTGGGGAAAATGTTTCCAGGGCATCTCAGAGACCTTCGTGGCAGCCCTCCATCACAGACCTAGAGGCCTAGAAGGGAAAAATGGTTTTGTGGGCTGAGCCCAAGGACCCCGGCTCTATGCAGCCTTCAAACAGGGCATTCTGCATCCCAGCTGTTTCAGCTCCGGCCATGAGGCCAGTGGTACAGCTCAAGCTGTTGCTTCAGAGGATGCAAGCACTAAGCCTTTGTGGCTTAAACGTGGTGTTGGGCCTGTGGGTGCACAGAAGTCAAGAACTGAGGTTTGTGAATCTCCGCCTAGATTTCAGAGGATGTATGGAAATGCCTGGATGTCCAGGCAGAAGTTTGTTTCAGGGGTGGGCCCCTTGTGGAGAACTTCTGCTAGGGCAGTGCAGAAGGAAAATGTGAGCTCAGATTCCCCTCCCCCCCCCAACAGAGGCCCTACTGGGGCATTGCCTAGTGGAGCTGTGAGAAGAGGGCCATCCTCCAGATCCCAGAAAGGTAGGTCCACTGATAGCTTTGCACCGTGCGACTGGAAAATCCTCTGACAATACGAGCCATGAAAGCAACCAGATGTGGGGCTATACTCTGAAAAGCCCCCCTGGGGGCAGAGCTGTCCAAATGCAAGGGAGGTTACCTCTTGCATCAGCATGACCTGGATGTGAGACAAGGAGTCAAAAGACATCGTTTCAGAGCTTTAAAATTTGACTGTCAGCGGCCGGGCGCGGTGGCTCAAGCCTGTAATCCCAGCACTTTGGGAGGCCGAGACGGGCGGATCACGAGGTCAGGAGATCGAGACCATCCTGGCTAACACGGTGAAACCCCGTCTCTACTAAAAATACAAAATCTAGCCGGGCGAGGTGGCGGGCGCCTGTAGTCCCAGCTACTCCGGAGGCTGAGGCAGGAGAATGGTGTAAACCCAGGAGGCGGAGCTTTCAGTGAGCTGAGATCCGGCCACTGCACTCCAGTCCGGGTGACAGAGCGAGACTCCGCCTCAAAAAAAAAAAAAAAAGATTTGACTGTCCTATCTCCTTCATTTTAACCAATTTCTCCCATTTGGAATGGTTATGTTAATAACTTGCTTTTGATTATACAGGCTCGTAGGCAGAAAGTACTTGCCTTGTGTCAGCTAAGACTTTGGACTGTGGACTTCTGAAATGAGCTAAGACTTTAGGGGACTGTTGGGAAAGTATAATTGGTTTTGATATGTGAGGACATGAGATTTGGGAGGAGCTGGGGTGGAAGAATATATTTCGGCTGTGTCTCCACCCAAATCTCATCTTGAATTGTAGCTCCCATAATTCCCACATGTCATGGGAGGGACCCAGTGGGAGGTAATTGAATAATGGGGGCAAGTCCTTCCCATGCTGTTCTCCTGATAGGGAATAAGTCTCATGAGATCTAATGGTTTTATAAAAGGGAGTTCAATGCTCTTTTGACTGCTTCTATGTAAGTCATATCTTTGTTCCTCCCTTGCATTCTGTCATGATTGTGAGGCCTCCCCAGCCATGTGGAACTTTGAGTCCATTAAACCTCTTTCCTTTCTAAAGTACCCAATCTTGGGTATGTCTTTATTAGCAGCATGAGAACAGACTAATACAGACCTGGAAAAAGTTTTTTAAGTTACCAGCTATTTACAGGCACAATAAAATGCTCAAGAACAGAGAGAAGCTGCTGGAGAGCTTATTCTTTAAAACTGCAACTGGAGAAGGGAAGAATTGTGAGTTTGTGACATTCTGGCCTGAAGGCACTCCCCAACTTTCAGGGTCAAGGCAACAAAAAAACTATACCCTAACTGGCTCAAGGTGCCAGAAGTAAGAGTTCAGGGCTAGAAAAAAAAGTGGAAGTTTAAAGGAAAATGCTCAGCAGCAAGAAACTACAGTAAGAGTGAGTCATAAAACCTAAGTATGAACTTTGCCATAATTCTTAGCTAGCCACTAAATTATTCAGGTACAAGGGAGAACCCAGGGAATACTGTAAAAAAAATTAGGCAGAGACCAGAGAGGAATGTACTGTTGAGAAACAGAGCCGCACAGAGAAAGGTCTGTGTGTTTGCTGCTTTTTAACTGAAATGCATTTCCAAGCCATGTGCAGCTTGGGCAGCAGTAATCTAATGCCTTATGGGTTTAAAGTAGCAGGGGACAGAATTCAAGGCTGGAATAACAGTTGGAAATTTAAACAAGGGAATCTTTGAAGGAGTGAGCCCTCAAAGCTGCCCAAATCCCTGGATGACCACTATATTATGTAGGCATAGGGAAAACACCCAAGATGCCAGGATAAAAGCAGCAATTTAAAGCCATAAGAACAAAGTACAGATGTGAACTGCTTCATATTACAAGAGAAAAAAGTTTGCAGTTTGAGTCCAGGCAAGTTGACTGCCTACCAGAATTGAAAATAAAAAATTAAATGTACAAAAAAGAAACCACACACACACAAGAAAAACCCTTACGAACACAACAGAATCCAGAATCACTAGAATATATTGCCTGTAGTCCAATTTTGAACCAAAGTTTAGTAGACATGCAAAGAAACAGGAAAATGCATTTTATTCTTATGATAAAAGACATTCAATAAAAATTTTGATTTATTCCAGATGTATAGCAGACATCAAAGTAATTACTATAAATATATACAAAGAATAAAAGAAAGGTAGAGTATCAGTGAAGAAATGGAAAATATCAATACAGAAATGAAGGTATTAAAATGCAAGTGGAGGCCGGGCGCGGTGGCTCAAGCCTGTAATCCCAGCACTTTGGGAGGCCGAGACGGGCGGATCACGAGGTCAGGAGATCGAGACCATCCTGGCTAACACGGTGAAACCCCGTCTCTACTAAAAAATACAAAAAAACTAGCCGGGCGAGGTGGCGGGCTCCTGTAGTCCCAGCTACTCCGGAGGCTGAGGCAGGACAATGGCGTAAACCCGGGAGGCGGAGCTTGCAGTGAGCTTAGATCCGGCCACTGCACTCCAGCCCGGGCGACAGAGCAAGACTCCGTCTCAAAAAATAAAAATAAAATGAAATAAAAATAAAATAAAATGCAAGTGGAAAATTCTAGAGCTGAAAGGTACAAAAAGTACACTAAATAGACTGAGCAGCAAAACGGAAAAGGCCAAGGAATCACTGAATTTGTTTTTTTTTTTTTTTTTGAGACGGAGTCTTGCCCTGTTGCCTGGGCTGGAGTGCAATGGCCGGATCTCAGCTCACTGCAAGCTCCGCCTCCCAGGTTTACGCCATTCTCCTGCCTCAGCCTCCTGTGTAGCTGGGACTACAGGCGCCCGCCACCTCGCCCAGCTAGTTTTTTGTATTTTTTAGTAGAGACGGGGTTTCACCGTGTTAGCCAGGATGGTCTCGATCTTCTGACCTCGTGATCCGCCCGTCTCGGCCTCCCAAAGTGCTGGGATTACAGGCTTGAGCCACCGTGCCCGGCCTCAGAATCACTGAATTTGAATATAGATTGATAAAATTTCCTCAATCTAAAAGCCAAAAAAGGCAAGGAATATTGAAGAAAAGTCAACAGAACCTCAGAGACTCATGGAATAATTTCACACATTTTAAAATATGTGTAATTGAAGTCCTAGAAGAGGAGGAGATAGAAAAAGAGAAAAAAAAATCACTGGAGACAAAATAACTGAAAACTTCCAAAAATGTGGGAGAAAATGTTAATAGATTCAAGAAACCTAAGGAACCTCAAAACATAATAAATACAAAGAAACTACTCCCACACACGTCGTAGTCAAATTGCTAACAAGGAAATATTGAAACCAGACAAAAGAACACAATATATTACATTCAGAGGAAGACTGACATGATTACAGATGACTTCTCAACAAAAACTATAGATATTGGAGGGTATTGGAATGGCATAGTACAAAAGGAAAAAAGTTTAGGAACCTATCAGCAAAGAATTGTATATGCAGTAAAACCAGCCTTCAAAATAAAGGTGAGAGGAGTTCCACTTCCAGTATGTTCAAGTAAACTCTTAACACGACCCTCCAACAGATAGCTACAACTATCCAGAGACTCAAGAGAGGCACCAAAGCAAGCAGATTCTGATGTGGTGAGTGTCCTGTTACTACATATTTTAGCTTAAGGGCAGGCTAAGGCAAGACATGGTAAGTACTACACGTGGAGACTTAAACTCTGAATGAAGACTTACAGTATTTCTGGCTTGAAAACCCACAAAACAGAGTTTGGGAAAACTACAGCTCTTAGTGTATACAGAGAGAATACCAGCAAGGAAAGATCCAAAGACGAGGAGCCACAGATTTTGTGTATAAACTTGGCCCACATCTCTGACACCATTTTTTTTTTTTTTTTGAGACTAAGTCTTCCTCTGTCACCCAGGTTGGAGTCCAGTAGTGCAATCTCAGCTCACTGCAATCTCTCCCTCCCAAGTTCAAGCCATTCTCCTGCCTCAGTTTCCCAAGTAGCTGAGATTACAGGCATGCACCACCACACTTGGCTAATTTTTGTATTTTTAGTAGAGGTGGGGTTTCACCATGTTGGCCAGGCTAGCCTTTAAATCTTGACCTCAAGTGATCCACCCACCTCGGCCTCCCAGAGTACTAGGATTACAGGTGTGTGCCACCACACCTGGCCTCTAACATCTTAACCATATATGCACAGATAAATTGCAAATAGATCAATTAAGGGTGAAAGAGCTAAACTGAAATTTTTAACTGCCACCCAAGCCACAGCATTTGCAGTATAAATTCAACAAAGTTAATTGTCTGCTAAAACAAAAATAACAAGTGTTCTGAGGAAGGTAACAGAATTCAGAGTCTCTACAACCTAACATTTATAAAGTATAGGTTAAGATTCTAAGTTGTTCAACATGTAACCATGAAAATGTGGTCATCCAGTTTCAAGAGAAAAAATGTAAGCCAATTAACCCTCAGATGATCCAGTTGTTGAATTATCAGACAAGGACTTTATGGCAGCTATAATAACTAGGTTCATTAAAGTCAAAGAAAATATGTTTATAATAAACTATTCAAAAAACAAACAAATGAAAATTCCAGAACTAAAAAATACAACGTCTTGATGTTAAAAAAAAAAAAAATCCACTGGATGGGCTTAAGAACAGAATAGAAATGGCAGAGGAGTCGGTGGCTCTGAGATAGATCAATAGAAATTGTCAAGTCTGAAAAACAGATACAAGATTTAAATAAACAGGACTTTAGAAACTGTGGGGAAATAGACACTGTATTTTGAGTTTTAAGATGAAAAGAGAGAGACAACGGGAAAATCTTTGGAGAAATAATGGCTGCAAATCTCTCAAATTTGTCTAAAGATGTAAATTTGTAGATCCAAGAGGTTCAGTGAATCCCAGAGTAAATAAGACGAAAATCATCCTGTCATAGTCACAATGTTGAAAACCAAACATGGAGAAAAAATCTTGAAAGCTGCCAGAATGAAACACAACACATTGCATTAAGGGGAATACTAATTAGAAACCACTGGCTTCTCATCGGCACCTGTAGAGGCAACGACCCTGCAGTGGGACAACATCATTAAAGTGTTGAAAGAAAATAAAACCTCTCAACCCTAAATTCCACTTCAAGTGAAAATATCCTCAAAAATGAAAGCAAAATGAAGACACTTGCAGATAAAAGTAAACCAAAAGAATTTATCATCAGAAGAATTGCACTATAAGAAATGCTAAAGGAAATTCTTCAGGCTGATGGGAATTGATAGAAAACAGAAAATCAGATCTTAAGGATGGGATAAACAGGATCTGAAATAATAATTATCTAGGTGACTATTTTAAAATATGTTTCTCTTTATTTCCTTAGTATACATATAGGTATAATATATATGACAACATGGCAACTGTGGCACAAATAGGAACAGGTGGAGGGGTGAATGGACATACATGGTTGCAAGGCTTTTGTATCTTATATAGTGTTAGATTTTAACTTCTTTCTCTCAACACTTCCTAGGACAAGTAGACCAAAACCAAAAACCAGTAAAGATATCTCAACCAGCTTACCTCTACCCCAAATCCCAGATAATATATTTATTTTCAAGTATACCTATTACTTTCACCAAGACAGCCTGTGTGCTTGGCCATAAACCAAGTTCCAATAAATTTAAAGGAATAGCAGTCACACGAAGTGTGTTCTTGGCCCACAGTGAAATTAAATGAAAAGCCAATAAAACAAAATAGAGATGTGAACATAAATAAGATATTTATGATAATCTCAAAATATTTGGAAACAAGACACATATTTCTAAAAATCCATGAAACGAAATCACAAGGCAAAATGACAAATACAAAAATTAGTTATTTGAAATAAATCAGCAAAATAGATAAACCTCTAATTAGCAAGAAAAAGAAAACACAAATACAAAAGGGTTATCACTACTAGAGTGCATACAGATATTCAAATCATAATAAAATAGTATTATGGACAAACTATTTCCTGAAAATTGAAAAATGAAGATAAAATGAACCTTGAAAAATATAACTAACCAAAACTGACATAAAATGAAACAGAAAGTATAAATTACCCTGTATCTGTTAAAGAAAGTTAATCTGTTATCAAAACCCTTTTTACAAAAGAAGCTCCAGGCCCAGACGGTTTAGCTGGTGAATTTTATTAAATATTTGAAGACAAAATTATAGGCTGGGCATGGAGGCTTACACCTGTAATGCCAGCACTTTGGGAGGCTGAGGCAGTGAACTCAGGAGTTCGAGACCAGCCTGGGAAACATAGCAAGACCCCATCTTTACAAAAAAATAAAATAATTAGCCAGGCATGGTGACATGCACCTGTGGTCTCAGTTAGGAGGCTGAGGTGGCAGGATCACTTGAGCCCAGAAGGTCAAGGCTGTAGTGAGCTAAGATCATGCCACTGCAACTCTAGCCTGGGCAACAGAGTGAGACCCTGTCTCAAGAAAACAAATAAATAAAGATGAAAGAATAACAATCTTACACAAACTCTTTCAGAAAATGGGGGAGGAATAGGGGAAGGGGCCAGAAGTCAAGCAATGCAGACAGCCTCTAGAAGCTAGAAATGATAAACAGATTCTCAACCTGAAGCTTCCAGAAGAAGGCTGCCAACACCATGATTTTAGAATTCCTAACTCCAGAAATGCAAGAGAATAAATTTCGGTTGTTTTGAGTCACTTGAAAAAAAAAAAAAAAAAGTAGGCCAGGTGCAGGGGCTCACGCCTGTAATCCCAGCACTTTGGGAAGCCAAAGCAGGCAGATCGCTTGAATCCAGGAGTTTGAGACCAGCCTGAGCAACATGGCAAAACCTGTGTCTACTAAAAATACAAAAATTAGCCAGGCGTGGTGGCACATGCCTGTAGTCCCAGCTACTTGGGAGACTGAGGTGAGAGGATCCCTTGAGCCAGGGAGGTTGAGGCTGCAGTGAGCCAAGATCATGACACTGCACTCCAGCCTGGGCAACAGAGCAAGACCCTGTCTCTAAAACAAAGATACAAAAAACAAGAAAAAAAAACCAGTAAAGAAAATAAGGGAGAAGGTAACATTTCTCAACTTGTTTTATAAGCCCAGCTCAACTCAAATCTCAACAAAGACTACAATGAAAGCAAATAAGTATATAAGCAAATCAAAGCCAGTAATGCCTAAAAAGAAGCTACCTCATGACCATGTTAAATTCATACAAGAAATACAAGACTGTTTTAACAATCAGAACTCAATGTAATTCAGTTAATTCCAGTTGAAGAGCTCTTCTGAATAAGTGCAGAAAAATGTATTTGACATAATTCAAGATCCATTCACAATACAAACTTTCAGGAAAACAGGAAAAGAGAACTTCTTCAAACTGATCAAGGCATGGTTATAGAAATCGGTCAAAGACAACCTCTGTGTGTTGATCTCTAGGTTGTTTATTTCTTCTGTACAGGATGAGACCTGTTAGCTCAAAGTCTGTCAGCACCAGACTCAAATTTTTGCTCATCCAATTATTTTTAAAATGCCCAAACAAGCATATATTCAGTCATTTATATCCTGTGTGCTTTGCATACCCCATGAAACTTCATCTGGCAGCTGTTACCCATTGCTCGGGTAGGGCCTTGATGTTGTAAGGCCTCAAGCCACTGTTGTCCTTCAGGGATCTCACAGAGACTCCCCACTATGCTACTGAGCAACATTACCAAGGCACCTCTTTCTGATTCCCCTCTCTCTTGCCTTCCTTCTGTGGGTGGCCCCTCACCACAAGCCTCTGGGAGGTCTCATACTGTAAGGGACCTCCCCTCTCATTCAACCCTGTCCAAGTGCCACCCAATAAAGTTTTGTGTGTGTTACTGCCACTCATGGTGATGTTTTCTTGATCAGTCCCCAAATCCCTTGAACCCCCTATAAATATTTACGAAAAAAATCTACAGGTATCATCATACGTAACAGTGAGTCAGTGAATGTTTTCCTGCTATGATTGGGAACAAGGCAAGGATGCCCACTGTGACCACTTCTGTTAAACATTGTACTGAGCAAGGTCCTAGCCAGTGTAATAAGGCAAGAAAAAGAAAAGGCATAAAGATCAGGGAAAAAAAGCAAAAATATTTCTACTTGCTAGGTCATAAATATTTATATAGAAACTCCTAAGGCATACTCACTGCTACTATTAAAATTTATAAGTGACTTTAGCAAAGACACAGGATATAAAGTCAATATACAAAACTCAATTGTATTTCTATATACGAATAAGCCATTGAAAATAAAATCTTAAAATTTTTAATTTAAAAGTGTCAAAAACCACAAAGTATTTAGTAATAAATTTAGCCAAAGAAGTAAGAACCTCTACCTCGAAAACTAAAACATTCTTCAGAGAAATTAAAGAAGATCAAAATAAGTAGATAAATCAAGTTCACAGATTGGGAGAAAAATCAACATTATTAAGATGTTGATTCTCCCCCAAACCTCTGTAGATTCAATTATATTCCACACATAGTTCCAGCAGGTTTGTTGACAGAAGCTAAGAACCTTATTCTAAAATATACATAGAAATATAAAGGAACGAAAATTTCCAAATCATTCTTGATAAAACACCACGAAGTTGGGAGATTTAACCTACCTCATCTCAAGGCCTACTTTAAAGCTACATTAAACAATAAGGTGTTTAAACAATAAGCTACATTAAACAATACATTTTATAAGCTACATTAAACAATAAGGTGGTTTTGGTGAAAGGATTGCCATATAGCTCAACTGAATGAAAAATAGTCCAAAAAAGGACCCACACATCCATGGTCAATTGATTTTCAACAAAAGTCCCAGGGCAATTTGATGGGGCAAAGAAAGTCTTTTCAACAAATGATAATTAGAAAAACTGGATATTCATGTGGGGAAAAAATGACCATAAACAATAAATCACACCATAAATAAACACTTTCAGAAATAGATTAGATCATAGACATAAATGTAAAAGCTAAAACTACAAAATATCTAAAAGGTAGGTGATTTGTTTTTCTAAGACCAGCCGAGCGGGCACAAAAGAACCAGCGGGTAGGCAAGTGTGGGAGCAAAACCGCAAGTTTATTTTGGTCACCTAGCTTCAGGGAAAGAAGGTGGGTAGGGAGAAGTCTGTCGGCCTCTGGCAAAGGAGGCCGGCAGAGTCCCCCGGTGGGGCTCTCGGACGGAGTTCCCACAGTCCTGACATCCCGACAGGAGTGGGGCTGTGAGAAGGCCGCCTGGCTCACTGGCGGAGAGTGGCTTTTCTAGGAGTGGGAGGGCAATAGGTGGGGCACGGGCGTGTCGGGGGCGTTCCGCAGGTGCGACCAGGTAAATCTTGGTCTCTTCGGATTGACGTCACCTGGCGCATGCCCAGTTGATCTGCACCCTCCCGGGCGCCGGCTGCATTTTCGCGCGCGCTGGTAAAGTTGCTGATGAAGAACCCGGAAGTGCACCATCTTGCCTCCGTTCGTCCAAACAGTAGGATGAAATCTTTGTGACCATGGGGGTAGGCTAATGTTTGTCATGTCACAAAAATCACTAAACATAAATGAAAAAATTGATGTTTGTCTCCTTTAAAATTCGAAACTTCTACTCAAAAAAAGATACTAACAAGGAAACAAATAAGCAAGCCACAGATGGGGAGAAAATATTTGCAATACATATTATTTGATAAAGGACTGCTTTCTAGGATATAAAATAACTCTTACAACTCAGTAGTAAAAAGGCAAACAGCTCATCTTTCAAGAAATGAGCTCACTTATTCAAGAAAACACTAATCTAGGTGTTGTGAAGGTATCTTGTAGATGGGATTGAAGTCCATGCTCAGTTGACTGTAAATAAGGGAAGCTATCCTAGGTAATGTGGGTGAGCCTGGTTCAATCAGGTGAAAGGCCTTAAGAACAGACTTGATGTGTTGCATCCCTTATGAAGAAGAAATTCCGTCTGTGGGTAGCAGTTCCTGCACGTGCCCAAGAGTCTCAGCCTGCCCTTCCTGACTGCCTGCCCCACGCATTTCACTTTGGCTGGGCTGGAGAGTGTGAAGATGCGGGGGTGAGAACGATGTCATTTTTCAGCCTTCAGGAAACTCTACAAGAGAGGCTGACCCCATCTGAATGATACTGTACCGTGATTTTACCGTGATATAAGAACTAGGGCAGAACTAGGGCACATACCCTACAACATCTGGGACTGCTTCTCTCACGTGGGTCTCCTGGCATATTAGGGTCACCATCTTCCAAGGGAGGTACTGCATGGGGCTATTCAAGGTGCAGGGGATATTCTAATGCTAGACGGCCAACGTCAGACATTTGCTTACACCCATTTCCAACCTCCAGCCTCCAAAGGGGAGCTCATATCTAACTAAGGGACTCTTTTCCCTTACTTTCCTAAGGGCTGGGATTTACTTGGAGGATGGTGGTCCAGAGACTTATAGTCCCAGGACTGCTTGGAAGTGAATTGAATAATTCTGTCTCCCCTCTTTACCACATCTCCTTTCCTTGTTAATTTATTTATCCTACACTCGGTGCCCATCAGAGAAATACCTCGTTTGCTGTTCTGCTGTGACTGAGATCCTGAAAAACACATCAGGGTCCATCAACTCTCAGTTCCAGGGTCCATCTGGTGCCTTCGCTCCCTGGGCACTGATCTGCCTCCAGCCTGCTTTCCGTATGAGTTGTCTGTATTCATATTTGTATTGTTCTAGACACACCTCTGGGAAGGTTTCTGCTCACTCCCCATCAAAGCTTGGAAGCCCCGGCAAGACGGTATTTCATCAGGAATCTGCATTGGGCAAGCCTTCTCTGAACCTCTCAAGAATGTGGTACTACAAAAGCTTTGCTTTCGATGCAAAGGTTGGGACACCCCCATGCTCCTGGAGGTGGCTTTTTTCACTTTTTTTGTAATTTAAAAAACACACAAAATTTAACCCCTTACAATTTTTAAGTGTTCAGATAAATATTGGTAAGTATATTCACGTTGTTGTGCAACTTTGCTTCTTTTGTTTTTAAAACTAACTCTGCCATCATGTGGATTTACACACGGTCTGCTGGGGAATGTCATGAGGTCTTAAATCTCTCTCTGGGATGTTTTTGGAGGCACAATCTAACAGACCTATCCACGCTATCAAAAGCCTCTGTGTGTATTTCTCTGCCGTTAGGATACATTTGATTATAAATAATTCGCTTCCTGCCTGGAATCCAAAATGATATTCTGTATATGTGAGTCTTCCCAAAACTCCATCCTTACCTGTAGAACCAAGGAGAAACTGTGCAAGGTGGCCATTACTCCCCACAGTGGAGGCCTGCAACTTTAACTTGCCTACACGTGGCCCTGGTGGCAATGCAGAATCCCAAGCCCAGTCCCTAGAGATTTGAATTTAGTGGGCCTAGAGTGGCACCTGTCATTCTGTGTTTTTCACACACTCCTGAGAAGGATGGCAGCAAATCATTCTTGGGGAACCAGAACCTAAGCAGGTGATCAGAGAGGAGAGGCCTGCCCACTATGCTTCTCCCCTCTCAGGCCTGAGCCCTGAGCATCCTCAAGTTGAGCCCTGGGAGAAATCAAGGACCTCCAAGATCCAGAGCCTGTTTTGCTTCTTCACTTACAGGCTTGTAGTCAGCACAGAAGATCCTCTAGGCACCTGTGAGCCTGCCTCACAGGGCTGTCCTGAGGATAAAATGGATAGAGGGCTTAGAACAGGATCTGGCACACCGTGACAACTCAATTAACGTTAGCTGTTGCTCTCCCCATGACCATGGTCATTGCTAGTGCCATCACTAACACTCCTACCAAGAGATGGCAAGGAGAAGGTTCCTGAATGACCTCTCCACCCTCTACCATGTGAGAAAGAGGACCCCACTCCAAGCAGGCAAGAACTGTGCAGAACAAATTAAAATCATGAGTCTAGCATCAGCACCACACCCCTTCCACCTCATCTCCCTCACACTGCGAGTCTTTTCCAAGGATCTCGTCTCTGCAGGAGCACCCACGCATTTCACCCAGCAGCAAACTGTCCTCCACTGAGGTTAGAGGACTTTTCTCCAAGACTGTTTCTCCCTTCAGCATCCCACTCTGATCCAGCTCCCTTCACCAAGTGGAGCCCTCACCAAGCCCCCTTCTGAAGTCGACGTGCTATGAATCTTCCCCAGGACATCAATGACTGTGCTGAGCCTTAGCCCCCTTCCCAGTGTTCCCAGCACAGTCCTTCAGCAGCAAGTCAACCTGCATTCCAGGGGCAAATGACTGTGTCTTGCATGACCTTAATGCTCCTCTGTGCACCAACAATCGTCTTTCTCATAATGTGATGAGGTGGGCATACTGTACATAGAGCCAAGCACATAATAGGTGCTCAATGGAATGAATGGACCTTCATTTAAGCAACCTTGCTTGTGGGCTTCAAACTTCTCTGACCAGAGTATGTGTACTTTAGAGAAATAACTCACTGTAGGCCCCCAGCAGTGGCCAGCCTCCCCAGTCAGCGCCTCTGAGGAAGTGGGAGTGGAGAGGAAGAGCTGCCTAGAGGCAGCGGGAACCCCCTACCCTGTCCGTTCTGACTTGGCCTCGGGTAAAGACTCACATGTAATATGCCCTGGTCATACATGTCCCATTACATGACCTGTAGTCACCAGCTGTTTTGCCTCTAATTGATGGTATTTTGCATTTTAGGCCTAATATCCTCTAATAAAAGGATACTGGTGTTATAATGGCTAATAAAACAGTGAGAGGTGGGTCAGATGCTACAACCAGGAATCAGATGGGACACCCAATTCTCAGAGTGTCTGGCCGCGGTCTGTTTATCAATGTGCCCACCTGAAAGGAAGATGTCTAATCAAGCTCACAATTCACCCCTGATTTGCTGTTTGGGGGCAACCAATGAGATAAGGCAGGAAATCTCAACCTCATTCACAATGAAGAGATGAGCGTTAGTGACTTCTTAGCAGTTACCCCATCTGAAAGCTGGTCATCCCAGACAAGGTCAAGTGGTTACACTCCCTTATTTCTCCCAACCTGTTAGCCTTTCCAGGCCAGAGCATGTCTGACTCTGCAGACAGATTTAAATGCACTGCGGACCTCACAGCCACATCACCAACCTTTTTAGAGGCTGAGAGTTCACACTCCTCTGCTGGGTGTCTGCTGGGAGGATTCTGAGTCCTAGAAGGGCTTGGAGGCCCAGCTTCCTGATGTGACAGAGATAGCAGAGAAACAGTTGAAATGTGTGGTTAAGAACCCACCTCTGCAGCCGGCCTAGCTCTACTGATGGTGGGCACCTCAGCTGTGCTTCAGTTTCTCCTGTGCTGTCATGAAAATCAAATGAGCCGACTTAAAAAGTGCTTTGCACACTGTGCAGTAGCGAGGAAGTGCTATGGATGTGTCAGCTATCATTAACACCAGGGCTCATGTCTTCTCAGCACCTCTCTCTACATTAATAAGCAGGTTTTATCCCTGTAGGATTGTTAGAAGCAATTTTCTGTGAAACAGGCAATGCCTTAGCTCTCCAAAAATCACAGAACTGTCTGTTTGATAGTTCTGAA
Source organism: Colobus angolensis palliatus (assembly GCF_000951035.1). Classification (NCBI taxonomy): domain Eukaryota; kingdom Metazoa; phylum Chordata; class Mammalia; order Primates; family Cercopithecidae; genus Colobus; species Colobus angolensis. The sequence goes on from NW_012117599.1 coordinate 2,355,684, forward strand.
AAATTCTGTACCTGCCTTTTAATAAACTGGAGGCAAAATCCAAACCTACTGGGCTCACCATCTCCTGTCACAGTATCAAGGGAACCCAGGAGATCTGCTGGGCAGGAGCTTCAGCTAGACAGAGAGTCGGGACCTGATCGCAAAAGGTGGCCATTAGTGGGCAGCAAATCAGACTCACCATTTAACCATGAGCTGGTCACTACCCGTGCTGTTCAGAGGGCAGGTCTGAGGAATGGGGTCAGCTGTGTGGGAGGAGACTTGCTGCAGCCAATGACCCCTAACGAACCTCCAAGTCCACCTCCTATGACTCCACTCCTCATTCTTCTTTGACAACCAAAACAAGCATCAGTAACAGCTGATGATTATGAGGCCTGTACAACACACAGAGAATGTGAGCTCACACCAGGCAGGGGAAAACAGCAGAGAAGCCCTCCTCCCCAGGGAAGGTGGATGCTATGGCAGGGGTGGGGGTGGGGAGCAGAGAGAGTGAACCCAGCTTGAGCAACAGAGCCAGGCCTTGTCTCAAAACAGAAATGAAATGAAAAACAGGGAGAAGAAGGAGAAAGAAAGAATAAAGATTGAAAGAAGAAAATGTGGAAGGAATGAAGGAAGGAGGGAGGGAAGAAGGGGCAGAAAAAAAAAATAAATTCCTTTATGTGTCCACTTGATAAGACATCAGAATTCGAATAGAGAAGGAAAATGCAAAAGCTGCCCTTCACGAAGAGTCACATGGAAATGTAAAACACCCTTGTCTCCTCTAAAATACATGATTCGTTGCTCTGTCACTGCAAATGTGTGTGCTGTGTCCACTCGCAGATAAGCAGGATATATTTGCATGATTTAAATGTCACCTAGATCTTGTGAATAATAAACTGTGAGCCATTCCACAGGGTCTGAATCATGTTGCCTGGAAACCATTCCTTCATGAGCTAACCCCCCATGCCGGGATCTGAAATTCTTATTCAGAATTCAGCCTGTGACTTCCTATTGCTCTGTCCCATTACTCCAGAAAGCAGCAGGGTAAAAACAAATTAAGTCCTCTTCCTCAGCAGCTTTCAAACACTCCCATACTTGAGGCCACCTCATCATCATATCAAAGGCGTCAGACCTGGCCCCTTCCCCCAGGGAATGTTAACATTCAGCATCGTCATGAAAGAGGCATGACAATAAGCATCTGAAAGTGATAATTGAGTAAAGTGGTTACAGATGGGTGGCGGAAAATGACTTTTTCTAAGTAGCATTCACTGAAATGTGATTATTGTTTTATGATTTTCAAGAGACTTGACATATATTATCTCCATTATCTATGTGATGGGGAAAAGTTTATCCCCGACTTGTATTCCGAGAGCTCAGTATCCAAAGCTAAGATTCACGCGTTTAGCAGGTATTAATATTGAGTTGCTACTATGTGCCTGACTTTGTTCTAGGCACTGGGAAATATAACAGTAAACAAAGGAGACAAAAATCCTTTCCTCATGGCATTTGCAGACTAGTGGGAAGAGGTAGAAAATAAAAATAAATTAAATATGCAAAATATCAGATAAAGAGCAATGGAGGCCGGGCGCGGTGGCTCAAGCCTGTAATCCCAGCACTTTGGGAGGCCGAGACGGGCGGATCACGAGGTCAGGAGATCGAGACCATCCTGGCTAACATGGTGAAACCCCGTCTCTACTAAAAAATACAAAAAACTAGCCGGGCGCGGTAGCGGGCGCCTGTAGTCCCAGCTACTCGGGAGGCTGAGGCAGGAGAATGGCGCAAACCAGGGAGGCGGAGCTTGCAGTGAGCTGAGATCCAGCCACTGCACTCCGGTCTGGGGGACGGAGCAAGACTCCGCCTCAAAAAAAAAAAAAAAAAGCAATGGAGAGAGTAGGTGGGATGGGAGAGGGGTCTTGAGATTTTGAGTAGGGGTGTTCAGGAAATGCCTTCTTAAGAAAGTGATATGTGAGCAAAGATGTGAAGGAAGTGAAGGAGGAAGCCACACTGCTACACAGTAGGAAAAGCAGGTGCAAAGGCCCTGAGGCAGAAGTTTGCCTGGCTGTGTGAAGGATTAACAAGGAAGCTAATCAATGGAGCAAGGGTGGAAGCAGGCAGCAGAACCATTTTGGAGGCAACAGCAATAACCCTGGCTGGTTGTGTGGATGACTTGGACAAAAGGGTAGCAATGGAGTTGGCAAGAAATGATGAGAGTCTGAGAGTCTGGATTTATTTTGAAGGTAAAATAGGTGAGATTTGCCACAGGAGGGGATGTGGGTTATAAGAGAAATAGAGGCTGGAAAATTGCTTGAACCCAGGAGGCAGAGGTGGCAGTGAGCCAAGATCGCACCACTGTACTCTGGCCTGGGAAACAAAGAAAACCTCTGTCTCCAAAAAAACAAAAAAAAGAAAAGAAAGAAAGAAATGGAGGAGTCCAAGATGACTCCTCTAAGGTTTCAGCCCTGAGTTACTTGAAGGTTGGTATTGTCATAACAAGGTCTTTGGTAAAGCATTTTAAATAGGAGGAGATCATGACTGTTGTAGCATGGTAATACTCTCAGGATTGGGGTTGTGGAAGAGGGACAGGTTGAGACCCAATGCTGGGGATGGATTCCCACCCTTCTTCACCTGTAGGCACCAAAAACATCCCAACACCCCCACTTCATCTCATCCCACCCCCCTTTTTAGGGGTCGCTGATTTTTAAAAAATATTAGTACAATTTATAATGAGAGATATATAATTTACATCCAATTAAATGCATACATGTTAAATCCCTAGTGCAAAGAACTTTGACATTCATATACACCCGTGACACCACCACCCCATACCAGATGTGAAATATTGCCTTAATTGCAGAAAGTTCCTTCCTGCTCCATGGAATCACATTGTGTGGACACTTTTGTGTCTGGCTTCTCAGTCTTGACTTAATGATTTTGAGAATCATCCCTATTGTTGTGTGTATGAGTCGTCCTTCCATCTCGTCGCTGAGTACTTCCATGTTTGAATAAATCACAATCTGCCTGTCCATTCAGCTATCCACAGGCATCTGGGCTATTTCTAGTCTGGGGCTATTATAAATGTAGCTGCTATGAACATTTGTGCAGTTATTTTGACAACATGTTTTCATTCCTCTTGGGAAAATACCTAGGAGTCAAAATACTGGTTCATGTTGTAAGTGCACATTTAGCTTTGTAACAAACTTCTAAATCGTTTTCCAAACTGTTTGAACCATTTTCCATTCCCACCAGCAATGGATATGTTGCTGTCTATCCTCCCGAGGTTTAGTGCTGCCAGTCGCTTTTGCGGATGGGCAGTAGTACCTCATTGTGGCTTCAATTTGCACTTCTAATTAGTAATTAGCATTTCGACTACTGTAATAACACTGAGTACCTTTCATGTGTATGTTTGCCATCCATATATCTTCTTTAGTGAAATGTTTGTTCAAATATTTTCCCAATTTAATTGAGTTTTCTTTTTATTATTGATTTACATAAAAATGTTATCTACTTTGAAGATAAGTCCCTTGTCAAATATATGTACTGTGAATATTTTGTCTGTGTCTGGGGATTATCTGTACATTCTTCTTTATTAACATTTATTTTTAAGTAATTTAAGACTTCCAGAAATAGAAAGTAAAATAAGACTTACAAAAAATAATCCAAAGAATTTCCAAATACCTTTCAGCCAGAACCCATATATGCTAACGTTTTGCTATATTGGCTTTGTCAGTCTCATTGTTTCTGTCTTTCATAGACACACACACGCACACACACACTCCAATTTTTTTTTTTTTTTTTTTAGATGGAGTCTCACTCTGTCGCCCAGGCTAGAGTGCAGTGGAGCGATCTCAGCTCACTGCAACCTCTACCTCCTGGGTTCAAGCGATTCTCCTGCCTCAGCCTCCTAAGTAGCTGGGACTAGAGGTGCCTGCCACCACGACCGGTTAATTTTTTTGTATTTTTAGTAGAGATGGGATTTCACTATGTTGGCCAAGCTGGTCTTGAACTCCTGACCTTGTGATCTGCCTGCCTCAGCCATCCAAAGTGCTGGGATTACAAGCGTGAGCCACTGCGCCTGGCCCACACACCAATTTTTTCTGAACCATTTGAGACTAAGTGATAGAGGTAATGTTCCTTTATCTCTAATACTTCAAAGAATATTTTCTAAAAACAAGGACATTCTCTTACTGAGCTATAGTACAGTGATCAAAATCAGTACATTAATATGGATATATTATTATATTGTTATCTAATCTGCAGACGTTGTTCAAAATTCACCAATTGTCCCAGAATGTCCTGTATAGAAAAAAGAAAAAAAAATTGCTAAGACCAAGCATCCAAACCAAGAGCACATATTGCATTTAGTTTTTATTTATCTTTAGTCTTTATTTATCTTTAGTCTCTTTTACTCTGGAACGGTTTTTCAGTCAGCCAGTCAATCAGTCTATCTATCCATCCATTCATCCATCCATCCATCCATCCATCCATCCATCCATCCATCCATCCATCTATTCATCTATCCATCAATTACTCACTTACTGTCTTTCACAACTTTGACACTTTTGAAGAGTACATAGCATTTATTTTGTAGACTATTCTGTTCATTTTCTTCATGATATCTTTTGATTAGAAGAAATTTTTGATTAAGTGTAATTCATTGGGAGTTTTTTTATGGTTAGTGCGTTTTGTGTCCTATCTAAGAGAATTCTGCCTTCTCTAAACTCATGAAAATATTCTGGATTTTTGTGTCTAGAGTGTTAAGTTCTCACTTTTATACTTAGGTCTATCTATCATCCGTTTTCAATTAATTTGTTCTGTGGAGTGAGACAGAGATTGAGATTCATCTTTATTTACCATATCCAGTTGTTCCAGCACCACTTCTTAAGATGAACTTCCTTTCCCACTGAATTGACCTCGTATCTTTATCAAAAATAATTTGGCCATATATACCTGGGTCTTTTTCTGAAATTTCTGTTTTGTTACACTAACCTGTTCCTTATTCCAATACCACACTGTTTTGATTGCTATAGCTTTATCATTAGTTTTGAAATCAGCTAGTGTAAATCCTCCAGTTTTGTTCTTTTTCAGTCTTCTTTTGTCTAATGTAGATCTTTTGTATTTCTGTAAAATTTTATAATTACAATTTCCTTCTTAAAATAGCCTGTAATCCCAGCACTTTGGGAAGCTGAGGGGGGCAGATCATGAGGTCAGGAGATTGAGACCATCCTGGCTAACACAGTGAAACCCCATCTCTACTAAAAATACAAAAAAATTAGCTGGGCATGGTGGCTGGCATCTGTAGTCCCTGGGCATGGTGGCTGGCATCTGTAGTCCTAGCTACTTGGGAGGCTGAGGCAGGAGAATGACGTGAGCCCAGGAGGCAGAGCTTGCAGTGAGCTGAGATTGTGCCACTGCACTCCAGCCTGGGTGACAGAGTGAGACTCCATCTCAAAAAAAAATAGCCTGTTGGAATTTTCATTGGGACTGTATGGAATCAACAGATCAATTTTGGAGGACAAGAGTTTAAAATTATTGAGATTTTATAAATGTATGTCATAACATGATAAATCTTTCCATTTATTTAGGTCTTCTTTAATTTCTCTTAGCAATGTTTCACAGGTCTTGCACATAATGCCAGTTTTAGTACTAAGTAATTGATGTATTTAATGTTATTGCCAATGATATTTTTAAAATTGTATTTTCTGCTGTTTGTTGTTAGAACATAGTACAATTGAGTTTTGTATATTAACTGTGTACCACAATATTCTAGTTTCATATTTTGTAGATTACATAGGATTTTCTACATACACAATCATGCTATCTGTGAATCATGATAGTTATCTTTTTGTCATCATTATACCATTTGGATTCATTTTCTTTTATTTTTTCCTATATCACACTGGCAAGGACTTTCAGTACAATGTTGAATAGAAGCATTTAAAGCGAACATCCTTACTTTATTCTGATCTCAGTCTTCAAATTAGGCGTGATGTTAACTGCAAACTTTTCTTACACTTTTCTAAGACGACTTTTATGAAGCTGAGAAAGTTCCATTCTGTTCTTAATTTGCTGAGTTTTGTTTTGTTTTTTGTTTGTTTTGTTTTGTTTTGTTTTTTAACATGAATGGGTAGTGAACTTTGTGACAGAAACTATATGGCCTAGAAACCTAAAATATGTACAGTCTGGCCCTTTAAGAAAAGATTTCCAACCCTCTCTAAATAAGAATGTAAAGGATACTTCAGCACATAGCAGGTGTATCAGTTTGGGTCTAATCAAGAGACAGAAGTCACACAGTGACTATAAAACAGAAGGTGAATATAAAGGAGAAGGCTAATATGAACATCATTAAACTATGATAAAAGGGAAGTATAAGATGTAAGAGAACCCTTCTTGGCACCCTAGGGCTGAAGGAGAGCAGCCAAAGAAGGATGAACTTGGAATGGGGTCCCCCCTCTCCAAGGCTAGCATTCAGACCTTGTTGGAGCAAGTATAGTTGCAGCCCAATGATTGGCAGAGAAATGTGCTAGTTAGCACAGGCCGGAGCTGGTCTGTAGTTGCTGAGCAAGTAGGAAGCAGCTCTCACCTGGAGTGCAGATGGGTTTGAGTAAGCCACAACCAGTGGCCAGCCACACAGGTGTGCAGAGAAAATGGGTGCTCATGTGAATAGGAGCCCTGGAACTGTGATGTTTGTGTTAGAAGGGCTGCAGTACGAGAAGGTCACAGCAGGCAAACCTGGGGGAAGCAGGCATAGGGAAGCAGAGGGAGTTGGAGAAGCAGTGCAGGCAGGAGGGCTGTGGCATGCAGGGTCCATGCTGCAAGAGCTGCAGAAAGATGACCACCAGGCCAGGCTGGAGCTGGGAGGTCATGAAGGGACCATGTGTTCCAGGCATGTGGCCAAGGCAGAGCACTACCAGACATTCTCCCACCTGTGTCATTCGCTAATGTTGCAGTCACCAGGAACAGCAGCAGAGCCCCGTCCTGCTCCGTTGCCACTCCAGCATCCTCTGCTGAGAAAGTTTAACATCATGCTCACTGTAGTACTCAAAGAAATTCTGTCCATTATTGCAGAGCAGGTATTGAAGATACATTTGGAACTGGGAGACATTTAATTGATAAGTGACATAGTTGAGGAATGAGGTTTCCTAAGAAATCAAGTATTTGACATGCCCAATATTCTTTTAGAAGATTCTGGAATGAAAGTGAAAAGCAGATTCATTTTTTCATAGATGATGAACCTGATCCCTATGTTAAATTTAACTTTGCTCAAAGTTAAAGAAATTTCAAATGTAACTGTCTAGACCTATGTCAAAATAAGCCCAACTGTATTAAAGAGTATTAAATTGTATTAATAATAAAAACACGTAAGACCAGCAAAATGAGAGTAGATATTATATATGTAGTGGAAGTATGCATTTCTTGGCTTTCAAATATTTGCAAGTCTCTGGAATAAATATTATCGGAACTCAAATAAAAAGGCAAGCAGACTAAAGAAAATATTTTCATAATATAAACCAGGAAAAAGCCTCTGTCAGTATTGCACAAAAAGCTCATGAAAACTGAAAGAAGATCAAAACTTTAATGTAAATGGGCAAGGACATAATAGGTGATTCACAAAGAGGACACACAAGTAATAAATATACATAAGAAAATTGTCAACTTTACTACCTCTTGCTGAGACGCAAATTAAGGCTGTAATGGGATACAGTTTATGCATTAAATTTTAAAAAAAATAGAATGCTAGCAAAAATAAAATGTGGTAGAAGTGGTAAATGGTTAATAGCAATATAAATTGTTTAAACTTCTCTTGAATTCAGATATTCATATCCTTAGGATAATCCTAATACTGAGACTATAACTGAAGGAAATAATTACAAAAAATAGGAGAAGTTTTGATGCACGTGTTTGCAGCAATCATTTTTAAAAGTGAAAAAGTGGAAACTAATTTAAATGTACATTAAAAGGTCAACAATGGTGTAAATCACCCTATTAATTATGTAATTCATTTCGCCAGGATCATGGCCAGTGATAAATGATTTGGCCATGACCAAAAACCACTGGAAACTAATGCAGCACAATAGGCTATTTCTCAAGCTATAAAGCCTAATTTAAAGCAGAATAACAAAATTATATATTTACATCACTGTTACTATCCCTGCGAAAAAGAATATGTGTACGTGAATGAAAACTAGAAAGTAACAGAAAATATGCAATTGATTTATTAGGTTGACTTTCTTATTTTTATTTATTTATTTTTTTTGACAGGGTCTTGCTCTGTCACCCAGGCTGGGGTACAGCGGCACAATCATGGCTGACTGGAGCCTTGACCTCCTGGGCTCAAGCAATCCTCTCACCTCGCCTCCCAGGTAGCTGGGAATACAAGTGCACCACCATGCCCACATACTTTTTTAAATTCTTTATTTTTTGTAGAGATGAGATTTCCCTCTGTTGCTTAGGCTAATCTCAAACTCCCAGGCTTGAGTGATCCTCCTGCCTTGGTTTTCCTAAGTGCTGAGATTACAGGCATGAGCCACCATGCCCAGCTGATTTTTATAGTTATATTATTACTAATATAGTGATGCCTGTAAATTCTTTTAAATATGGCAACTAAAATCAAACTAATCCAGGTACATTGACAGAAAGGAGCTGAGCAAGACTCGCCTCTCTTGTACATGATATGCTTCTGTTAAGTCAGCCTTATTTCTTATTAGCTTTTTGCCAGTTTTTGTGGAGACACATCACCGTGAGGCTTCACGTCTTACCAAGCGAGGTCTGGTAAGCCACGTCTCCTCTTCCTCTACTTGGGGGGCTGACTTTTTGGACGGTGATACAGAACTTTACATGTGTTCCTGTTATGTCTTTTCTTGGCCTGTATATTTAGTGCATCATTGAAGGCTCTCCAGATTTTTTGGGATTTTGATTTACACTCCTTAGTCACCATATATTCTGAGTGCATGTTAGCTATACATACTGTAATTCCATATCCCTATTAAAATATGCTGGAAACTCCATATGTTCACCCAAGGCCGTGATAACACTGTCGAACTGAGCGGTACTGAGTCCCAGAGCAAGTCACACCTATTAGGGAGCACTTCGATGCCGTTCACCTCACAATCCACCAAAACAGCCTTGCATCCAGCACACTTGTGCCAGCTTAGCAATTAGAAAAGGTGATTGTCCTTCTTTTGCGGGTGGAAAATTAGGGCTTTAGGCTTAGACAAAAGCTCAAGTGATTTCCCTGGGCCGGGACCAGGCTCAGTTGTAACGGGGGCCAAGCTTTGTCCTCAGTGTTTAAGGTCTCATCCGTGCCCCTTCCCCCGATCTTACCACCTCCTGCTGTGGTGCCCATCCCATGCCACGCTCACTGGCCTGCAAGATCCTCAAATGTGCTCCTCAATGTATCCTACCAAAACTTTTTATTTGATTCTTTATCCATACTCTATCTCGTGGAGTTATTGGCATTTTAAAAGGGATCCAAGTTTGAAAATAGAGAGATGACGTTCCAATGGTAGGACTTCAGTCATTGATGGTCAGACAGCAGAAATTTGGAGAGTGGAAAGGCTGGCACTGGGGTCTTAAGGGCAGCCCTTACCTAGCCACTCTTTGCAAAGCTGACCTGAAAGAAACAGGGAGTCCCCAGGGGACAAGATAGATTAGATCCTATGGTCCCACAGTCCTCCTCAAGCTCTTAATGGTATTTGGTTAGAGTTTTTAACTCTTCAGATCTTGTTCATTCATTTAATTTAATTTTCTTCTATACTTCCAACTGCCAGGTAAGTAAGAGAAATAGATGCCATCATCTTCATTGTCTGAGAAGGAAGCAGGCAAAGTGGGCTTTAAAGACAGAAAACAATTGCTTTTCCCCCGCTTGGGGCCTCACCGTCCCGCACCTTTGCACTGACTGACAGAATTCCTGTGGGGAAAACTGATGCATCCCCGTTTCTCATGTACACCTTGCCTGTCTCCTCATAAATATTTTATTTCCCAAAAGTCATTCCTACAAATTGCCTTTTCATTTGCCAAGGATCTAGACCATCTGCCAAAGCATGTTCACACAGCCCTCCTTGCTGATAACTGGGTTTATCTGTTTGCATGTCTGTGTATCGTCGGTTAGTCTGGCTTATCTACTTATGAGATTGTGTGTACTTTAACACACTGGACACCATATGGCCCCCAGCAGAGACGGCAGTCCTGTTGCCTACCTATGGGCACTATTTGTGTGCCTTTCAACCCTGATTATAAAATATCTGGTCCCTAGCACATCTAAAATTTGTTTGGACTGGGAAGATTTTACATAATTAGAATCAAAAATTTAGTTCCTCCCACCCCTATTTTTAAAGCAATGTGTACAAAATGCATACGGAATAAATAAATAACAAATTGTTTATTTACACGGTAAAATTGAATGAACTATAGCTACAAGCAACATCACCGAATCTTACTAACTTAATATTGATTGACAAAAGCAAATCCCAGGAGACTATATAGACCATCACATTGTTTCTAAATTTCAAAAACAATTAAAACTAAATGTCATTGAGGAGTCCCACAAGCCACACATGCACACACTTTTGCTCAGACTCAGTCCTTTTGGGCCTGCCTCCTATTTTCCTTTCATTTCCTGGCACCGAATTCACAGGTGGATACAATTGGTCTCATCAGGCTCCCTGGCTCCAGACTTCCTCAGCTCCTGGATGCTACTCTTTTCCCCACAGACCCCTCCCCACTTCCTTAGTGTCCTGGCTGAGGCTGAAGCAACTTAGCAATTCACCTGGTCCCCACCCCCTTCCTCCCACTCTCACCTGCTCTGTCAGAAAGAGGAGATGGTGCCTTCTCCATAGCTCTCTTCTTCCTTTGGTCTCCCTATTCCACCAAACACCAAAAGACTTTGGGTTTCTGAGGATCATGCTCCTTGGTCTCTTACTGCCATGGGCCTGTTAGAGCATCCCACTAATTTATTCAGATGTTGCTGTATCCTGCATCTTCACAAAACCTTGCTGTCCCTTCCACACTCGACCGTGCCTCAGTTGAAGCTTGAGCAATAATCGGAAAGGCCCCCAGAGGCCGCTCCACTGAGTGAGCCTTGCGCCAAATCTGGACCTTCCATCATGGCAGCCTAGGTTCTTGGAGCCCGATGACTTTTGCAGGCAAATTCACAGATACATCCCCTTCAGTCTCCTATTTGTTTCCAGTCTCCATTCATCTGTTTCCACTTTTCAGACACCCAAATTTCTTCAATGATAACTATTGCCACATACATCGTTCCCTAAGGGCCAACCATGTGCCCATTTCTGTGCTAAACACTCTATCTCATTTCATCACACTCAGGACACTTCTCCATTTCTTAATTCTGTGAGGTCTTGTTTTCCCTTTCAAATCTTAGCAATGGTGTGCATTTCAGAAACAAAGTCCAAGGGGATTTTTCAGGATGATGCCTTAAAATGATCTCATGATCACTACTGTGTTCTCCAAAATCAGGATTTAAGATTCTTTTGAAGCTCTGAAATGTTTCTGGACAACAGAAGATAATCATCTGCTTCCAGTCTTTCCTGAGGACAAGCCAGCAGGAAACAGCTTTAACTTGTTGCATAAATTAATGAGATTAGAAGAAATAAAGCATTTCCTGACAATGAGAACTATAAAAAAATGCACATAATAACTGAGGCGTGTGGAGATTCCTGGAATAAGGATGCTGAAGTCCTCAATGAGGCAAAGTCTCATCTATTATATTTTCTCTGGTGTTGAATTAATTTCAGGTTCCTTTCAGAAGCCCAAATAATAAAATAAGAATTCTCCTCTCTTCCAGTTTCTGTGGCTTCGGCTTCCTTTTGTTGATTCACCACTTCCATTTATTTGCTCTTCCACTACCAGAGTCCCTTCAATCTGAACAACTAAGCCTGATTTTCTTTGGGGAAAAATTTGTCTAGGTTTTATTTCCCCCATTTAAGACGTGTGCACACATGCACATGTGTGTGCGAGCCATTCTAATTCTTTACTTTTTTCAGTAAAGAGCATACACGTCATCTCTCCCTTCAAGTATTGCATGAACTCGATGAACTTTAAGCCTTCTAAAGATAATGTGTTCAGTTAGCAGGCGATTTGATAAGTATGCTAGGAAATGCCATGAACTCCAAGTCCTCAGAGAAGCTCTGGTTAACTGGCTGGGTGGGATCTGCTGTTGTGGAGTTTCTTCCCATGAGGGTATCAGTCATGAGAACCTAGAACCCAAGAGGCTGTCCAAGCCTTGTCCCAGGGAAGGAGGCTTGGACTCCTCCGGAGACCTGCTCCTGCCATCCAGAACCAGAGCGTGCAGTTGCCGGTGAGGGAAAGGCAGGATTCGGTCTTCGTCCTTCATGGAGAGGTGTGTTCTTGGACGTACACCTTCTGGGAGAAAAATGAGTTTTAGTAAATAAAGTTATTTTCTCCAAAAAGAGTTTAGGTTCCTTTGACTTCAATAGAGGGTAATGATTACTAGCTAGATTGGTGGGTTTCAGTTCAGGAAATCTGGTGTTATCTGGTGTGATGGAAGGAAACAAAAACTCTGCAAGGTTACACTCTACAATGTGTATTCACACATTGTCCCAAATAGTCTTGTTTCAAACATCTTTCCTAAGATGGTAGACGGGTCCAAGAATGTCTGTGTGTGTGTGTGTGTGTGTGTGTGTGTGTGTCTGTCCCACCTTTAAACTTCAAACTCCCAGATCTCTGCTGCAGACTCATCCAGTGTGGATTACACTATCAGCAAAACATCCCAGGAAGGAGTCCAGGATGGCCGCCCGCAGTTAGGAGAGAACCCAGAATGGAACGACGGACTTGTTTGCTTGCTTGCCCCTGACTCTCCCCCTCTTCCCTGGGAGTGTTGGGGATGTGAACTACTGACTTCTGCCTCTTTCGGACCGCCTTTGAGGCTCCAGAGCCTCACCTGACTTTCCCACGGAGAGGGAGGCCAGAGGCTCCTTCGGTAGTCCCCGAGCGGAGCTGCGCCCAGGAGGCCGAGGGAGGAGGCGCCCCGCAGACCCCAGCGCGCCGCGGAGAAGCTCAAACTTTGGCCGGGTAAGGATTTTAGGGGCTCTTGAGCTCGAAGTTTTGGGGGCGCCGGGAGGTGTGCTGGGGGCGCAGACCCCGGATAGGGGATGAATTCGAGAACCACACGCAGGGGAGCGAGGCAGCTGCAAGCCGGGGGCGGGCGCGGGGCTGTCCGCAGCCCCCGGTGCTGAAACGGGCCGCAGGCTGCAGAGAAAGTGAAAAAGGGCCGGCTGCGGCCTCGGCTCCCACCCTCCAGCTCCCAGACCCCTCCGTTCCAGTTCAAAGAACAGGAAGCCCTCCCCGTGCTCCCCAAGCCGATCGCACCCCCTTTTACTCACGTCCCGCAGCCGCGCTGGGCCGAGCCCGCCGAGCCGTCGGGGCGGGAGGCAGAAGGAGCAGGGCTGGCTCCCGCTGGGGGCCTGTAGGGCTTCCAGCCGCGACCCCACCCCATGCAGCTCCTCCTGCCACGCTGCCCCAGAAGGACGCGCCCCGGGCCTCCAGGACCACCAGTCCGGGAAGGACCCGCTCCCCCGGCTTCAAGTCGAGGGCGGGCGCCGTGTCTCGTCGAGTCCGCGCCGCGCCGGGGGAGGTTGAGTCAGTGGCCCGGGGGGAGCAGGGCCGGGGGAAGGTAGCGGCGAAGGACTGCCCCCCAACCCCCGGGACTATTCACCCTTGGGGATGCAAGGAGAAGGGTGGGCTGAGGGGGAGGCGAGAATTACAATTCTTGGAGGAGTGCGCGGTTACTTTTTTTTAATGACAAAATCCCACCCGGGATCTCGGACGCCCGGGGCTTAGTGCTCGGTGGTGGAGGAGAAGGGGCGGCGGGTTCTCTGATCCTCTGCAATCCCCTAACCGGATAAAGGCGCCGGGCTCCCAGCCCTCGGGCTTTTCTCCTTGGCTCAGCCCCCGGCCCCTCCCGATGTCCCTGGGGGGCTGGGCCCGCAGGCCCTCGCACTCCCCCAACCCCGGGCAGGGTGATTCATTTTTCTCCCGGTGTGATCTCCCTACTGAGCACCGCCGCTGGGACTTGAACTTCGGCGCTCTGCAGCGGGCGTCCCCGGCTGGCGCGGCGCGTGGCGGAGGATGAATGGCGCTGGAACCTAGAGGACCCGGAGCCGGCGCCTCAGCCTCTTCGGCCTGAACCGGGTTCCTGGGACACGCAGTCCGCCGTCTCAGGCCTCGCCGGAAGCTGGCGAGCGCAGTCTCTTGCAGCGAAGCCCGGCACCCCGACGGCAGATGCTCCCCACCACGTCTTCCAAAGTGGCGAGGCTGGGGTCGGCGGGAATGGCACCCACCCGGGTTCAGACTCCATCCCGGAGTGGACGGCTCGGTGGCCCTAACATTCTCTAAGCGCTCTCCGCAACCCCCTCCCCGCAACACACACACACTTTCATTCATGATAACCAACAAGAATATTGCTGTCGGGGCATGGGGTCCAATGTACAGCGTGCGTTCACATACCCCCAAGTGGAAATTCACGGGGGACGCGGGTGGTTGGGCCAGGAGAGGAGAGATCTCGGTCACTCGTGCCTGCTATCTACCAACTGGGTCTTCTACGCCAACGTCGCAGTTGTAGAAAAGTCGGCCAGGTCAGAGGACTCAGATGGGATTTCACTGAGCCGGTGGGAGCTTCTTTGGGTTCTTTGGGGTAGGGGGAAGGACATAAACTCCCCCTGCCTCACATCGATGCCCAGACACCCGCCCTTCCTCTCCAGCCTCCAGCCACAGAGGGGGGCCTCCTCCGGTGCAGAGGCCCAGAGGGGAGGAGCGGTGGCTGTTGGGGTGACTGGCTGGTGGGTGCAGGATCTCAGTCACTTTAGCTGGAACTTTGACCGTGACTACCTGTGCACTTGCCTTTGATGCTCCTGTTTCTATGTCTTTTCTGTCCTTATTCACTATCTGCTAGCGGTGGCTGCCTCTGGTTAGTATTAAGGTTGCCATGGCGACCAGTCTCCAGTCGCCATGGTACCCAGAAGGTAAACAGTTGGAAGTTACTCAGGCTCTTCGCCAGCTCTGGCCCCTAGTTTCCCTAGGGGGTGGGGCGGGGACGGCAGTGACCAGGTTCCAGAACCCTTTTGCGTGCCCCCCTCTTCCTCCCCCGTTCCCACAGCGTCCTGCTCACCTGAAACCCCTGCTAATACCCCACCAACCACTGCGGCCTCAAAGTTGAGATGGGCCATGCTTTTTTCTCTATCTCCCGGTTACATACACTGTGGCCAGGGGGTAAACAGTTTTCCCTCTGACCTAATGCATTTTAGCAATAGCCTGAATATTTCTGAGTACAGTGGACAAGGCTCAGTCTAGTGGGAGAAACAGAATTTTAAATAGACACAGTCCCTGCCCTCTGGGACCTCACAGTGTAGTGTGGCAGACAAACCCTGTGCAACCTACCAGGTGGCCTGCACTCTGGGTGCAAATGGAGGCAATAACAGAGCCCTGAGAGTAGAGAGAGGTGGGAGTGACTGAATCCTGGTCAAGGAGGGCCCCCCAGTAAGGGTATGTTGCAGTTGAAACTTGAAATCAACTGGCCAGGAAGAGAGGACAATCTCTCTAGCAGAAGCACAGATGTGTGGATTAGTCAGGAGAGGGTAAGGCCCTGCTGTGGGGACGTATAGACTTAGAATATCTTGGTGGCTTCGCCCTTTGCTTATGCAATGTCTGAGGTTTTGGGAGTCCTGCATCATGGGGGGACTCCACTGGCCAGAATCCGTCACTCAGCCTTCACCTGGCCTGGAAGGGAGGCTTGCAAATGCAGCAGGCACAGGGTGGGCTGTGGTGAGCACTGTCTGCCAGTAGGTGGGGGCAAAAAAAATGTATGACACACATAAGGAAAGGGTGAGTAATTTGGCTTAGATGAACATCCAGTTTAGGCTGACTTGATCCAAATTATGAAGTCTTGACCATCAGGCTAAGGAATGGAGACTGTGTGCTGGAGAAATTAGGCACCTCTAAAAGCTTCTGAGAAGAGTGACGATTTAATTAGAACTACCTTTCATAAAGATTCTGGGGTCACTATGGAAGGTTCATTCATCTACACATTTATTCATTCTACACTCATTGAGCCCCTCCTTAGCGCCAGGGACTGGACGGATTATAGGAGCGACAGCCTGAAGGGAGATGAGCAAAGATGGCCATTTCAGCCATCCTGGGGAGAGAGAAAGGCCTGGACAAAAGCAGGAGCAGAGCTCAAAGAGACCAGGAGTGACCTCTGTTCTGGTTTGACACTTACACACCTGCCTAGCAGAGACTTGCACAGGGTGAGTGCTCAGTACATTTCTGAATTAGTAAATAAAAGAATTGGAGGGGATGGAGGAGAGAGATAGCTGTTGCTGTGACTGACAAGACTTGATGATGCTTTATCTGGGGCAGTAAGGGAGAGGAAGGAGTAAAAGCTCACGCAGTCTTAGCTGGGTAGTCATTTGGTGCTGGGTGTCGCTCATGGCGTTAACTAAGACAGTACTGCAGGGAAGAAGAGCAGGCTTGACAGTAGCTGGGGGAGAGAGTGACGCCATTCAGAATAGTTTTGCTCCGAGGAAAACTCTTCCCTGAACTCCGTCTGCACCCCAGAACTCATCTAATCCCCAGAGCGCTTCTTTTGCCCTCGTTTGCAGGATCCATACATTTCACCTTGAATTATAATAATGCAGTGTAGGGGTTAAACTGACTTCTGCTCCCCAGCTCTGCCACTGGGTGACTTTGAACCAAGGTATTTAATCATTCTGAGTCTCAGCTTCTTAGCGCGTACATTGGCAGTAGTAATAGTTATAATGCCTGTCTCATCGAGTTGTTTGGGGGATTAAATGAAGTAATTGAAGTGAATTCCTCAGCTCATTGCCTGACATATTGTAAGTGCTCAAAGTTAGATTTGGACACCTTATTACTTCCTAATAAAATAAAAGCAATGTATTACTTTTACAATCACATCACAAAAATTCATTTAAAAAAAAACACTTTACCTCCCATGCTTGCAATTAGGTTTGGAGCATCTATAGGGCTGGCTATGGAGAGCTCTGGTTCCCCAGCTCTGGTAAGGTCTGAAAAGCACTTTCATCCTCTTGCAATCTCAACCTGAGCAGCTGAATCTTATTACAAAGTAGCAATTTCAAAACTGAGCACACTCACAGCTGAGAAACTCAGAGTCCCATTAATTCTGAATCATCTCTGCAGAGACCAGGACACTTTCTAGTCATGAGACAAGCCCCTGCCTCTTGGTTGAGTAACATAATTGATCATCTTCATCCAATTTCAGTGTATTTTCTTTTACTCCAAATCTCTTCCTGTTCTTGAGAACAATCTTAACTTTCCTCTCAGACAGGAACTGAAAATTTGCAGCTGACATTTGGAAGCTTCCATTTGCTCATGTTATAAAAATGCCAGAGTTCAGAGAGAGAGAGAACCCTGCCTTCCAGTCATGAGAAGATTTCTTTGGGAAACAAGACTCAGCTGTCCTAACTCAGACTCATTGTCTCCATCATGGTGCAGGGACATTGATGGGTTTGGGGCAGCCTCCAGAGACGGGGGGAATTGGATTCTGATCTTCATCTTCCCACATCACCTCGCAGCTCAACTCTGAGCACAACTGGATACATTCTTGTTGTCTAAGACTTGAACTGGCCTTTTGGGACCTTTCTTGGGCAGATGGAGAAAGCTTTAATACGTACTGTCCCCAGAAGTTGCCTTGTTTCTTGAGAGGCGAGGGCTTAGAAGCTTGCCGGCTCTACAATTAGACCGCCTGTTGAAGTCCTGGCTGTGCGAACTGTGTGCCTTGGTTTGCCGCTCTGTAAAATGGGGATGATGTGTGCCTTGGTTTGCCGCTCTGTAAAATGGGGATGATGTGGTTTGGCTGTGTCCCCACCCAGCTCTCGTCTTGAATTCCCACGTGTTGTGGGAGGGACCCAGTGGGAGGTAATTCAATCGTGGGGGCGGGCCTTTCCCATGCTGTTTTCGTGATAGCGACTAAGTCTCATGCGAGGGGCGGGCCTTTCCCATGCTGTTCTCGTGATAGCGACTAAGTCTCATGCGATCTGATGGCTCTATAAGGGGGAGCTTCCCTGCATAAGCTCTCTCTCTGCCTGCTGCCATCCATGCAGGATGTGACTTGCTCCTCCTTCCACCATGACTTTCCCAGCCACGTGGAACTGTGAGTCCATTAAACCTTTCGTAAATTGCCCGGTCTCAGGTGTGTCTTTATCAGCAGCATGAAAGTGGACTAATACAGGGGATAGGAATAATACTTACCCCATAGGGTTATTGAAAAGATTAAATGAGTTGATACTTGTAAAAAGCTATAGAGCAGTGACTGGCATAATAGAACCCCTCAAAAATGTGATGCTCATTATTACTAATGTCCTATTTTGGCATTTCTCCCCTTTATTACATTTCATGAGTTTCTAGTAGGTGAGTTTCAGCCATCACCACATTACAATCTTAGAACTTTTCAACACCGTCAAAAGGGACCCCGTATCCGTTAGCAGTCATTCCTTTTTCTCATTCTCTCCCAGACAACCTCTACTCTACTTTCTGTCTGTATAGATTTGCCTATTCTGGACATTTCGTGTTCACGAAATTATATATTATGTGGCTCTTTTTGTCTGGCTTCTTCCACTTAGCATAATATTTTCAAGGTTCACCCATGTTGTAGCATGTATCACTGTTTTATTCTTTTCTATTGCCAAATAAGATTCCATCTGAATAAGATTCCATTATGTGGACATACTACATTTTGTTTATCCATTTTTCTGTGTATAGGCCCTAATAAATGATTGTCATTTCCACTTAGGGCTATTGTAAATAATGCTGCTATGAACAGTCACGTACAAGTTGTTGTGTGGACGTGTTCTTACTTCTCTTAGGTATATGTTCAGCGGTAGAATTCCTGGATCATACGGTAACTCAGGTTTAACATTTTGAGGAACTGCCTAGCTGTTCTCCAAAGTGGCTACATCATTCCCACCACCAGAAATGAATGAGGCTTCCAGGTTTTCCACATCGCATTGTGGAATATGGTTAATTTTATGTATCAACTTGCCTGGGATACAGGGTGCCCAGATAAAACATTATTTCTGGGTGTGTCTGTGAGCGAATTTCCAGATGAGGTTAGCATTTGAATCCATGTCCTGGGTAAAGCAGATTGCCCTCTCCGATGTTGGGGGCCACTATTCAATCCACTGAGAGCCTGAGCAGGAAAAAATGTAGAAGAAAGGGGAATTCCCTTGTTGAGCTGGGACATCATCAGTTACCTGCCCTTTATCGGCCCTCTGGTTCTCAGAACTGCACCCCTGGTTTTTCTGGTCTCCAACTTACAGATAGCAGCTCATGGGCTTCTCAGCCTCTAATGCTTTGTAATACATCATTTGTATATACAGTTGACCCTTGAGCAATGCAGAGATTCGGGGTGCTGATCCCCTACACAGTCAAAAATCCACATATAACTCTTTTGGCTTCTCCAAAACTGATTTACTAATAGCCTACTGTTGACCACAAGCCTTACCTATAACCTAAATAGCCAATTAACACACATTTTATATGTTCTATGTATTACAGGCTGTATTCTTACAATAGAGGAAGCAAAGAAAAATGGGGATTTTTCAATTTGTCACGTATCTCCGAAATTTTTTCCAATATATTTATTGAAAGAAAAACGTGTAAAAGTGGACCTGTACAGTTCAAACCCAGGCTGTTCAAGGATCAATGATATATATAACCTACTGGTTCTGTTCTCATGGAGAACCCTAACTAATACACTCTTGTTGTGGTAATATTAACATTATATAGTTATTTTTCTTTCTATTTTTGAAGCTCTGTAATATTTTTTATCTCCTTCACCTAGGTTCATATTCACACATAAAATATGAAAGGACACTTGAGTATAATATTTGCACTGTAGGGTTTTATTATATCATGGAACTTCTGGAATGGAAGGACCTTTTATAACCATCCCAGTCAATGTTGAGTACAGTCATCCCTCAGTATCTGAGGGGCATTTGTTCCAGGACCTACCCACAAATACCAAAATTTAACAGATGCTGAAGTCCCTTATACAAAATGGCAAAATAGTATTTGTATCAGGTTAGTACAAAAGTAATTGTGTTTTTTGCCATTACCAATCTAATAAATAACCTACTGTAGTAGTCCAGTCTTGTATTGCTATAAAGGAATACCTGAGAACTGGGTAATTTATAAAGAAAAGAGGTCTACTCAGCTCATAGTTCTGCAGGTGGTACAGGAAGTATTATGCTGGCATCTGCTCAGTTTCTTGGGAAGCTTCAGGAAACTTACAATCATGATGGAAGCCAGAGAGGGAGCATGCACATCTTGGCAGGAGTAGGAGCAAGAATGACCAGAATTCATGAGAACTCACTCACTGTCATCAGAACAGCACCAAGGGGGTGGTGCTAAATAATTCATGAGAAATCCACCCCAAGAGCCAATTACTCCCATCAGGTCCCACCTCCATCATTGGGGATCACAACTGAACATGAGATTGGGGAGGAGAAACAGGTCCAAACCATATCACTACGTATAACCTCCTGTGTACCGTACCTTAAATCATCTCTAGATTACTTATAGTAGTACCTAATACAGTGTAAATGCTATGTAAATAGTTTATACTGTATCATTTTTATTTGTTTTATTTTTATTGTTGTATTGTTATTCGCTATTGTTTTGGGGTTTTTCAAATATTTTCAATCTATGATTGGTTGAATCTGCAGACGCAGAACCTGCAGATGAGAGGGCCAACTGTAGTATGTCATTGTGCTTTTGATTTGCATTTCCTCATGACTAAATACTTGAAGAATGTTAGCATGTGCTTCTTAGGCATTGTATATCTTCTTCAGATAAATGTGTATTCAAATCCTTTGCCTACTTTTTAATTGGGTTATTTGACTTTTTATTAAGCAGTTATAAGAGTTCTTTACATCTTGTGGATACAAGTTCCTTGCCAACATGTGACTTAAAATATATTCTGCAATCCCAGCAATTTGGGAGGCTGAGGCAGGAGGATCACTTGAGCCTAGAAGTTTGAGACCAGCCTGGGAAACAGAGAGAGACACCATCTCTACAAAAAATTTTAAAAATAGCTGGGCATGATGGTGTGCACCTGTGGTCCCAGCTACTCAGGAGGCTAAAGTTGGAGGATGGCTTGAGCGCAGGAGGTCAAGGCTGCAGTGAGCAGTAATCAAACCACCGTGCTGTAGTCTGGGTGACACAGTGAGACTCTGTCTCTAAAGAAATAAAAAATGAAAATATTTTCTCCCATTCTATAGATTGCTTTTTTACTTTGTTGATGGCATATTTTGATACACCAAGGTATTTTTATTTTGATGCAGTCCAATCTATTTTTTCTTTTAACATTTTCACCATTCACTATGCTGATAACTGTGGTTGTGTCATGGATACCCTTTGTTAGGTTGAGGAAGTTTCCTTATACTCCTAGATTTAACTATTTTCACCATGAAAGCATGTTGGATTTTTGCCAAATGTGTTTTCTGTGTTCGTGAGATGATGATGAGCTCTTTGCCCTTTGTTTTATTGGGAGGGAGTATCACATTGATTGATTTTGGATAAGTCTATTTCGCATTTCCGGGATAAAATCACTTGGTTTCACTGTGAAATCCTTTTTGTATGTTGCTGGATATAGTTCAGTAGTATCTTGTTGAGAACTTTTGCATATTAATCTGAATTTCAAAGTGTCCTTTCATGTAAGTTCTGATACTCAACTTGTTTTCACTTTTCTTATACAGTTTCTAAAAATATTAACATTATATAGTTTTCCTTTCTGTTTTTGAAGCTCTGGAATGTTTTTATTTTCTCCACATAGGTTCACATTCACACATAAAATATAAGAGGACCCTCAGGTGTAATATTTGCATGTAGTGCTTTGATCCGTCATGGAACTTCTAGAATTGAAGGACTTTTAATAATCAACTGGGCCCATCATTTTCAACTCTGTTCCACAACATTTCTTAAGATGTTCTGCACACATTTTAAGTTTTTTAAAAGGTATATTTAAATATTTTTAAAACTCAAAAATACAAAGATAGCACTGATATGTCTTCTGTACCAAACTTTAATATATTGACCATCATGGCCAAAATTAAATTGTGCTCCACTAATTGTCTTTATCAAAGTCATCAAATCCTTTTAAATAGAATACGATAAGTAAATGCTTTATGCATCAGGGTTTTGTGGATGATTTCATTTTAAATAAGGCCATTTCTATTATTAGATGAAGAAATGAAAGTGCTGGTCACTTACCCACATTGGAGGCTAAGCTGGGAAGAGAAGCCGTCTCTCCTTTCTCTCAGGCCAGTGCACTTGACCCCTTATACTGCCTTTCAAATGTGATTTGAGTCAAACAAAAGATATTTCACTCGGTTTTCTCTCTCCATAAGCCTAGGACTCTGCTTCAAATCACCAGGCCTCTTCGCTGGCTGTAGGAATGTCAGTGTGGGGCCCGCGTCAGCCCTGTGGGGTGATTCACTGGTCTTAGGGTAATTAAGTGCTTCAGCCAGCGTTGGAGAATTTCCCTTCTACCCTGCAGTTCTCAAGCGGGATGGGGGCAGAAGGGAAAAGAAGAGTGTTTTGGAAAAGTGTTTTAGAAAAGTTTCAAGGTATGTAGACCCTGGGGGAGTTCTTGACTTATCTTTGGAGTTTAATTTGACGAAGTGAGCCTGTCCAGCCTCACATTTACTGATAACTTGCTGCGTGCATTTGTCCGGGGTGATGCTGAGAAGGTTGAGTTTTGGAGGACTGAAACGAATCAGACTCAGACAGAGTCTGAGAGAGTTACTTCTGAGAAGATCAAAGACCCCAGTGGTCAGTCTCTGCCAGAGAAAACAGTGGCCTGGGCCGAATATGCCTGTCCATCAAGACTCTGTGCTCTGTCCTGATTGAGATTTCGGCTTGTTTGCCATGACTCGCATCCAGACTTGGCACCTCACTAATTGGACCTGCCAAACCCTGGCTGAATCCAGAACGACCTCCAGTGGACATGTGGCGCATCCATACAGGGCTATGGACACCGCTCTGTTGTCTCTCCGTTGACAGCTGCATTCAGACTTGAAAAATGGTAATGTTTCAAACCACTCAAATCGGACCAGGATTAGTTTCCATGTTCAAGCCATAATAAAAAAAGAAGACAGAGAACAAACAAACTGTGCAAGGGGTTAGTTAGTCATCGTGAGTGGGGAGCAAGGTTTTCTTTCGGAAGCACCTTCAGTCTACAGCAAGGGGCTCGACATGTTTTGCCCTCCTTTGTAGTATGTTTGATCTCTCATAAATTCCCATTTATAAGTTCCCATTCATAAATTCTAAGTGGGATGGAAATTTTCAACGTGACTCATTCACACAATCATTGTGAGGATCAAATGAGTAAATATGCACTTAAAATGATCAGAACAGTAACAGGCAAAGATTAAACAATAAATACGTGGCTGTTATTATCAGTGTGATCATGGTGATTACTCACCAGTTCCTCCATTAATACCACACATTCTACTACCTACTGTGTGTATGTGCCGGGTGTTTGAAGAATAAAGTGTTTTTTAGGTAAAAGGAGATAGTTCTTGCCTTTAAGCCTTTTGGAGTAAAGGAACAAGAAAAGTACAAGAACAACTGAAATACAGTGAGCTGTGTTAAATGCCTGGCTACTCAGACATCCAGGTGAGTGACCGTGGAGAGAGTCCAGGATGAGCACTGGGGTGCAAAAGTCACAGCTGAATCCTTGAATGGCACAGCAAAGTGTGATTGCAAGTGGCACATGTAACACTGTAATGGTAGATGTTGAATAGTGCTAAGTCGCTAAGTCAATGTGATGGCTTCTCACCTGGGAAGCCTCCTTGATGGTCCCTAAGGCAGAATTAAGGATTTCCTCCCCATCCCGCATTGCACCCCATCATGCCTCTACCTGTATTTCTACACCACTTGCACTACCTTACCCTCACTGTTTAACATGCCTGTTTTCCCCATGCAAATGCTATGCTCTTAATGGCAGAGACCTGTCTTCCTCATCTTCGTAATTCTCAGGACCAGGTACAGTGCCTGGGACATCACTGGCAAGGAGTCAGTGAGGGGGCGGGTGGCAGGGGGACATGCTAGATTTAGTCATGTTGTAAAGAAAATGGAAATTGTCTGAAATGGCATGTTCTTAGCTCTCCAGTGAGGTCCTAGAAAATACACATTCATTTGGGAGATGCTCAAAAACCACTCCTAGACTCATGCCTGGGATCCACTTCAAGATCACCTTCATAGTTGGCAGAACGCATCTTCTTGCTATGTTTGAAAATTAAAATTCCATTTGTGCATTTCCAATCTCCCGCAGTGCCTGTGATAAACAGAACAAGCCATGATGTGGAGTGAGACAGGCCCAGGGGTCAATTTCCTCATCTGCAGGATAAGCCTCACTATTCCCTCTTGGGGTCCCTGAGGATTCACGCGTGAGGGACATGGAAGTGCCTCGCACTCAGGGGTCCCTGGCTAGATGGCAGCTTCCATTGTCCACAGAGCCCCAGGATCACTGATTGTGGTTTCATGATCTCATTTGTGAGTTCTACTCACAAAGAGTTCATCAATGCAGGGCCAGATGTGAAAACACATGCAGTGGTTGGATAATCTCTTAAGACGTCATGACTCAAAAACTGATAAATACAGGGAAATAATTAGGTGTTTATTCAGCCTTTCCTATAGGAATTGACCAATCAATCGAATAATTCAGAGTAAAATTTTTTCTTTTAAAAATATTTCAGCTAATTGAGGAACGAATGATAGAATACCACCAACTTACAACCTCTAATGAATTGATGGAGCTAGCAAATGATCATCAACGGCTGCTAACATCACCCAGAGAAATACAATGAGATCTTATGTGCGTTCTGATGGAAGAACAAAGAATCCCCTATGAAACTGTCATGCAAAAAAAATTAATAAATTGACCAAGACTCTGGGTACAACTACCAGTAGTAGGTAACATTTTAGGGTTGGAATCAGCAAAAATTCATACTGTAGTAAACTCCATTGGACAAATAGTTAAATTTCTACACAAAGAGAAAAACTTTACAGGTAAAAATACCAAGAAGATATATCAACCAATCAACAAGATTGGTTCCTTATTTGGATCCTGATTTTTTAATGTATTTTTTCAAAGGCAACCATTTATGACACTTATGAGACAATAGGGAAAAAAGATCTGAGTTACCTTAAACTTACATTTCCCTTTCGTGATGTACATTTTGCCCTGTCCTACTCCAACCACCATTCTCCTGGATAAAGAACATAGAATTAAAAGGGAAAGTTGGCTCACTCCTAAACCTTGAGGGACTTGGGTCAAGAGTACAAATGACTTGCCGTAGCCCAGATATCTAAAAGTTAAAGATTCTCTTAGCAGTGATACTCACTCCCCTCCAAAACAGAGCCTTGAACAGGGCATGCAGGCAGGCAGTTTCTTTGGGGAGTGATTCTAAGGAACAGGAGTAGGGGTCTTGGAGAAGCCAAAAGGGAAGAAGGACAAGCCAACCCAGATGTCCATTATCAAACTGATCACCACTCTGGGCAACAAGGGGTTCTCCAAGGTACCAGGTAGAAAGTGTCTCAGAACCATCTTCCTGAGGGATGGAAGAGTATATTCCCTCAGGCTCCTGCTGCTATTGGCCCAGCGTTGCCCCAAGGGTGTTACCCCTCCAGCGTTTGCACACGCATCAGAAGGGTGATGTGGTCTCGGCGAATGTTTCCTGGGGGAAGTAAGGAAGCCCCCAAGGCAGAAGGCCCTAGAATCTGCAGTGTTGCTGGGCGAACTACATGGGTTACCCAGCATGCAGCTGGTTGCCATAGCAATGGCTGGACTGAAAGGTGGGCAGGAAGGACATGAGGTAGGGGTCCAGAGATGACCATTACATGGACCAAGATAGCACATTGTGAAATCAAATGTACCCACCCTCCTAACCTGGCAAATACACTGCATCAAAACCTGGAGGCCAGGTTCAAACCAAGAGTACTCAGGCCCCTTGGAGTTGAGCCTGAGAGCAAGAAGTCGTGAGGAGAGCTGATCTCTGGTTCCCTGCCCCTGACCTGCCCCCTTCTCTCCCCAGCCCTAGGTCCACGCCATGTCAAAGGGGCCTTGCACAGGAGGCCCTGCACACCTGCCTGTGGACGCCCTGCCCACATCTCCAGGCTCTGTCTCCCCCATCCCCGACAAACGGCTGCTCCTTGGGCCTAGGGCAGTGCAAGCTGGCGCACTCAGGAAGATGGACCTCAGGAAGATGAGTCCCAGGCAGGCTCTAGAACCAGTTCAGAGCCTCTTGGACAGAGAATCTGGGAGTCCTGGGCACTCAGACCATAGCTAGAGCAGGGGCAGGGTTCCCGGTGGGCATGGCCCCTTGACCCTATGGGCTTCTCGACCCTTTGGGAGGGGTGTGGCTGGAGGAGGGCCAGCATGGGGTCATTTAAAGCAGAGACCCCTCCTGCCCAGGCCTAAAGGCAATACCAGCTCCCTCAATGACTTTGCACTCTCAGGTTGTGGAGTCAGACAGATTTTTACTCAATCCTGGCTCTGATCCTCAGCAGCAACCTTAGGGAAATGACTCACCTGTCCAGTTTCTTCATTTGTAAGAGAGAGAGGGGGGCTGCTGTGAGGATTAAGTAAGGAAGTGTTGCACAGAACCCACCTGTGCCTGGTACCTAGTGGCCCTCAGCAGGAGGCAGGTCTATGAGAGGACAGAGGTACTGCCTCCATGCCATGGCGGTAGGACCAGAGTTTGTGCCCAGGATAGAGAATGCAGCTGAGGGGGCAGAGGGAAGGGGCACAAGCTGGAGACAATGCACTTTATTTGGTGTAATTTGCCTGGAAATGTACAAAGAAGAGTAACTTGATAGTTTTTCCACAGAGTCCGAAACTTCTTTGAGACTCGCTCTGCACCCCACTTGACTGTCAGCTCCTGGAGGACAGAGTTGCATATAGCTCTCTAATAAGCCCCCAGCTTCTAGCATATTGCCTGGCACATAGTAAGTGCTCAATTTAAAAGTGTTGAATGGACAATTTCGAATTGGATTTATTACCTTTTTACCTAAAAACGTATAAACATTCCATTTTAAAGTATTGAAAATAATGAGGCTGGGGGGAGGTGGGAGACAAGGATTTGGCCAGAGTCTGCATATATTGAGTTAAATAGGCCTGAGTTCTAATGTGGCTTCTGGACCTCACACATTCTTTGGAAAGTTACATAACCTGTTATAAGCCTCCATTTCCTCATCTATGCAATTGAGGACACTAATAGCATCCACCTCAGAGAGTCGCATGTTAGAATAAATAATGATGTAAAAAACTTAGTACATTGACTGGAATATAATCAGATTTCAATGTATTTTAACTACTACTATGTTGCTTGGCAGTGCTATTTGGATAACACACAGGAATATGTGTGTTATTTTTATTTTATTTTATTTTTAGTTCTGGGGTACATGTGCAGGATGTGCAGGTTTGTTACGTAGGTAAATGTGTGCCATGGTGGTTTGCTGCACCCATCAACCCATCCCTAAGTATTAAGCTCAGCATGCATTAGCTATTTATCCTGATGCTCTCCCTCCCCGCCACTCCTGGAGAGGCCCCAGCGTGTGTTGTTATTCCCCTCCCTGTGTTCACGTGTTCTCATTGTTCAGCTCCCACTTATAAGTGAGAACATGCAGTGTTTGGTTTTCTCTTCCCAAGTTAGTTTGCTGAGGATAATGGCCTCCTATCCATGTCCCTGCAAAGGACATGATCTCATTCCTTTTTATGGCTGCTTAGTGTTCCATGGTATATATGTACCACATTTTCTTTATCCAGTCTGTCATTGATGGGCATTTGGGTTGATTCCATGTCTTTGCTATTGTGAATAGTGCCACAATGAACATATGCATGCATGTATCTTTATAAAAGAATAATTTATATTCCTTTGAGTATATAACCAATAACGGGATTACTGGGTCAAATGGTATTTCTGGTTCTGGGTCTTTGAGGAATTGCCACACTGTCCTCCAATGGTTGAACTAACTTACACTCCCACCAACAGTGTAAAAGCGTTCTTGTTTCTCCACAGCCCCACAAGCATCTGTCCTTTCTTGACTCTTTAATAATCACCTTTCTGACTGGCATGAGATGGTATGTCATTGTGGTTTTGATTTGCATTTCTCTAATGATCAGTGATGTTGAGCTTTTTTTCATACGTTTGTTAGCCACATAAATGTCTTCTTTTGAGAAGTGTCTTTTCATGTCCTTTGCTCACTTTTTAAAAAATTTTTATTTATTTATTATTATTAATTTTTTTTTGAGGCAGTTTCGCTCTTGTTGCCCAGGCTGGAGTGCAATAGCACAATCTCAGCTCACTGCAACCTCTGCCTCCCGGGTTCAAGAGATTCTCCTACCTCAGCCTCCCGAGTAGCTGGGATTACAGGTGCCTGCCACCATGCCCAGCTAATTTTTTATATTTTTAGTAGAGATGGGGTTTCACCATATTGGTCAGGCTGGTCTTGAACTCCTGACCTCAGAAGATCTGCCTGCCTTGGCCTCCCAAAGTGCTGGGATTACAAATGTGAACCACCATGCCCAGCCTGCCCACTCTTTAATGGGGTTGTTTTTTTCTTGTAAATTCATTTAAGTTCCCTATAGATGCTGGATGTTAGACCTTGGTCAGATGGATAGATTGTAAAAATTTTCTCCCATTCTGTAGGTTGTCTGTTCTCTCTGATGATAGTTTCTTTTGCTGTGCAGAAGTAACTTAAATTAATTAGGTCCCATTTGTCAATTTTTGCTTCTGTTGCAATTGCTTTTGACATTTTCATCATGAAGTCTTTGCCCATGCCTGTCTTGAATGGTATTGCCTAGATTTTCTTCTAGGGTTTTTACGGTTTTGGGTTCTACATTTAAGTCTCTAATCCATCTTGAGTTAATTTTTGTAAAAGGTGTAAGGAAGGGGTCCAGTTTCAATTTTCTGTGAATGGCTAGCCAGTTCTCCCAGCAACATTTATTAAATAGGGAATCCTTTCCCCATTACTTGCTTTAGTCATATTTGTTAAAGATCAGATGGTTGTAGATGTGTGGTCTTATTTCTGCGTTCTCTATTCTGTTCCATTGGTCTATATATCTATTTTTGTATTGGTGCCATGCTGTTTTGGTTACTGTAGTCTTGTAGCATAGTTTGAAGCTGGGTACCATGAATAAAGAATAAAATAAAATAAAATAATAAAAGCCTCCAGCTTTATTCTTTTTGCTTAGGATTGTCTTGGCTATACAAGCTCTTTTTTGTTTCCATATGAATTTTAAAGTAGTTTTTTCTAATTCTGTGAAGAATGTCAATGGTAGTTTAATGGGAATAGCATTGAATCTATAAATTTACTTTGGGAAGTATGGCCATTTTCATGATAATGAATTTTTTCCATCCATGAGCATGGAGTGTTTTTCCATTTGTTTGTGTCCTCTCTGATTTCTTTGAGCAGTGGTTTGTAGTTCTCCTTGAAGACGTCCTTCACTTGCCTTATTAGCTATATTCCTAAGTATCTGACTCTCTTTGTAGCAATTTTGAGCAGGAATTCATTCATTATTTAGCTCTTTGCTTGTCTATTGTTGGTGTATAGGAATGCTTGTGATTTTTGTATCCCGACACTTTGCTGAAGTTGCTTATCAGCTTAAGAAGCTTTTGGACTGAGATGATGGGGTTTTCTAGATATAGGATCTAGAAAGCATCCTTATCTTGTGCCAGTTTTCAAGGGGAATGCTTCCAGTTTTTGCCCATTCAGGATGATATTGGATGTGGGTTTGTCATAAATGACTTTTATCATTTTGAGGTATGTTCCATCAATACCTAGTTTATTGAGAGTTTTTAATAGGAAGGGATGTTGAATTTTGTTGAAGGCCTTTTCTGCATCTATTGAGATAATCATGTGGTTTTTGTCTTTAGTTCTGTTTATGTGATTAATTACATTTATTGATTTGCATATGTTGAACGAGGCTTGCATCCCAGGAATGAAGTTGACTTAATTGCAATGAACAAGCTGTTTGATATGCTGCTGGATTCAGTTAGCCAGTATTTTATCGAGGATTTTTGCATCGATGTTTATCAGGGATATTGACCTAAATTTTAGTTGTTGTTGTTGTATCTCTGCCAGGTTTTGGTATCAGGATGATGCTGGCCTCATAAAATGAGTTAGGGAGGAGTCCTTCCTTTTAAATTGCTTGGAATAGTTTCAGAAGAAATGGTACCAGCTCCTCTTTGTATCTGTGTAGAATTCAGCTGTAAATCCATCTGGTCCTGGGCTTTTATTGGTTGGTAGGCTATTTATTACCACCTCAATTTCAGAACCTGTTATTAGTCTATTTAGGGATTCAACTTCTTTCTGGTTCAGTCTTGGGAGGGTATATGTGTCCAGGAATTTATCCATTTCTTCTAGATTTTCTAGTTGATTTGCATAGAGGTGTTTATAGTATTCTCTGATGGTAGTTTGTATTTCTATGGGGTCAGTGGTGATATCCCCTTTATCATTTTTTATTGTGTCTATTTGATTCTTCTCTCTTTTCTTTTTTTTTTTTTTTTTGAGACGGAGTCTCGCTCTGTCACCCAGGCTGGAGTGCTGTGGCCGGATCTCAGCTCACTGCAAGCTCAGCCTCCCGGGTTCACGCCATTCTCCTGCCTCAGCCTCCCGGGTAGCTGGGACTACAGGCGCCGCCACCTCGCCCGGCTAATTTTTTGTAGTTTTTAGTAGAGATGGGGTTTCACCGTGTTAGCCAGGATGGTCTTGATCTCCTGACCTCGTGATCTGCCCGTCTCGGCCTCCCAAAGTGCTGGGATTACAGGCTTGAGCCACCGCGCCCAACCTTCTCTCTTTTCTTCTTTATTAGTCTAGCTAGTGATCTATCTACTTCATTAATTTTTTCAAAAAACCAGCTTCTGGATTCACTGATTTTTTTTGAAGGTTTTTGTGTGTGTATGTGTGTCTCTATCTCCTTCAATTCCACTCTGATCGTGGTTATTTCTTGTCTTTTGCTAGCTTTGGGGTTTGTTTGCTCTTGGTTCTTTTAGTTGTGATGTTAGGGTGTCGACTTGAGATCTTTCTAGCTTTTCGATGTGGGCATTTAATGATATAAATTTCCCTCTTAACACTGCTTTAGCTGGGTCCCAGCGATTCTGGTATGTTTTCTCTTTGTTCTCATTGGTTTCAAAGAACTTCTTGATTTCTGGCTTAATTTCGTTATTTACCCAGGAGTCATTCAGGAGCAGGTTTTTCAATTTTCATGTAGTTCTGTGGTTTTGAGTTTCTTAATCTTGAGTTCTAATTTGATTGTGCTGTGGTCTGAGAGACTGTTATTATTTCAGTCCTTTTGCATCTGCTGAGGAATGTTTTGCTTCCAATTATGTGATCGATTTTAGAGTAAGTGCCATGTGGCACTGATAAGAATGTACATTCTGTTGTTTTGGGGTGGAGAGTTCTGTAGATATCTATCAGGTCTTGATTCAGAGCTGAGTTCAAGTCCTGAATATCCTTGTTGATTTTCTGTCTCAATGATCTGTCTAATATTGACAGTGGGGTGTTAAAGTCTCCCACTGTTATTGTGTGGGAGTCTACATCTCTTTATAGGTCTCTAAGAACTTGTTTTATGAACCTAGGTGTTCCTGTATTGGATGCATATATATTTAAAATAGTTAGCTCTTCATGTCAAATTGATACTTTTACCATTATGTAATGCCCTCCTTTGTCTTTTTTGTCCTTGTTACTTTAAAGTTTGTTTTGTCAGGCTGGGCATGGTGGCTCATGCCTGTAATCCCAGCACTTTGGAAGGGCAAGGTGGGCATGTTATCCCAGCTACTAGGGAGACTGAGGCAGGAGAATCACTTGAACCCAGGAGGTAGAGGTTGCAGTGACCCGAGATCACACCACTGCATTCCAGCCTGGGCAACAGAGCAAGACTCCATCTCAAAAATAAATAAATAAATAAATAAAGTCTGTTTTATCAGATACTAGGATTGCAACCCATGCTTTTTTCTCCTTTCCATTTGCTTCGTGAATTTTCCTCCACCCCTTTATTTTGAGCCCATTTGTGTCTTTGCACCTGAGATGGGTTTCTTGAATACAGCACACTGATAGGTCTTGACTCTTTATCAAGCTTGCCATTCTGTGTCTTTTAATGGGGACATTTAGCCCATTTACATTTAAGGTTAATATAGTTATGTATGAATTTGATCCTGTCATCATGATGTCAGCTGGTTATTTTGCAGGCTTATTGAGGTAGTTGCTTCCTAATGTCATTGGTCTTTGTATTTCAGTGTATTTTTGTTGTGGCTAATAACAGTTTTTCCTTTCCATAGTTAGTGTTTCCTTCAGAAGCTCCTGCAAGGCCTGGTGCTGATGAATCCCCTCAGCATTTACTTGTCTGAAAAGGATTTTATTTCTCCTTTGCTTATGAAGTTTAGTTTGGCCAGATAGGAAATTCTGGGTTGCAAATCCTTTTCTTTAAGAGTATTGAGATTGGCCCCCAATCTCTTCTGGCTTGTAGGGTTTCTGCTGAGAGGTCCACTGTTAGTCTGATGGGCTTTCCTTTGTAGGTGACCTGACCTTTCTCTCTGGCTGCCCTTAATGTTTTTTTTTTTAGACAGAGTCCTGCTCTGTCACCTAGGCTGGAGTGCAGTGGTGCAATCTCAGTTTACTGCAATCTCCACCTCCTGGGTTCAAGCGACTCTCCTGCCTCAGCCTACTGAGGTCTGATGGCTCACTCCTATAATCCCAACACTTTGGGAGGCTAAGGCAGGCAGATCACTTGAAGTTAGGAGTTCGAGACCAGCCTGACCAACATGGTGAAACCCTGTCTCTACTAAAAACACAAAAATTAGCTGGGCGTGGTGACGCATGCCTGTAATCCCTGCCCTTCACATTTTTTCCTTCATTTCAACCTTGGAGAATCTGATGATTATGTATCTTGGGGTTGATCTTCTCATGGAGTTCCTTATTGGAGTTCTCTGGATTTCCTGAATTTGAATGTTGGCCTATCTTGTAAGGTTGGGGAGGTTCTCCTGGATGATATCCTGAAGGGTGTTTTCTGACTTGGTTCCATTCTACCCATCTCTTTCAGGTACCCCAATCAGTCATAGGTTCAGTGTTTTTACATAATCCTATAGTTCTCAGAGGTTTTGTTTACTCTTTTTCCCTTTTATTTCCTCTAATCTTGTCTGCCTGTCTTATTTCAGCAAGATAGTCTTCAAGCTCTGAAATTCTTTCCTCTGCTTGGTCTATTTGGCTATGGATACTTGTGAAGTTCTCGTGTTGTGTTTTTCAGCAGCATCAGGTCATTTATGTTCCTCTCTCGACTGGTTATTCTGGTTAAGAGCTCCTGTAATGTTTTATCATGGTTCTTAGCTTCTTTGCATCAGGTTAAAAAGTGCTCCTTTAGCTCAGCGAAGTTTGTTATTACCCACTTTCTGAAGCCTACTTCTGTCCGTTCATCCATCTCAGCCTCAGCCTGGTTCTGTGCCCTTGCTGTAGACATGTTGTGATCATTTGGAGGAGAAGAGGCACTCTGGTTTTTTGAGTTTTCAGCATTTTTTTGGCTGATCCTTTCTCATCTTCATGGGTTTATCTTGTTTTGGTCTTTGAGGCTGCTGACATTTGGATGGGATTTTTGTGAGAACTTTTTAGTTGATGCTGTTGCTGTTGTTGCTCTGTTTATTTTTCTTTTAACAGTTAGGCCCTCTTCTGTAGGGCTGCTGCAGTTTCCTGGGGGTCCAATCCAGACCCTATTCACCTGGGTCCCTCCTGCCCCTGGAGGTGTTACCAGTGGAGGCTGCAGAACAGCAAAGACGGCTGCCCGCTCCTTCATCTGGGAGCTCCCTCTCAAAGGGGCACTGACCTGATGCCAGCAAGAATGTGACCGTATAAGGTTTCTGCTGAGCCCTGTTGAGGGGTCTTACCCAGTCAGGAAGCACAGGATCAGGGACCCACTTAACAAAGCACTCTGGCTGACTCTTAGCAGAGGGCGTGCCCTGCACTTGTGGGGGATCCCACTCATCCAGACAGCGCTGATTCCTCAGAGCCAGCCAGGGGAGAGACTAAGTCCACTATTCTGTGGATACCGCAACTGCCCTTCCTCCCGAGGGGCTCCAACCCAGGGACATCCAGCCCCTGGCTGGAGTTGCTGAAATTCCAGCAGGGAGGCCCTGCCTGGTGAGGTGGGATGGGTCTTGGTTTAGCCTAAAGAGGCAGTCTGGCCACAGTCTGCCACAGCCACTGTGGTGTGCTGTGGGGAATGCCTCCTGGGTCCAAACTGCCCAGTCTCCATGACACCAGCAGGGAAAATGGCAGACTAGTGCTCCAGTGGTGGTGGCCACCCCTCCCCGCAGGGGCTCCGTAATCTTAGGCTGTCTCCATTGTAGCGGCCGCCAAGAATCCGCACAGCTCTGTGCTTGGGACCCAAGGCCCTGGTGGTGTGGGGCTCACCAGGGAATCGCCTGATCTGCGGATAGCACAGATCCATGGAGAAAGCGAGGTTTCCCGGTTAGGGCAGCACAATCACTCACCACCTCTTCTGGCTGAGAATCAGAGGTCCGCTTGCCCCGTGCCGCTCCCGGGTGGGCAGGCGCTCCGCCCTGCTTTTCCTCACTCTCCGTGGGACTGCCTAGTCAGTCCCACTGAGAGAACCTGGACACCTCAGTTGCTAGTGCAGGATTCACTCACCATTTTCATTCTCCTTGGTGAGAACCTCTGACCTTGGCTGTTTCTGGTTGGCCACCTTGGTCCCTTCCCGAATTTATTGCTTTTAATGGAAGAGTACAATTTCATATGTTGTTCCTAAAGTTTTGCAGGCACCTCAAACTGGAATCATTCTCTTTCTCTAACCTGCTTCTCTCTTATTTCCCTGCCTCAGTGGGCAGGCAGCACCCCCCATCAAGCCAGCTGTTTGGACACCGTGTTCAGCACCTCTTCCTCCCCACCCCTTATACCTAAATTGCCATGTCCTGGCAATTCTACCCACTTGCTATCACCACCACAAAGCTAGATCAGGCAGCTGTTCTCACTCCCCTAAGAAACTGTGACAACTTTTTAGCTGCTCACCTTACAGCCACTCATGTTCCCTGAATACATCCTCCCTGGTCTAGCCAGAGTGGCCTGTACACATCTGACTACATTCCTACTGGGCTTGGTAGGGTAAGGCCCAAGCTCCTGGGCACAACCTGCAAAGCCTGTTGTAGCACCTGCCCCGCCACACTGTCAGATCCTTGAGAACAGGCTTCGTTCTATTTCTCTTTATAGCTCCTGTGATCAGCCAGAAACTCACTCCTTGTTACATAAATGAATAAAGTGTTTAAAAATCAAAACAATGTTTGATCCATTGGGAAAACTAAAAAGTTTAAACTCATAGACTTAAACTTTCCAACATCAGAGACAAGTTGGGACCCTGCTGAGCCCATGGCTGCCCTTTCGTAACTGGCAGAGGGTTGGCCAGATGAGCATGGCCACACCCATGGCTCCTGTCTCCGACCTTCCTTTGGATATGGAATTAATTGAGTCCTGGAGTGAGTCCCTGGGCTATTTCTAGAAATTGCCATCCTTCTCCGGAGTGGTCTCTACTGACATCTGACACACTTAAACCACGTGGCTGCTCAAGAGAGCCTGTGCTAATCTATTTTAGAGAAACCATCCTCCAGAAATGCATCTTCCAGAAAGACTTGTCCAGAAATCATGGAACTGGCCAATCACACCAGCCCTGCTCTCATGCAGGCTTTCTTTTCAATCCAGAGGCACCTTCCAATGTTTGCCAAAGAGGAAATGTTGATGGCCTGATTTCTGGCACAAGTGTAACTGCCCAAGGGGTTCACCTTCCCCACTGCCTAGACAGAACCAACTTACCAAGACAGGGGAATTGCAATAGAGAAAAAGTAATTCACACAGAGCTGTCTGTGCGGGAGACCAGAGTTTTATTATTACTCAAATCAGTCTCCCCCAAAACTCAAGGATCAGGGTTTTTAAGGATAATTTGGTGGGTAGGGGGCCAGTGAATCAGAAGTGCTGATTGGCTGGCTCAGGGATGAAATCATAGGGAGTTGACGCTGTTCTCTTCTGCCGAGCCAGTTACTGGGTGGGGGCCACAGAACTGGTTGGTAGGGCAAGGTGTGGCCACCCGTTGTTAGAAACGTGAAAACCTGAAAGGACATCTCAAAAGGCCGATCTCAGGTTCACAATAGAGATGTTGCTTTTAACAGTAACTGGGGAAGTTGCAAATCTTACGACCTCTGGAATAATGGCTGATAATATTTAGAATTCCAGGCCCTCTCATTCTAACTTGGTGGCTGATGGGCTTTCATTTGTTTTACAAAAACAGTTTAGCTTTGGGAAAGGGCTTTAATTTAAATCTTAAATTAAATTCCTTCCCGAGGCTAGTTCAGCCTATGCCCAGGAATGAATAAGGACAGTTTAGAGGTTAGAAGCAAGATGGAAATGGTTAGGTCTGGTGTCTTTCACTGCCGTAATTTCCTTAGTTACAATTTTTCAAGGCGATTTCTCAAGGATTGTGCCACATTGACAGGTGGGATCTATCTTTCATTGGACAAGCTACTTAACACCTCTGAGGCTCAGTTTATTCATCGTTAAATGGGAATAAAAATAATAAGTACCTCACACAGTTATTGTGAGGATTAATGAGATGAAGTGATATTGGATTTAGCATTATATTATAAAGGTTTTCTGAACGTCACGTATGGTCCTTTCTTTACGTGTTGTCTTAAAGCAAGATTTGAGGGTGCTGTGGAAACACCTGCTAAATTATAAGATAAAAATAAGGAAACAAGAAAACCTGGGTCAAGAGGGACATTGCATCATCTCAGAGAATCATGAGGGCTTCACCTTCCTTATATCACATCATACCCACTTGGCCATTCATTTATTTATTCATTCGCTCGTTCAGCACTTAACTCTGAGCAGCTCTTCAGCATGGTAACATAACATAACAAATGAGCAAAAAAAACTTTGTGCCGGCCGGGCGCGGTGGCTCAAGCCTGTAATCCCAGCACTTTGGGAGGCCGAGACGGGCGGATCACGAGGTCAGGAGATCGAGACCATCCTGGCGAACACAGTGAAACCCCGTCTCTACTAAAAAAATACAAAAAACTAGCCGGGCGAGGTGCCGGGTGCCTGTGGTCCCAGCTACTCGGGGAGGCTGAAGCAGGAGAGTGGCGTGAACCCGGGAGGCGGAGCTTGCAGTGAAACGAGATCGCACCACTGCACTCCAGCCTGGGCGACAGAGTGAGACTCCGTCTCAAAAAAAAAAAAAAGACTTTGTGCCTCAGGCTAGAAAGAAGAGCCCGGAGATGTCCAAGTAAAACTCACTGCTGCAGGATCTACAAGAGACAGCAGAGGGCGTCCCTGCCAGGGCTTGCAGGGGGCTGCGTGCGGTTGCCCTTGTCGGTGATGAGCTGGGTTTGCAGTTACTTTCCCGTCCTGATGACATATCTGCTTTGTGTTCACATTTCAGCAATCATCTGGGGGGCTAAATGTGACAAACCAAGAAGATGGCCAAGATCAACACCCAATACTCCCACCCCTCCAGGACCCACCTCAGGGTAAAGCCCTCAGACCGAGATCTCGATCGTGCTGAAAATGGCCTCAGTAGGTAAGATGGGCTTTCGTTTTATGCCTGACACTGGTCGTTTCCACAGCGGATCTAGACCATGGGGGAAGGATGCCTTCACATTGGCCAACCACAGGTCGGAGGGCAGGGGAGGTATTCACAGCACTGCCAACTTCATTTTTCATCTCACTTAATCCTCACAACCCCCAGAAACTAGTCTGTATTATTGTTTTAGAGATGTGGAAAAGCAGGCTTACATAGTCACTTAATTGCTATATGATAAGAAAATGAAGATTCAAATGCAGCAGACTAAATTTTACTGTAAGAACTTCCTCAGACTGACACACTCTCCCATGTAGTCATCAAAAATGCGTTGGACTCTTGCTGTGCACCAGCCACTGAACTGGGTTTGCAGCCTGAGCTGGGCACCAAGGATGTAGCATGAATCCAATGCCCTGCCCTCGCTTCCAGGGGAGGGTCTGGAGGCAGGCCATGCCCAGGGCCTGTATCGGGAGTGGGTAGTGCCTTGTCAGCCAAGCCATCAGCCCCACCAATGACATCCTGACACAGGTAGGAAACGGAAATCTGGGGCCTTGAGTTCTTCTTCGAGCCCCGTTCCTAACTTCCTAGTAGACCTGGGAAAATGCACTTAACCTCCCTATGCTTCAGTTTCTTCACCTGCAGAATGGAACAGCATTTTTTCCAAGCTCCTGGTATAACAGTGAGGACGTCAGAAGGGACCTATTTAGTGTGCATGGACCTAAACCCTTATGTTTCTTTGTTTTTAGTTTTTTCGTTTTTGTTTTTTGCGACAGAGTCCCACCCTGTCACCCAGACTGCAGTGCAGTAGTGCAATCTCAACTCACTGGGTTCAAGTGATTCTCCTGTCTCAGCCTCCCTACTAGCTGAGATTACAGATGCCCGCCACCACACCCTGCTAATTTTTGTATTTTTAGTAGAGATGGGGTTTCGCCCTGTTGGCCAGGCTGGTCTCGAACTCCTGACCTCAGGTGATCCACCTGCCTCAGCCTCCCAAAGTGCTGGGATTACAGGTGTGAGCCACCGCGCCCGGCCGTGTTTCTTAAGCTCTCAATGAGATGATTGAGTTGAACCATGAGTAACTTTCTTTCCAATATTTCTGTTACTTTCACCCTACATATATAGAATTGAAAATTACGCAGCTTAAATGCACACTGTCTGACGGCCCCAAAATGCAGTCACATCCCTCAGTCCCCACCTCCCAGCACTGGGCCCTCGTGCCTCATTTCTTCTCATTCGTTTGTGTTCATCACTTCCTCTCCCAAATGCACATTTGGTTTTTTCTCTATCTATGTTCTTGGTCCCAGCTCCGCAGCAAACTCTGCTAATAAGTGATGGTCAATCATTTTCAAAGAGATTGAGTCCCCATTACGCAAACCCACACAGCCCTTGAACCCCGCCTTCTGAGATTTCGGCAAAGGAAGGAAGATCCCAGAGCATCCCAGCAGATATTTATTTCCTCCAACCATTTTAACTCGGTGCTGGGACCCCAGGAAGTGTCATATCGCTTCAGAAGCATCAGAAAATTCCATCCTACTCAAATACCTTTATCCCAACTAGCCCTTTGTCAATGCCTGTGTCCCACCACTGGAGACTTAGTCCTCTAAATTAAGGCATTGCTCCTTATTTCAAAGAACAAAGAACGCTATTAGGACTGTATTCACTCTTGAAACATTTGTATGTTTTAATAGTTTATTTCCCATGTGTGAGCTAACAGAGTCCCTTGAAGAGGGCTTCAAAGAGAGTATCAAAAGAGGGCATCAGGCAGAAGGAGCCCAAGGATGGGGCAGAGAATCCTGAGCCCAAGACCTTGGGAGAAGGACCAGAGGCTGTCAGGATCAGGAAGATTTTGAAGCAGAATGGAACTTTTCCTCTTTGCACCCCACTTGCCTGGAGTGGGGCATGACCCAAGCATCTCACGGAGCTTCCAGATTCCCTAAGGCAGAGAAGGCAGTAATGGGATCTCAGTCCGGCTCCTTCCAGTGAGATATTCACTGGAGTAGGCCCCCAGGAGAAGGCAGGCCTGGTCTGTAGGCTACTGCAGCTCCTGCCCACAATGTCTGCTTGACTTGACAGCACTGTGGTCCTGCTGACTCACCCTGGCTCTGCTTTGGCCAGTGACCTCCATGCCCAGCTTGACCTATGGCCTGTTCAAGAGGGCTTTCAAGGCCTCTTAGAAGATGACCATTTGCTAAATAAATTGCTAGCTTGTTAAGCCACGCTAATACCAGTCACCAGCCTCTGGCTTCTAGCAGATTCCCTGCAGGCTCACTCTGGAATGCACGCTGACAAGGGACACAGCATGCTCTAGGGATCAGCCACATGGTCAGGGGCTCTGAACTGATGCCCTTCGACAATGCTATTTGTCGTCTGCATGGGTGAGAAAAGGTCCTCCCTTCTCCTTCTTTTGCACTTTCTGTGACCAGAATGATGGTTTAACAGCACAGGTTTTGGGTCAGACTGCCTGGGTTTGAACACTGGCTCTGCAACTGACCTGCTACAAAGAGTTGCTCAATGGCTCCAAGCCTCAGTTTTCTCAACTGTAATATGAATCGGTACTAGTGTTGCCTCCTAGGGCTGTGGTGAGGTTACAGCAGAGGTGAATGCAGAGGTCCCGGCACGGCCCCTGCTGTGCGGTTGAGTGCCCATTGACTCTCACTCTTCTTCTTGTGGGCCTTCTCTGGTCTCTTCTCCTTGACCTCAGATAGCCCCATTTCCTGCCTGTGTCCAAGCCCTGCTGTCTCAGCCTGACTGCCAGCTGAGGCTTGCTGAGCTCCACTCAGGCCTCAGCCCCACCCTTCACGTGGTAAATTGACAGATTAACACAGTATCCCATGGAAACACCACCGAGATTTCAAAATGAGAGACAGAAAGAGCGCTTCCTTTATGAGAGAGCTATGCTTTATCTTACAGAGGCAAGAGCGGCTTTAACCAGCCACAGATTTTCAGAATGTTCCATGGAGTCACAAAGGAATGACAATGTGTGCTCAGGATGGGGTACAGCGGCCTCAGGGATGGAGGCTGGGCCCAGCCCCTCCCCGGCTTCCCAGCCCAGCCCCGCACCTGTCTATCCACCTGATGTGAACAAAGGACTCCGGCACCTACCACATAAAAATTTTTAAGTTTCAAATCACTATTTTGGAGCCGAGAGAAACGGTGTTTGGACAAGCCATACCTCTTTGTCTTGAAATTCCAGTCCTTTTGGAAAGCTTTTGAGATAAATGATTGAGAATTGGGGTACACGAATGTTAATCACTCTTTATCTTCAGTGATATCAAGAAGCCTGCACTGGGAACCTGTGTGTGGGTGTGACCCCTCGCTGACTGCCCCCAAGAGGAAGGCACAACCAAGTCTCTGTCCTTTGAGACTTCCCTGCCCCAATGTCTTTTCATCGAACTGGAGGCCCAGTTTTTAAGTTATTGGAATTATTTTTGTAGTGGAACACCATAAGGAAGAATGAAAACACTTCATTTGAATAAAAACATTTTATACCCTGAAAACACCAAAAATAAGTTTGAGTTTTTCTTCTCTACTTAGCTCTTCTTAGTTGGCTCAATTATTTAAGAGCTGTCTGGCATATCTGTGAGGATAAGGCAATAGAAGCAGGCTATTCTCTGCTACAAAGAACTGCAGCTAGCACTGAGGGCACCTTAAATCCTGGATCCATCTCCTGGTGTAGCTGTTTTGAATGAGCTTTGGGGCACAGGGCTTTGTGTCTGACAGAAGAGTGGTCTTCTTGTGTTACTCCCTGAGCGGAGCCCAAAGCAATTACCACCGAAGAAAACAATTTTCATCCCGCTTCTCCAGGACCGAAGACTTAAAACTGCATTGGCTTCAGTCCCCATCACATGCGGCCAGCAGCAGAGGGTTACAATCATTCAAGTTCCTCAGGGCTTGCGAAGGGGGAAACTCAAGTGTCATATTCCCCATCCTTGTGCTGAAAAGCCACCTCTGTTTACTCTCACGTCCCCAAACCCATCTTGCTGGAAAACATCAGATGCTTCACCAAGTGCAAAGTTAATTTCCAGTTCCAGTTCTCGTGGGAGCCCCTGTCCTCGCCCAGTGACAAGAAGCCTTCACCTTACCAATATTAATTCCTCTGTGCAAATAAACGTAGAACTTGAGCATTATAAGGTGAAAATCATGTTGTCTTTCAAAGCAGCTCTCTCCATTCTACTAGTTGTTCTTGTTCTTGACAACTACCAATGTCAGGGGGGCCTCTTCCTTGGAAGGCATCGTCCCCACGTGGGATCTT
Organism: Colobus angolensis palliatus; assembly: GCF_000951035.1. NCBI lineage: Eukaryota > Metazoa > Chordata > Mammalia > Primates > Cercopithecidae > Colobus > Colobus angolensis. The sequence goes on from NW_012117599.1 coordinate 2,397,554, forward strand.
AGAATAGCCACCTGCACGTGGGAGGGAAGCTGCAGGGCTGTCCTGGCCTGGTCTGTTCATTTTACAGAGACTGAGGTCCTGTCAAGCCATTGCCCCCAGGCCCTTCCACCAGCCACAGGCAGGACAGAGCCTGGCCCCAAGACTCTCATTTCCCAGGGAGACTCTAGTTACCATTCTTGCATTAGTTGCCAAAGTATCTCCCTTTTTTTGGTACCTGTGTGTCCTTGGGGACTCCAAATGTCATCTCAGACATCACTTCCTCTCCTCTCTTCCCACCTCCCCTCCATCTGCCTGGTAAAATCAGTTTCTGGGAGAAGTAATTAATGAGGTTTACTATGTAAACACCCCCAGGCATTTAATATCAGTAGAGCTCTGGAGCTAAAAGAAAGACATTGATCTAACAGAATTTCAGGCATTGAGAAGGAAGTGGGGTGGCCGGGGGCGGTGGCTCAAGCCTGTAATCCCAGCACTTTGGGAGGCCAAGACGGGCGGATCACGAGGTCAGGAGATCGAGACCATCCTGGCTAACATGGTGAAACCCCATCTCTACTAAAAAATACAAAAAACTAGCCGGGCGAGGTGGCGGGCGCCTGTAGTCCCAGCTACTCAGGAGGTTGGGGCAGGAGAATGGCGTAAACCCGGGAGGCGGAGCTTGCAGTGAGCTGAGATCAGGTCACTGCACTCCAGCCTGGGCGACAGAGCGAGACTCCGTCTCAAAAAAAACAGAAAAAAAAGGAAGTGGGGCAAGGCATAGGGAAGAAATGGGCACCCCCATCAGGTCCCTGGAACTTGCATTACGGAAGGCTCTCCCTGTTCTTCACGGACAGTTGTGCCTTTCTGGTCACTGAAATCCACAGGAAATTGCCAACTTTCGCTTTATTTGCTTTGTGAAGATCAGGAAACTTAAGCCCAGAGAGAGTCGGTGACCAGTCAACAGAATACTCAGCCTGCAGGTGCTGGAGCAGAGACTCCAACCAGGACCTGACACCTTTCCACTCTGCCTCCTCCCCCAGAGTGGGCATCATAGATCCCGTCCACATGCAACAGCTCTCCCTGCTGCTGGTTGCAGGTCTGCTTTGCAATCCTGGGTGGGTTGTGCCCTCCTCACCCGCCCACCAGCTCTGATGTCATCTAATTCCTTTGCTGCAAATGCAAATAAATCTGGTCTCAGGATGTGCCCTCATGCAATTAGCAGGAACTAGACTACGCTAAAACACTGGGCCGACTGCTTGGTGCCTAGAGCTCCCTGAGGAGCTGCTGGTGGCAGCAGAACACCTCCATCCTTGGGATTGCCTCCAGATCTTCCAGGCACACAGGCTGTGACAGGGCCCCCGCCCAGCTATCTGCTGCCACACCACCACCCCCATGCCATCTGCTCGAATCCAAGGACCTCTGCCACCTCCTCCTGCAACCAACCTAGGGGCATTGGAACATGCATCTCACCTTTATAGTATACAGAATAGGAAGAGGGCAAGGGAATCGTAGCTTCTGGACTGCAGCAGGGCCTCTGACAGGGTCTTTCACGTGTACACAAATGAGACAAGAGCGGGTTTCTTATGTGTATAAGGGGAGAATTCAATCAGATGGTTTGAAAATAAAGAGCCATGCCTATGGTGCAGCTGTACAGATTAGAGCAATGTCTCTAGTGGCATGCCACAGGGCTCAGTCCTCAGCCATCCTTTTAATTTCATTTTCATCTGTGCCATAGATGAAAATATAGGGCAGCTTCATTGAGTGGATGACAGCAAGTTTTGAAATGGGATGGAATAACATTGGCATCTCGGCTGTCCCACCGGGCTGTGGGACCTCAGTGAAGTTGCTTAACCTCTCTGAATTTCCATTTCCTCTCTTACAGAGTTGTTGTGTGGATGAAATGATAAAATGTCTGTGGCTGGCATACAGTAAAGAGCCACTAAATGGCCTGTGGTTTGCGTATTGTGTTTGTGAGTAGAATGGTGTTGGAAGGAAGGTGAGTGTGTTCTCTGCCAACCAAGGCTTCCAACACGTCGAGTGACTCGGATCAATGGGAAGGTCCAATACTTCATTCCAAAAAAGTCAGTTGCACACGCACACGCCAGGTCCCCTGGCTGGCAGCAGCCTGCGTTACAGGACTGCTTTGGGTTTTTTCTGATGGTAGCTGGTGACCATCAAAAACCATCCGAAACACACAAAGCAACAGTCTTCCCAGAGCGGGCTCCAGTCACAGCGGGGTGGCCTCAGTCTCCCTGCCCAGTCAAGCAAGACCCCAGGAACTTGCTCATGGGAGAAGGACCGTGACAAGGAAGAGGCTTGACCACAAGGAGGAACGGCTGGGTGAGCTGGGGGTTCTGGCCTGCAAACCCAGAAGTCGCACAGGTTCTGGTCATTGAAGGTAGAAGATCAAGCTACCCGACTCCCTGTGGTTCCAGGGAGAAAACAGAGCCTCAGTGTGGGGAGGCTGCGGGAGGGAAGAATCTGTGGACAGGTGGGGCAGTCAAGAGACGGCCCAGGTAGACCGGGACACAGGAGTGAGCTCCCTGCTGCTGGAGAAGGCAGGGAGAAATCTGTAGGAGAAGCAGCAGCCCGGCCACCAGGATTCAAGGACTCTGACTTCTAATCAATCACCGGGGAGAGACTGAAGCTTTTCCCTGGTGTTAATTCTTGCCTCCTTGTTAAGAAGACTAATGAGGTTGGAACAGGTCACGTGATAGAATTAATTTGTCTTGCCTGGGCTCCTCAAGATTCACAGACTGAAGTGCAAATCCCTAGAGGCTAATGCCTGGCTGCCTTTTAATCAAGCTGATCAAACTTCAGCCCAAGGGGGTTGAAAAGAATGGCAAATATTCCCAGACACATTCCTAGTCTTTTTCCAGGCAATTCAACCAGACTCCGCTGGTGTGACTGGTGCTTGTATGGAGTTTCGGGCACCTGTCCTTTCTGGGATCACACTTTCTACAATGGATTGCACAAGAGGGGTCACCACACCTTACCTCTGCCTTGCAAGAGAGAGAGAGCCTAGTGTTTGGCAAAAGGGACTAGGGGAAGTGGAGTCTCATTCGAAAGCACTGTACAAATTATTTGAACTGTGTGTGGAGGGCTAGGCCAGTTCTGCGCAATATTCCAGGGCCTTCGTGTTAACCAGTGGGTTCCCAGGAAGGCTGCCAGACAAGCCCACAAACAACTGCCCAGGCAGTGTGGCTGCAGCACACGCAGTAGGAAGGGAGGCTCAGGAAGACCCCTAAGGAGCGGGTATTCAATCTGGCCTCAGAAGATGAAATTCAGCAGGCGAGAAGTGTTGGAACCAAAATCCTCGTTATGGAGTCATTTTATGGAAGCAGCTGCTTTGGCTTGAAATGGCAAGCCCGGGGACCTCTCCCCATCCAGTGCTTTGATGAGGGCCAGGCCATCATGTACTGCCACGTCCCCATCCCTTCACCTAGCCCTGGACAGTAGCTACCTTCCTTGCTGTAAAGGAAAGGCCACGTTTATACCAAAAGCCAGACTCCATCTGCAGGAGGCAAAGGGAAGTGGGGAGCCCCTGGGATGAGGATCTCTGAGGGCGGCTTTCCCTGTTAAGCAGAACATCTGACCGTCTCACTCCTGGCTGTGTCCAGGAGGTGGATGGGCTTGAAATCAATTCCGCTTGCTGCATATCTGATTTCCTAGAGCCCACTCGCCATGCGAGGAGACGTCGTCAGCGCTACAGCCGGGGATCGCCATGGAGACCAGAGGACTGGCTGACCCCGGGCAGGGCTCCTTCACCAGCCAGGAGCTTGCCAGGTAACCGACCAGCTTCAGTCCCTACCTTGGCCTGGGGGACACTGTGGCAGAAAGAAGGTAGCGACCTCTCAAGAGGAAGGGCTAGATGGGGGTGGAGCTGAAGATTTGGAAAAGGAAGGGTCAGGAGCAGAGCAGCCTGAAAACTATCAGTGAGTAATTTCCTCTTGGGTCAGATGTTCTGAGTTCAGAAAGTCTAAGGAAAACTGCCTTTATCTGAAATTGCTTAATGAAAACTGACATCGAGGTACTTGCTCAGGTTTGGAAGATTTCAGAGAAAAAGCCAACCGGAGAAGGTGGTAAGAGCAGCCAGCCGTGGGAGAGCTTTGGTTCGGTGGACGCGGTGGTGTGCTGAGGATGATGCCGATGAGGTCTGAAATAGCGCTGGCAGAGTCTCCCGAGTGCTCCTCTGGACCCCAGGGCAGGTGTCCTTCCAAAAGCATTTGTTTGCAAGATTAGTAAGACTCCAAGCTCTGCCTCCCTCTGATAACATCCGTACTCCAGCTTCAACAGCTGCCCCATCCTGAGGAAGTCATTTCGCCTTTTCAAGTCTCCTCTAAAAATGCATTTAACAGTGCCTGCCCCACAGGTGGCTTGAAAGCTGCTTCAGAGCCAAGCACCGACTCACGGCAGGTGCCCAGCAAACACCAGGCTCATTATTTCCTTCCACCAGGTGGTTGTTTCCAACGCCAGAGTTCTACATAGTTATATGTAGAACTTTTTACTTCAGATTATCGCAAAAGAAATTCACGTTATCTATTCTTCATGCTTTTCATTATGAGGGATTCTGCTCCACCGTTGTTTATTAACTAGTCCATTGTAGCTGGGCATGTAAGTGATGTTCAGTGTTCACATTTTACTAATAAAGAGCTGTCTTAAGGTTCTTTGTTCGTAAAGGGAAAAAGAGAACACCTTTAAGTCAGCTCTGCAGGGCTGATACAGGGTGTGTTGTAAGCTAGCAACACCAGCTATCTCGGGGAAACAGAGTCCGTGGGGCTCGCAGAAGGGGACCTGAGGAGATGGCCACCTTCCCTCCCGTTTTCTCATGGAGTTTCATGGTCTTTGTGCTTCTTGCTGAATGTCCCCTCCGTTCTGGCTCTTTCTGTTCCCCTATCAGCCGGCACAAGGCTGAAAACAGCCTTTCTCTCAGCTCAGAGGCCTGAGTGGCTCTCTGTGCATCACTTGTCTGTCCTAGTCCCATTGTCTGAGGCTGGAGGAGGGAGTATGACCTTTGTTCCACCCTCTCGGCAGAGGAAGGGTGTGGGTTCAGGAATTGTCGGCAGCAGAGAGACTGGGCGGGGCAGATACCTCCAAATATGTCCGCGGCAGCAGCTGTAAGCACCTGCCTACCGGGATATTTTCTTAGTCAATGTATTCCCTTAGGCTAAGGTCATAAGTGTGTGATTAGGGTCAAGGTATGTGACAATTCGTGGCTTAGTTCCAGGTTGTTCAGTACCGACTCTGGCTGGGGACACCCCGTCCAGGCGAGGGCACTGCAGATGCCAAATCAGGGAAACCAGAAGCCGAGAAACGGAATGGAGTCTCTGGGCCTGTCCCCCGCTGTTCCCCTCTGGCAGGACACCAGCAGCAGCAGGCAGGGTGGAGGGAAGGCACCTCTCAGGCCCGTGCGACTCAGATGAGCTCTGGGGACTGGTACTACAGTCGCAGGTGTTGTTACTGCAAACTCCAGGCAGGGCCGGCTCCGGGAGAGGGCCCAGGGCAAGTTGCAAAGGAACCTCCCAGGCCTGGGGAGAAAACTCTAGTTTGTACAAGAACACACCAATAAGATAAAAGCTTGGAAAAGACTCCAGGTTGTGCCTGGATGCCTGTTCCTTTAAGCCTTGCTCTATCAGATCCCAGGCACTTCTAAATAAATAAATAAATAACCTCGCTCTCAATGTTGTCATTGTTTGAAACCCGCCTTGCTTTACTCTTCCTGAGCTTGGCAGTCATTACAAAGAGCTCTCCACTGGGCAAAAGGAGTGAGCTAATCCCCCGTTTGAAGGATCATGCCTTAGGCAGAGTCCAAGTGCTACAGGGACAAATGGTAATAGAGTGTCCCTTTCCGGGGAAGCCTGCCCCTGACTGCAGGGTGGAGGGAGAAGGGGATAAACGGTCCCCATGGGACGGAGATGCAAACGTAGACCACAGGGCCCCCAGCACCCACGCCCTGCTGGCCACCACTGCTTCTGCCCCACCCCTCGAGACAGAGAGAGAGAGAGAGGGAGAAAAAGAGAGAGGGAAAGACTGGGGGTTGGAGGTGTGGGGGGCTTTCCCTCTCCCTCTGGCTCAGTGCCCGTGTCGCCTTCCAGGCTCTCGCGCCTCGTCTTCTTGCTGCGCAGGTGGGCTGTCGGGCACGGGCACCACCAGGACCAGGGACCGGACTGTTTTCCTGATCGTTTCCGTGGGGCTGAGCTTAAGGAGGTGTCCAGCCAAGAAAGCAACGCCCAGGCAAATGTGGGCAGCCAGGAGCCGGCAGACAGAGGGAGAAGGTAAGGAACGGAAAAGAAGAAGGGGCCTCCTGCGCCTGCTGGGGCCAGGCAGGAAGCCTCTGCTTTGCTCCATCCTGTTTGGATGCAGCACAGGTGGCCTGGAACGTCGTCATCCCCGTGAGCTGTTCCTTGAAGAAAGTGTTTGCCCTTAGGGGAGGATTACATGCTCTAACAGCCTCTGCGGAGTCCAGGAGGCCGTGCAGGAGGAGAAAACCCTTGAACCAGAGCCCGCAGCCTCATCTGACCACTCACCTCATCCTGCACAGAACCCCCATTAGGGTCCCCTGGAAATCGTGTTCACAGAAACTCATGAGGGGATGCTGGCCTTACCCATCTCTCTTCACCAAAGGACTCGCATCCTAGACTCACCAGGACCCATCTTGCTCAAAAGTGGGGTCTTTTAGAGCAGGAGCTTTGGGGGGTGTCTAAATGGTATCCACAGTTTTACGTGTAGGCACACATGCATTTTTCTGGGACGAGAGTCTACAGGTTGGTCAGAATTTCCAAGGGGAGCCATCCGTGTCCCAGATCAGGGTGAGAAATACCAGGTGGGGAAGGGGACAATGGTGGGAGCAGAGTGAGGTGGGGAGGGTGTTTGCTTTCTGGAGGGAAAATCTGCATAACTGGGGCCTCTGCGCACCGTCGCGCATCGCCCCCACCCTCACTGGGAGATAAACCTGACTGGCACCCCCTTACACAGAGACACAGGGTGCTGCCTCCCCTCCTGATTTGTTCGTGAGAAGTCTCCCCAGCATTCTGCATGATGATTGCAGAATAGTCCCTATATAATTTGCTAGAGAAAGAGCTATCTGTTTGTCAATGAGGAGAAGATGGGTTTAGGTTTGGAGCTTCTCAAATGGGCATGTGACGGTCTCTGGGGTGTGAAGGTGATGAAGTCTCGGGGGAAACCCAATGGATCTTTCCGGAACATCCATTTTCATTCCACATTTGTGTGGGGAGTGGCAGTGGGTATTTGTATGTCATAGATGATGCAGGGGACGGCAAAGAGCAAGGGCATTTTTAAGACGGAATGTGAGAGTTCAAGGCCATGTCTCACCAGTGACTGCTTTAGGAGACCCAGGGAAAGGTGTGAGAATCCCTGGCTGAGACGGGAAGGGCAGTTTTCACATGAGCTTGGACTGCAAACCTTTGGGTTTCCTGGGCTGTGGGAAGGAGGCTGGGGAAGGCCTGGGCACTGGCCCAGACAAGTGCAGGGAGGTCCCAGGTCCCCAGGACTGGGCATCCAGTACCCTCGGGGGACACCATAGACAGAAAGACAAGGAGACAGACAGATAAGAAAGAGGACAAAGTGGAGAAAGAGGAAGAGGGAGGGGGGAAACAGAGGTTTCTCAGCAAGCCAGCCAGACCGGTCTAATTCCTTTTGGGCAAGCAAAGGCTTCCTTATTTAAATTGACCAAATTACCTTCCCACATCCTTAGAGATGAATGTTAGACTCTGTCCGTTTCCTGATGGGACCAGACGAATGGAGCATTGAGCTAGGACCACATCCAGGGCAGGCCCTGCCGACCTCACAGACACTTGTTGGATCACTCGCGGGCAGGGTCAGCATAGGCAGATGGACGCGATGGTGCGGATAGTGTCAGTCAACCAGCAAGGCTTCCTAGGGGTGAAGATTTTGAATTTTTCTGGAGGCAAAGTCTCCACGGCAAAGCCAAGTGTATTCAGAGACAGGTCCTAGTTCTCCTGTGTGGGCTTGGCTTTGTGGGGTTACGGGCACAGAGGCGTGGTGAACACAGCCACTGCACCCCCACAGAGCTGAACCTTCCCTCCTTCACAATCCCACGGCGGTTCCAGTTCCTGGGAGATTTTCACATGAGCAGAACCAATCCAGAAATAAGCAGTAACGGCCATATCTTAGACGGGGAGAGGGAGATTTGGGCAGGAGGAGCTAAGGTCATCAAAATGGCATTTATTTGGCTGGACATCCAGCATCATGGAAGAGGCGTCCCGGGAGTCAGCGGGGGTGTCACCTGCCTCAAGCTCCAGTTCTCGTGGTCGCCTATGAGGGGTCTGCAGTGCCCTGCGGGACCGCCTGGCTTTTTTAACCCAGCCATGTTGAAAATGGGTTCTGGCGGTCAGAGATAATACCTTTTGCTATAGAACATTGTGAAGTACTGCAAAATTCAACTTGAAATAAATATCCAGTTTGTGCAAAACCAGCCCTTACCTTCAACCAGATTCTCACATAGACCAGGGGTGTCAGGCCCTGGAGTTGTAAGATTTGGGGAGGTAGGAGAGGACGGGAGGAGGATAAGCTGAAAACAGCGACAATCCTGCCTATGCTCAGTTACTCGTCCTGCTAATTGGAAGAGGCCTTTGCAGCTGAGGGAGCAAGTCGCTGTTGCTGCTGCGTCCATCCTGGGGCAGAAGGTGAAAGGCCTCCTCCACCCAAGAGGAAGGGAAGCGCTGAGGGCAGAGGCCACGTGGGCTCCATTTCTGTGCCCCTCTTAGTGCCCGGCACGTGGCCCCATCCAGGGTGGAATGGAAGGAAATTGAGTGGAATTTGAGGCAGGGAAGCTGGAAGGAGTCAAATGGCTGAATCTTCATTTCTTCAGAAGCCTCAGTTTAGCCATGTTCACCCTCCCTTCCCCCAAGCCTTTTATCTGAGCTAACCAATCACAAAGCATTTTGGCCTTGACAATACCACCCCGTATTCTTCAAGCTGTGAGTGCAAAGGCTGGAAGCAGTGGGATGGGGTGGGGTGGGGGTGGGGGGCATGGTAATCCCCTGGGGAAATGGCCCCAAGGAATGGAAACCAAATTCAGACCCTTGATGTTCTCTCTACCTCCCCGCAGCGCCTGGCCCCTGGCCAAACGCAACACTAACAGCAGCAACAACACGGAGGAGGAGTAAGTACCCACACGCCCTGCAGAGCCCTCCCCAAGCCCGGTGCCCTCCACCCCATAGAAGCCCCAGCTTGGCCTCTCTCCTTAGTGCTCCAGCTCCCCACTCCCAGAACACCAGTAGAATATTTTAGAATCCTGTTCCTTTCGTTGGCACTCCATCCCTGAGGACAGAAGTGGGGGAGGGATGAGATCTGTGTGACTTCTTGGGGAAATCGTCTGATCTCTTTGGCTCTCATTTTTCTCATCTATAAAGCAAAAGAATTGGATCAGATAAATGCTTTAAGCTATAGCACTCTATACCACGATATATCTGAGGGTGCAGAACCGGAGCTCCTTGACAGAGCAGTGGAGATTCTCCTTAATGATGAAAAGGCATTTTCTTATTCTACAACCTCAGGCTCTTGAGTGCCAGTGAAATGTCCTTGTTTTTTGTTGTTGTTGTTTTGTTTTGTTTTTTGTTTTTTGTTTTTGAGATGGAGTCTCACTCTGTTGCCCAGGCTGGAGTGCAGTGGCATGATCTCAGCTCACTGCAAGCTCTGCCTCCCGCCTCCCGGGTTCACGCCATTCTCCTGCCTCAGCCTCCCGAGTAGCTGGGACTACGGTTGCCCGGTCACCGTGCCCAGCTAGTTGTTTTGTATTTTTAGTAGAGACGGGGTTTCACCGTGTTAGCCAGGATGGTCTTGATTTCCTGACCTCGTGATCCGCCCACCTCAGCCTCCCAAAGTACTGGGATTACAGGCGTGAGCCACTGTGCCTGGCCTGAAATGCCCTTGTTTTAAGGCCAATTTGGGCCAATTTTGGGGGGGTAATCAGAGCAGTGGAAAAAGGCAATTTAAGTATGTCCAGAGAATAGCCTCTTGAAAGGGTGACCTACTGTAATTCCTTTTTCTGTCACCAGATACTAAGGTGGCAGATTAGGGACAGAGTGGCACTATTGCGGAGGGGGAGTCTTACTTGGAGATTAGGGAAAAAATATCAGTATCAGTGAGAAATGCTGATTGCTTGACTTCCAACTGACAGAGAAATGTGTCAAGGGTTTTTCTTGTTATTTCTGTCTTTGTTCCTCAGATAGAACTTTTTTCTATTTTCTCCATGAAGGAAGCATGTCTTTTGTTTGCATAAATTTGGACATCAAATCCAGAGACCCAAATGCCATCCATAATGAAAAATGAGATGATTTTATCTACAAAGCGATAGCTATAGTGATCTGTGTTAGACTTAAAGCCAAACCTGACACTAAACACCCTTGCAGCCCAGTCTTTCAGGCAGGGAGAGGCTCCAGATACTGAAACCATGGAAAGAGGTTTGTCCTGGGGCTGGGGTGTGGGCAAGGATGTGGGTGGATAGCATGGGCTGCACCCAGCTCTTCAATCTTTCAATAAATGGGCTCTCTTCACGGGTCCACTTCGAAGCCGAGGACCAAGGGACAAAACTGGGAACTGTCCCAAAATGAGGACAACTGGCACACACAAAAATTATTTATGAACAGCTTCCCCGACTCTTCCACTCCATTTCTGCCATTTTCATATGGTCTCGTTCGTCCTGAATAATTTTTCCCTCCCCCATCAAACTGTTCCCAGCCAAAACCAGCAGCATTTTGCAGCTCTGTGTAGGGTTCTTTTGGGGCAGTGCGGGGTGGATTTGGGGATGCAGCTGATGGTGCCGGGTCTTTCCTAGGCCCTCGGCAGTTTGGTAGCCAGAGGACAGGCGAAGGCCAGTAATCCAGGGCCACAAATCTTGCACAAAGCAAGCTGAGTCCGGTCTGGTTAAACTGCAGGGCAAAGCTCACCCAATAAGCTTGAGGGCAGCACCGTCTGCTGGTGACTTGACGTTAAGACTCCAGTGGCTGAAAAGAGACCGGGGTTCACATCACCCTGGAGGCCAGAGGAGGGGTAACTTTCCTTGCTCTTTTCATGTAATGATTTTAATCACCTTTTATTCTAATTCACTTTATTGAAATACTCTTACTGAAAACTTGGAAAGCAAGAAAAGCACACAGGGGCATACACACACAAAAATCGCACTTCACGCTAACCGTGGAATTCCACTCTCAGAGATAGCCCCACTTAACATGTTGACAAATACACTTCCAACTTCTTCCTAAGCATATATATTGAATAAAGAGATTGATACAATATATTTTATATATACATATACTTGTTAAGAGCATCTATTTCCCAACTCAGTTGCCTCAGAGCTTTGTGACCTTGGACAAGTGTATTAGTCCATTCTCACATTGCTATAAAGAAATGCCTGAGACTCGGTAATTTATCAGAAAACTGGTTTAATTGGCTTGAGGTACTGCAAGCTGTACAGGAAGCATAGCAGCTTCTGCTTCTGGGGAGGCCTCAGGAAGCTTTCAGTCATGGCCAAGGCAAAGCGGGAGCAAGGAGTCTCACACAGCAGGAGCAGAAGGAAGGTGGGGTAGGTGCTTTAAACAACCAGATCTCAAGAGAACTCACTCACTATCTCAAACAAAGCACCAAGGGGTTGGTGCTAAACCATGAGACAGACATCCACTACCATGACAGGAACACAGATTCAAATCATGTAAGCCGGTTACCTAACTTCTCTGTGTGTCTGTTTCCTGGCTTATAAAATGAGGATTGTAATAGTGTCTTATTACAGGGTGGGAGCGAAGACTAAATGTGTTACTCTGTGTAAAGTGCTCAGAACAGTGCCTGGTACATAGTAAGTGCTCAATAAATACTGGCTTGTGTGGTAGGCAGAACAATCTCCCTCAAAAGATGTCTACCATCCTAATCCTTAGAACCTGTAAACAGGTTACCTTACATGGCAAGGGGACTTTGTAACCGTCTGCTGGTGACTTGACGTTAAGACTCCAGTGGCTGAAAAGAGACCGGGGTTCACATCACCCTGGAGGCCAGAGGAGGGGTAACTTTCCTTGCTCTTTTCATGTACTGATTTGAATCACCTTTCATTCTAATTCACTTTAAATTCAAGTGATTAAATTCAAGGACCCGGAGCTAGGTAACAATTCGACTCAGCTGTGTCCCCACCCAAATCTCGTCTTCAGCTGTAGCTCCTCTAATTCCCACGTGTGGTGGGACAGATCTGGCCGGAGGTAATTGAATCGTGGGGGCGGGTCTTCCCCATGCTGTGAGTAAGTCTCACGAGATCTGATGGTTTTATAAAGGGGGGTTCCCCTGCACAGACTCTTTGCCTGCCACCACAAAAGATGTGACTTTGCTCCTCCTCTGCCTTCTGCCCTGATTGCGAGGCCTCCCCAGCCATGCGGAACTGTGAGTCCAAACCTCTTTCCTTTATAAATTACCCACTCTGGGGTATGTCTTTATTAGCAGCATGAGAACAGACTAACACAGGTAGGTTATCCTGGATTATCAGGGTGGGCCCAATGTAATCGCATGAGTCCTTAAAAGCAGAAGAGTGGGCCGGAAAAAGGAAATGGAAGAAGAAGAGAGTCACAGTGTGAGGGGGACTCGACCCATCGCCGCTGGCTTTGAAGATGGAGGAAAGGGACCGGCGCTAAGGAAGCCACAGCCTCCAAAGGTGCAGCCAGCAGGGAAACAGGGACCTCAGCCCCACAATCACAAGAGGCTGGATTCTGTTCAAGATCCAAATGAGCAGGAGTCAGAGCCCCGCTAGAGCCTCTGACTCCGGTGGCTGAGAAAGAGACCAGGGTTCACATCACCCTGGAGGACAGAGGAGGGGTAACTTTCCTTGACAGGAATGGCAGCCCTGTCAACACCTTGATTTTAGTCTGGTGAGATCCACAGCAGACTTCTGACCTACAGATCTGCAAGATAAGACATTTATGTTGCGTCGCTTTGCAGTAATTTGTTCCGGCAGAAATAGAAAACTGATCCAGCTATTATGGTAAACTCTTTTGTAGTCTGCTTTTTAACTTAGAGCTGTTTTCCCATGTCTTCTGAAACAGCGTTTTAAATGGCCACATAGAATTCACCGTGGAGGATGAGCCTGTACGGTTGTGTGATTCGGTGGCTCTCCCTTTTTGACTATCATGAATAATGGCGGTGATTATTCTTCCACACGCGTTGCACACAGCCTCGATCATTTCCATAGGTAGTGTTAGGTAATTGTGGATGGATCTTTTTCAATGAGTGTCTAATTAGCAGAATTTATCTCTCAGCCCATGCCTGCCTTCAGCATGTGGAAGAGAGAAATCAGAGGGGCCCAAAGAGGACTCCAGGGCTTGTCCCTTCCACAACCTTTGTTTCCTCAACTGTTCAATGGGGCATCACTGCCTGCCTTGAAGAAATGTTACATGTATTCATTACATAACTTTATAAGAGTTCCTAGCCCTTAAAAGACACCCAGTAGAGAAGAGGGAGCAGTGTAAAGTCATATGTTGAAAAAAACCCTGCGCTCACACTGCCGGAACCACCCCGCAGCCAAGCCAAGTCTGAAGGCGTGTCTGAGCCCGGCCACATCTGCGAGCCTGCGACGACACGTGTTTGCCACTACACGCGTCACAGACCCGCCTCTTCGAATTTTGGTTCCCTTTTGCTCACTGGCTTTCTCATTAAGGCCCAGGTTTTCATTTGATGCAGAGACAGGTTTCAAGAACAACGGACAGGCCACACCCTTCCACTCAGAACAGACAGCCTGGAGTGGGATTTCCAAAACTCCGAGGAACTTTCCCAGCCTCGGTGTGTGGGTTTGGGTCTCTGTCCTACTACCTCAAAACGTCTCCAGTCTCTGGCTGTTTGTGACTTCCCAGGAGCGCACGAAAACAGATCAGAAATTGTAGAACATTAGACGGAGCCATTAATTTCTCAGTGTATGCTCAATGGGGTGGTTTACCTCATGCTTCAGGAGTAATAATAGCAAATCAATAACCCCACTCCGTCCCAACGCGCTGGAAGTACCCACTTGCCACGCCCTCTCTCCACGACGCCGCACGCCACGCCCTTTCTCCACTATGCTGCATGCCACGCCCTCTCTTCACGGCGCCGCACGCCACGCCCTTTCTCCACTACGCAGCAGGCTGCGCCCTCTCGCCACCACGGCGATCGCCGCGCCCTGTCTCCATCACTCCGCAGCCTGCCCTTTCCACTTGGTAATGTCGTTGATATATGAAGACTGCTCAGTGTTCCTCGGCATCATCCAGCAACAAGGCAGAAAAGAAGGAAGAGAAAAAAAGAAGAGAGAAAAAAACACCTAAAACAAGAAGAGGAAGTACTGAAGGAAGCTGCCTCTAAGGACGGGGTGCCATGGTCCCAGCAGGCCTGACCCCTCTCTGCAAGGCTCCAGGGCTGGGTGTCTTGGAGCTACGCTCTCACCGGGCCTTAGCGTCGGCCCTGGAGGGGAGGAGGTGCTTGGAGCTGAGGAAAAGTTGGTCCCAGGCTGCAGACCATGCCTCCTGAGACCATGTGAAGCCCCCATCTTGCAGAAAGAATCCTCTCCGAGCTCTGAGAACTCAAGGCGGGCTTATAAGTAAAGAGAGTTGCTCGTCTGCAGCCTCGGGTAGGCAGCCGGGGGCCGTCCCTGTGAGCCTGCTCATGTGACCGCCCACTCGAAGCATTTCGTTTGCCCTCACAAGTGGGCCACACAGGGCAGGCTGAGGGTTTCTCTGGGGCACTGGAAGATACAATGTTCACAAACTTTCACCCACATTCAGTGGTGATGAGAGCTGTTGGAAACGTCCCAAAGCCCCGTCGGTGAGTGACCTCGCGCCGCAGCATCCCGGTGAAGGCAGGAAGTCGCTGGGGTCTCGGATGGGGCACAGGAGCACTCTGCAAGCCTAGGCCAGCGTGGGTCACATGGGATGGCAGAGGGGACGCATGGACCCAAAAAAAAGGAAGCCTCCAGTACAGCCTGTAAACTTGAATCTGCGGGAAATCCTGAGAATAAAAGCTAAGCCCTCTAAGCTATGTTTTTCATTAAGTGCGGGCCCACGTAACAGGTTATTCCCAGGCTTTTGATGGAGCGGCGCGATGCAAGCGCTTGGAAATGAGCCTTTACAACGTCTGCACAAACACGGTGAGGGAGGTGGAGAGGGTTCTCCAGGGAATACTGTGGGGCTCCCCAACTCTGTCCAGAGAGGAGCTGCCTCAGAACTATCCAGGCAGTGCTTAAATGCACATTTTCAGGCCCAGCCGTGGAAGAGGTGAGTGGGCCCTGGGAATCAGCATTTTCTGGAAGTTCCCCAGACTTCAGCAGACCTCTGTGACATTGCCATGCTGCATTTTCATTCTCAGCATCCTGAAGGGTGTGGATGTTGCCATGGGCATGTGGGAATGTCATCACCATAACCTTATAGTCAACTGTGACTTCCTGGGACTGAACTGGGAGAAAAGGACCTCTGGAGTCTGCCCTACTTCCCGGCCTGTCTTCCCCTACAGGGACACTCCATGTGACTCCCTTGATAACTAAGAGGACCCTGTTGTGGAAAGCCACATCTTGGGCTTCAGCCTAAAATGGCCGTAGGGTCTCTAAGGGAATCCAGGTCTCTAAAACCCTCCAAAGCTACAGTCTTGAAACAGTCTGCTGTTTGTGTGTGTGTGGGTTACCAGGAAGAAGACGAAGAAGGATGCGATCGTGGTGGACCCCTCCAGCAACCTGTACTACCGCTGGCTGACCATCATCGCCCTGCCTGTCTTCTATAACTGGTGTCTGCTTATTTGCAGGTGAGCAGCAGGGGTGGGAGATGCAGCAGAAAGGAGGCAACCAGGCACCAGGCCAAGGAGGCAGAGCTCCAACTCTCACTTGGGAGGCCTGAGGCCTGGACCCCTCACGGCCACCACTTAGTTCTTGTGCCTCAGTTTCCCCCTTTAAAAATAGAAGGTTCCCCAAGAGGACCATCAGGGTGCTCTGAAGCATGGATGGAGAACTGAGCTTAAGGTGGACAGTCAGGGTTCCGGCACTGTGGGGTCCCCTCAAGTGAGTTGTACGAGGAGGATGCAGGGGCGGTTGCTTCTCTTTGGAGGGATAAGTGGGTGGTTCTGAATGTGCTGCAGGGTAGGGAGGCAGGGACAAGCTGCTACTTTTTTTTTTTTTTTTTTGAGACAGAGTCTTACTCTGTCACCCAGGCTGGAGTTCAGTGGCGCAATCTCAGCTAACTGCAACCTCCACCTCCCGGGTTAAAGCGATTCTCCCGCATCAGCCTCCTGAGTAGCTGTGACTACATACATGAGCCATCACCCCCGGCTCTGTATATATATATATATATATATGGCAGGAGGCTTTGGGGTGCTGAGCAAGCTGCAGTGGGGCGGCAGGGGCAGGCTGCTGTGCCCGTGAGGCTAGGAGAAGAGCTGGGGGTGCTGCCTGTGTGGGAAACAGCAGAAAGATGGAGAAGATAGAAAATATTTACTGCCTGTTCCATTGTTAATCTCTCAGAAATTCTCTTATTTTTTTGTTGAAATTTGACCCCAGAAAGGGCAGGTCCTTAGCCCCTTTACCTGACTCTGCCAGTGAGGCCTGGAAAACAGTACCTCCTGGGATCTTGTAGCTCTCTGCTGAGAGGCAGTGGGGCCACTCGGGGTCAGTCCTAGCTCTTCTCGGGAGTTCTGTGACTGTGGGACAGAAAAGCTTCTCAGAGACAGTGTTGTCTTATCTGAAACTGGGGTGATTACGCTGAGGTAGTGACACCGCAGGCAGGGCCATTCCCAGATGACATGATCCAGCGTCTTCAGCGCGGAGCCAGTGCCCACACATGGGTGGCCCGTGCTCCAGAAACACGCACAGCCATCCGTCTCCCGCTTGGCGTCTTTAGGGCCTGCTTCGATGAGCTGCAGTCCGAGTACCTGATGCTGTGGCTGCTCCTGGACTACTCGGCAGATGTCCTGTATGCCTTGGATGCGCTCGTGCGAGCTCGGACGGGTGAGTGTGCCCCAGGCCTGGGGAGGGGACCGTGGCGCCCACAGGATGTTCCGGGAGACCCAGCACAGTGGATGGGACGTTGCCGACCTTTGACCATGAGAGGCCAGGCAGGTCTGGGGACCTGCGACCGTGAGGGTAGGTGGTGCGGCCTCAAGCCCCTCTACACGGAACCCTTGGACAGGACACTGAGCAGGGGCCAGGACACCTAAGCTCTGGGCTCTGCCCTTCCAACAAGCTGTGTAACCTTGAGCAAGTCAGGCTGTCTCTCTGAGCCTTCTTTTTGTCACCTCTGAAACAAGCAGGCTGGGCCAGGCGCAGTGGCTCACGTCTGTAATCCCAGGACTTTGGGAGGCCAAGGTGGGCAGATTACTGGAGGTCAGGAGTTCAAGACCAGCCTGGCCAACATGGTGAAACCCCATCTCTACTAAAAATGCAAAAATTAGCTGGGCCTGCTGGCATGTGCCTGTTGGCATGTGCCTGTAATCCCAGCTACTTGAGAGGCTGAGGCAGGAGAATCGCTTGAACTCCGGGAGGTAGAGGTTGCAGTGAGTGGAGATCATGCCACTGCACTCCCAACGTGGGCGACACAGCAACACGCTGTCAAAAAAAAAAAAAGAAAAGAAAAGAAAAAGAAAAGAAATAAGCAGGCCGAACTGCAATCTCAAAGGACCCCGCCAGCTCTCACTATCGACACTGGGGTGAGCAGGAAGGAGAGCTCAGGCAATCTTGGAGTTTCTCTTCTCAGACAGTCAGAGGATCCAGGACATGTTACTCCGTGGCTTTCAGAGGAGTTTTAACATGTGGAGAATAATGAAAATCTGAAATAGGGCCCTGGTGAGTGAGAACTTCCTTCAAATCATCTCTGGTTGGGGATGGGAAAGGATACTCACTGCCTCACATTTCTTAGGTGCTGAACTGTGTGCCCTTGGGGCATCTTTTTCTAATCTGCACCAAGACATTGCCTAAGCTGGTAGAGGCCCTGTTTCCAAGATTTTTGAACTAAAAACTGCCAGGCCAGGCATGGGTGCAGGCACCTGTAATCCCAGCACTTTGAGAGGCCAAGACAGAAGGGTCCTTTGAGGCCAGGAGTTCCAGACTAGCCAGGGCAACATAGAAAGACCTTGTCTCTACAAAAAGAAAAAATTAGCTGGGCGTGCTGGTGTGTGCCTCAGGAGGCTGAGGTGAGAGGATTGCTTGAGCCCAGGAGGTCAAGACTAAAGGGAGTCATGGCCTCAGGTTACAGAGCAAGACCTTGTCTCAAAAAAAAAAAAAAAAAAGATAAAATAAAATAATGCTATGCCATAGCTATTGATGCAAACACCAGCAGATCACAGTAGCCAGCCTCTGTGTGGCTCCATGTACAAAATATTTCAAGCGCGTCTGGCTTCTTCATTAGAACCACTGTGTGAGACAAGAAGCACAGGCATGGTTACCTTCCCATCTTGCTGATTTAGAAACCAATGTCAGAGACACCAAGTGACTTGTCCAAAGTCCACAGTCACTGCCCAGCCATGCCAGACTGGTCCACCATTTGCTTCCACACTGGTGCCTAGCATCATAACTTAGAAGACCTCAGATACACAGGCTGAGGCTTGCATGGGTGACCTAGCCAGCCCTGGCCATCTGCTCCCCTACTGCAGTCATATTAAACTCCATGGACACACGAGCTCTGTAAGTGGCCCACTGGGCTGATGTTCCCTGGTCTCAGCCCAGCTTCAGTCCTGGGATACTACCCAAAGTCAAGATTCAGCAACTCAAGATTCAGCAAGAAGCTGGGAGAGACGGAGGCACAGGAATCACACTCCAAGGAAGACATCATTAGAATTGTGAGAAGACATCTTAAAAAGTGGGGAAGAGGCTGGAGGCACAGGAGGCTACAGAACGATCAAGGCCCTCAGTAACTCACGTGTAACAAATAATGCTAAGAAGAACTGGGGGCTGGGAAGCAGGGTGTTCTTCGTTGTGACGGCACACTAGATTTCAGTTTGAGCAGAGTGGGACATCCTACCCCAGTCTAGCCTCAGTGGTCTGGACCCGCAGCACTAGCATCACCTGGAACTTGCTGGACTTGCCCCCAACTTCCAGGAGCCAACTCTAGGTTGCAGGCTGGCACTCTGCATTTCACACAGCCCTCGGGGAAATACTGATGCTCACCACAACTTCAAAAGGACTAATTCTATCATTCTCTCTACTTTTGTGCATGTTTGAAAATGTAAAAAACAAAAAAGAATGCAGGTCATGGCCTCCTTAATTGATTTCACCCATCATAATGCCCCTGGCTCTAGGTGTCCAGCCCATCTTCAGACCAGTCTGATTCTTTGGGGGTGGGTCCCAAACTTCATAAATTTTTAAAGCCCCTTGGGTAACAGTCACATGCAACCAAGGACAGCTGTGTTCCTGCGAGGTGTTTTCAAAAGGCAGGTTGTGCCCCACTGCTGACTGGTGAAATCAGTTTGGGAGGCCATGGCCTGTGTTTTTAAAATTTTTATTATTAATATTTTCAAACGTATGCAAAAGCAGAGAGAATAGTGTTATGGATCCCCATGTACCTTCACCCAGCTCCAGCTGTTATCAACATTCTGCCCATCTTGTTTCGTCTGTTCCTTTTCTTGTTTCATCCACTATTTTCTTGTTTCATCCACTCTTTTCTTGTTTCATTTTCCTGTTTTTGTTTCTGCTTTTTTGTTTCATCCACCCTTTTCTTGTTTCATTTTCCTGTTTTTGTTTTTGCTTTTTTGTTTCATCCACCCTTTTCTTGGCTGGTGTAAGCAAACCCCAGGCAGTAAGCACTTTAGCGTTTTGAATAGAAAATAGAGTATCTCAGGAAGTCAAACTCACGGTGCCAAAGGGAAGAGTTACGCTTGGGAACTGAGTCATGCACAAGCTGCCTTCCTTTTCTTCCCAAACAGATAGCAGTAATTTCACGTGCTTACTTTATCTTATGTAAAATGTAGTTTGCATAATGTGCTTTTCCTCCACTCCCCTCTTTTCACATGTAGATTCACTGAATGCTAATCAAAGCTTCACAAGAATGTAACTACTGGCCTCATTGCCTACCCACCCATTCTTTTCTTTCTTTCCTGTCCTGCCTGCTGCCTGCTGTGTCCCCTTTAAGTATTGACATCCTCAAAATCCTCTTTGGAAAAAGCACAAGCCACAGATCCTACTGTGACTTGTGTTTCTTTCTCCTAGGTGTACTTTCAACCTTGGTAAAATAAACCTCTAAATCAATTGAGATCGCCTCCATCACTTTTTTTG
>NW_012117599.1:2417803-2424740 GCF_000951035.1 Colobus angolensis palliatus
GACTCAGTGTCTCACTCTGTTGCCCAGGCTGGAGTGCAGTGGTGCGATCTTGGCTCACTGCACCCTCTGCCTCCTGGGTTCAAGTGGTTCTCATGCCTCAGCTTCCCGAGTAGCTGGGATTACAGGGGTGTGCCACTACATCTGGCTAATTTTTTTATTTTTAGAAGAGGCAGGGGTTCACCATATTGCCCAGGCTGGTCTCGAACCTCTGACCTCAGGTGATCCGCCCACCTCAGCCTCTCAAAGTACTGGGATTATAGGCATGAGCCACGGCACCTGGCCCACCATCACTTTTTGATTTACAACATGTATCTCTAATTTTAAAGGATCCTTTTTTAAAATATGTATATAATTTCCATTTATCTTTTAAAATTTAATAATCATTCCTTGTTATCATCTAATACCTAATTTATATTTAAATTTACTCAATCGACCTGTGTTTTAAAAAAATTCAATAGAAGAGATAGAACCTCATAGATTAGAAAATATCAGAGTGCATTTCCTGTAGTCATGGGAAGTGTTGGTTTTGAAATAATTTCTATTATATATGTATCACTGCATATTCTGCAGCCATGAGGTAAAAGATGTTTCTTTGTACTATGGTCAAAAAAAGTCAGCCTCTGTGATGCCCGAGTAACCTCCATCTTCTTCTTTAGGTTTTCTTGAGCAAGGCTTAATGGTCAGTGATACCAACAGGCTATGGCAGCATTACAAGACAACCATGCAATTCAAGCTGGATGTGTTATCCCTGGTCCCCACCGACCTGGCTTACTTAAAGATGGGCATGAACTACCCAGAACTGAGGTTCAACCGCCTACTGAAGTTTTCCCGGCTCTTTGAATTCTTTGACCGCACAGAGACGAGGACCAACTACCCCAATATGTTCAGGATTGGGAACTTGGTCTTGTACATTCTCATCATCATCCACTGGAATGCCTGCATCTACTTCGCTATTTCCAAGTTCATTGGTTTTGGGACAGACTCCTGGGTCTACCCAAACATCTCAATCCCAGAGCATGGGCGCCTCTCCAGGAAGTACATTTACAGCCTCTACTGGTCCACCTTGACCCTTACCACCATCGGTGAGACCCCGCCCCCCGTGAAAGACGAGGAGTATCTCTTTGTGGTCGTAGACTTCTTGGTGGGCGTTCTGATTTTTGCCACCATTGTGGGCAATGTGGGCTCCATGATCTCGAATATGAACGCCTCGCGGGCAGAGTTCCAGGCCAAGATTGACTCCATCAAGCAGTACATGCAGTTCCGCAAGGTGACCAAGGACTTGGAGACGCGGGTTATCCGGTGGTTTGACTACCTGTGGGCCAACAAGAAGACGGTGGATGAGAAGGAGGTGCTCAAGAGCCTCCCAGACAAGCTGAAGGCCGAGATCGCCATCAACGTGCACCTGGACACGCTGAGGAAGGTTCGCATCTTCCAGGACTGTGAAGCGGGGCTGCTGGTGGAGCTGGTGCTCAAGCTGCGGCCCACTGTGTTCAGCCCTGGGGATTATATCTGCAAGAAGGGAGACATTGGGAAGGAGATGTACATCATCAATGAGGGCAAGCTGGCCGTGGTGGCCGATGATGGGGTCACCCAGTTCGTGGTCCTCAGCGATGGCAGCTACTTCGGGGAGATCAGCATCCTGAACATCAAGGGGAGCAAATCGGGGAACCGCAGGACGGCCAACATCCGCAGTATCGGCTACTCAGACCTGTTTTGCCTCTCCAAGGACGATCTCATGGAGGCCCTCACCGAGTACCCCGAAGCCAAGAAGGCCCTGGAGGAGAAAGGACGGCAGATCCTGATGAAGGACAACCTGATTGATGAGGAGCTGGCCAGGGCAGGGGCGGACCCCAAGGACCTTGAGGAGAAGGTGGAGCAGCTGGGGTCCTCCCTGGACACCCTGCAGACCAGGTTTGCACGCCTCCTGGCTGAGTACAGCGCCACCCAGATGAAGATGAAGCAGCGTCTCAGCCAACTGGAGAGCCAGGTGAAGGGTGGTGGGGACAACCCCCTGGCTGATGGGGAAGTTCCCGGGGATGCTACAAAAACAGAGGACAAACAGCAGTGAAAATGCAGCATCTGTCTCCTGCTTCACGGGGTCGACTGTCAGGGTGACGCTATGTGGCCGCAGCTGTGTGGCATGGAACTTGGTCAGGGTTTAATTCCAGCTC
Organism: Colobus angolensis palliatus; assembly: GCF_000951035.1. Lineage (NCBI taxonomy): Eukaryota > Metazoa > Chordata > Mammalia > Primates > Cercopithecidae > Colobus > Colobus angolensis. The sequence continues at coordinate 2,419,975 of NW_012117599.1, forward strand.
TATTCACCCTTTAAAAGCCGTGTGACTGCCCAAGAGAGCCTGTTTCTTCACCTAGAAAATGGGACTTTTGTCTCAGTCCCAGTGAAGTGCCAGGTTTGACTGTGAGGTCCGCATGAAACACTGCACCAGGCAGGGCTTTGTAAAGTGCAAAGTATGCCCGGTCCGAGTATATGAAAGTGTGCACACAGGACTCTCATTACTTTTTTATGGAGTCTGCAAGGCGTTTTGGGGCTTTTTAATCTAATTTTCTTATAAATGAAAGATTATTTAGTCACCTTTCTCCTCCCCAACTTTACTCCACCACCACCTGATAATGGGTATATAACAGAAAGCTGAAGGTACAACGTAGTGACTCAAATTCAGACTTACACAAGACAGTTTGAGGCGTATTTCTGAATCTGGTATCACCTCATGTGCTCTTTGGGGCCCTAGAAACCCTGGCCTTTGGGAGTGCTATGGCAAGTAGAAGTTCTGTAGGATGGAAAGTGGCTGCCCCATTTGAGGTCACTTCCAATCTGTGAGGCAAATCCAGACTCCTTGCCATCCAGCCACTGTGAAACCAGAGTCTGTTTTACAGCAAAGAGCATCTCAGGAGAAGAGACATCCCCTCCTTCTCACTTGCCAAAGAGATTCAAAGACAGCCCCTATCCTCCATTCTTGAGTCCAGGCCCTGGGTGACCTATTCTAACTCAAGGAGGAGAGCAACATACAGGGAGAGCCTTTTAGATTGAAGGCTGGAATGGTGTCCTAAACCAAAAAAGCTGACAACTAAGAGTTCTAGAAGATGAGACCATTAGGCATGTATCTTTGCAAACTGCCCCTTCACCCACGAAGAGGAAGCCTCGGGATCCCTTGGAATTGCATCCCGGGGCAAAGCTTTTGGCTCGCCGAAAGCTCGCAGATTGCAGAAATTAGCTTTTTTAAAAAAACAAACCCCAGTAAATATAATTTCATTAACATTTTATAACAGATTTATATTTTTGAGTTCTGTGATTGCAAATTATGACCTCAATATTCCATCCTTACGTAACATGTTGCAAATTCCCCAAAGATGAGTCTTCTTTCTTTCCTTTTTTCTTTCTTCTTACTTCTTTCTTCCTCTTTCTCTCTTCTCTTTTCCTCCTCAAAATGTATATATTTTAAAAGCCTTAACTATTAGTTATGCCTGCATTCATATTTGCACAGGCAAAATAAAGACCTGGATTTAGAAATAGGAATGACTCTTTCTTCCGCTCTTGCCATAAGGGAAGTTTCAGTCCCAGAGTATGTTTCTAGGGCAATGGCTTCCCTAGAAAGAACAGGTGCTGAGGTAGGGGAGGGCACACATTCCAAGAAAGTGACAATGCCAAGTGCTATTAAGGACACAAACCAACAAGAACTGTCATTCATTGCTGGTGGGCATGGAGTATGGTGCAGCCACTTCAGAAGACAATTTGGTAGTTTTTATAGAGTTAGGTATATGCTTTAGCATATGATCCAGCAATCACACGCCTAGGTATTTACCTAAAAGAATTTGAAACTTACATGCACATAAAAACATGTCTATAAATGTTGGTAGCAGCTTTAATCATTATTAACAGGAATCTGGAAGTAGTAATAATATCATTCAATAGGTGAATCGATAGATAAACAGCCAGGTGAGGTGGTGTGTGCCTATAATCCCAGCTACTAAGGAGGCTGAGAAGGGAGAATCCTTTGAGTACAAGAGTTTGAGGACAGCCTAGACAACATAGCAAGACCCTGTCTCTGAAAAAAAGAAAAGAAATAAAAAAGTAAAAGAGTGGTATACCTCTACAATCACCATATAATCAAATCCTACTCAGGAAGGAAAATGAATGAGCAATTGATCAAGGGAAAAAGATTCCATTTGTATGACATTCTGGAAAAGGCAAACAATAATGACGGAAAACAGCTCAGTGGTTGCCAGGGGTTGTCGGGAGGTGTAGAGGCTGATTGCAAAGATCACAGTGGGGAATTTTTAGTTGTGATGGAACTGTTTTGCATGGTGTGGGGGTGGTGGGTATATGACTGTGCGTTGTCCACTCTCACAGAACGGTACACCACAAAGAATCAACTGTAATGTGTGGAATTTTCAAATATCAACCCGAATGTGAGCAACACAAGGATAGAAAGCAGACTATGACAAGTGAATCTAACTGTATTAGAAATATATGGCATAACTTTCCTGAAGGACATAGGGTAAAATGATGACCTAAGTAATGTTAAAAATGGTGCTTTGAGTAGAAACTAAGGCTAAAGACGAAAAGATGTGACATGAATACTGTACTCTGGTTGTAAATTTGTTTCACATGGGGATATGGGTTACTAATTCAGAATTACATTATACTATGGATGAATGCATGAATGACTGAATAAATAAATAAATGCTTTTAAAAATGGAAGCCAGATTTACCGTAGTCAGAAAAAGAAGTTACAAATAAGGCCACACAAGATCAGAATGAACCCTGTGGTACTGGATTGGAATCAGACATTAGGACGAACTCATGTTTACTTATATATCCAGGTAGACAGATGCAGAAATGATTGTCGGGGTGTGTGTGTGTGTATGTGTATATATGTGTATATATATGTTGGTGTACATAGATACATTTCTAACTCTGTGTACCAAGAAGCCTTGGCAGTGATACCTATTACAGGGAGCACACCAAGCACCCAGAACTTGGTTTCCAAATATCTTTCTCCAATGAAAGGAACCAGGGCTGATTCTAGGGCTGAGGCAGGGAAAACATACCATGAGCCTGGAGTGTCTTGTAGTGCCAGAAAGTACTCAAAAAACACAATACTGGGGGGCAAGTGGCAATAGGGCTTTCTACAACACACACACACACACAAACACACACACACACACACACACACACACACATAAACAGTGATGGAGGTAAATCAAAGGGACACAGTAACCAACCTGAAAGAGTTCCCAATGACCAAAACTGAAGCCATCTGAAAAACAAAACTTAAAAATTTAGTATTAGACTATATCCCAAAGTATAAAAGTATATGAGTCTATGCCACAAATGAACGATTGAATAAATAAATTAATGAGGGAGAAAGGACACATGTTTTTTACAGAAGAATTCCAGATAACATGTAGATTATTCGATACGTTCCACCCCAGGATGCAAAGCCTTGTTTGTGGATCTTGCCCTCAGAACTGGAACCAAGGAGCCGGCAGCCTCTACATTGCCTTGGGGGAACATAATGTCAATATCAACTGATCATGTGGGTGGGGTTACAGTAAGGATGTTAAGGTGGGAAAGGTATCCTGGATTTTCCAACAGGGCCTGATATAATCACGAGGATTCTGATAAGTGGGAGGCAGGAAGATCAGAGAGAGGAAGGCGATGTAACAATGAAAGAATATGTATTATTCTTACCGTAGAAACTTCATTAAGATTTTTGCGATTCTGGAAAAAGGGTGGTGGTGGCAGTATCATTTTTTGGGCTCTCTAAGTCCTCACATAAAAACATAGCAAATAAGATAGTAAATCTAAAGATCCACAGACAACATCTGACATCTCCGAGGATATGAAAACACCCAAATCACCAACAGGTGCTCACCAAAAAGCATGGAGAGCCTATTTGAGAACAGGTGGAATTAAGGGAGATGCTGCAGGAATCAACTTGTGGGTGGCAGCAAATTGACAATGATGCTACAAGACTGATGTGCAGGGACAGTCTGGGTGCTGCACACTCTAGATGTTCACAGAATAAAGCTTCCTTCTTTATTTGAGAAACATCTATTCAGACCCTTTGCCCACTTTTACATTGGGTTGTTGGCTTGCTGTTGAGTTGTTTGAGTTCCTTATATAGTTTAGATATTAAATCAGTGTATGTTTGGCAAATATTTTATCCCATTCTGTAGGTTGTCTCTTCACTCTGTTGATTGTTTCCTTGGCCATACAGAAGCTTTTTAGTTTAATGTAATCCTATTTGTCTATTTTTGCTTTTGTGGTCTGTGTTTTTGGGTTCACATCTTTAAAAATAATTTCCCAAATCAATGTCATGGAGGATTTACCCTGTGTTTTCTTCTAGTATGAAAGAAGCTTCATTCTAAGACAAAATCTCTCACTGAAAGACAATTTGGAGTACATTCCAAATTGATCACAGGACAGACAAAGGAAAAAGAAAGTTTAGATTAAAGAGGGTAGAGAAGCAGAGGAGGTAGCACTAGTCCATATATATTTTTATCACTGAGAAAACAGCCGAAGAGAGAATTAGAGAACTATGAAGTTAGAAAAAGGTAAATCATGTTCCATCTCTTCTCTCTAAAGTATAAGCACATTCAACTCACTGAAAAGATGAACAACAGAAAAGATGCACCCTCCAATTTCGTGCAAAGTCTTTATTAAACAGAGAGCGAGGAAGAATCAGATGGAGTATAACGTCTCTGCAGATAATGAAACCCACTAGAAAGACATGCCCACAGAGCGGATGTAAACTGACCCATCATTTCAAAACCAGCCAAAAGAAATGAAGAGAAGATAGATCCTTTAAAAAAAGAAAAACAGCATAAGCCAGAATCAAGGATGAGGTGATTGAGGAAAAGGAAGATTTGACAAGAGCTGGAACAGAACTCAGGAAGGTACTGGAAATAAAAGAACAAAAATAATTTCAAAATAAAGACTGAATTAAAAGGAACAGAAGAGCAAATAAACACAGTGAGCGATGTTTTAAGAGAAATCAAAGATGAGAAGGAAAAATGTCTTAAAAATCAAAAAAGATATTCCAAATATGACATTTGGGAA
>NW_012117599.1:2425617-2434962 GCF_000951035.1 Colobus angolensis palliatus
TAGCCAGGATGGTCTCAATCTCCTGACCTCGTGATCCGCCTGTCTCGGCCTCCCAAAGTGCTGGGATTACAGGCTTGAGCCACCGCGCCCAGCGTAAAACTGCTCTTAAAATGCTTTTTTTAAATAAAAAAGAAATGGAAAAGATAAAAAGAATTTGAGAGAAAAGTGATGGAGAATAAACAACAAAGATCTAACATGTTAATGAGAATCCCAAACAAGTACCAAAGCACAGGAACAGAGGCAGACACTAAAACTTATCATTTAAGAAAAGTTCCTGAAATAAAAATTAGCTTGAATTAGATATGGAAGAAACATTCCGCATTCTGGGAAAACTGAGCCAGGAAACTGGCACTGAAACATATTGGAGTAAAACTTACAGACTCCAAAAGAAAAGAAAAAATGTTTTTGACATTCAGGCAAAAAGACAAAGTCACTTACAAGGGGGTAATATCAGAGTGCCTTCAGACTTTTATAAAATAGCACTTCATGCTAGAAGACTATGAAATGACACGTAGGATATTCAAAGACAAAAAATATGAGCCACAGATTTTATGTCCAACCAAACTGGCCTTGAGGAAGAAAGGCTGCAGATAAACAGTTATAAACATGCAAAAACTCAGGAGTATTGCTTTCATGAGCCCGTCCTGAGCAATCCACAAGAGAAGAACCTCAGAAGACCAAAAAGACTGGGAAAATATTGACATAAGGCCAAGTACTCTGCTCACTGAAAAAGCTCAGAACAATAACTCAGTAGCAATGCGTACCCATGGCACCCAGATTGTAGTCTCTAAATACAATTTCACATTTAAAGGAACCAAGATGAACCCAAAACATTTTGTTTTGCCAGAAAGCAAGGGAATTATCAAAGACTACTGAGATGATGTCAGTAGAATATAGAATCCAATTTGAATGCACTTCCACTGGCCAAAGATGGGAGAATTTGAGCATCACAAAGAGAAACAACTGCAACTGCATGTACTAAGTGAAATATATTTTTCACTGTCACCATTGCAACTTGTTCCAAAAATTATCAGAGAAAGAATCAAGCAGTTATGGCTGACCTTCCTATACAAAAACTGTATTTCAGAGTAACCTAAACAATTGAAGAAGAAAAGTTATTTTTCTTTTCTTCTGTGGAGTCAGGATCTCACTATGTTGCCCAGGCTGGTCTTGAACTTCTAGGATCAAGCAATACTCCCACCTCTGCCTCCCAAAGTGCTGGGATTATAGGCATGAGCCACCATGCCCAGCTGGAAAGTTCTTCTTTATAGAATAATTTCAACTAAAAAAAATTATCTCATAGAATATTGGATCTAGGCAATCATATAAAATGGATGTTAAAACCACTAGTTGCAAAGTTGATGGGGGTGGGGGGCAGAGCTAGACAGCCAAATAGAAGCCTCCAGTGATTGTTCTCCCACCACACACACAGGAATGCAAAATTGAACAACTATCCATCCACACACAAAAGCATCTTCATCAGAACCAAAAATCAAATAACAATCACAGTACTGGTTTTAACATCATATTAAGGAAGGATACAGTGAAGAGGGTAGGAAAGACAGTCTTGAGTTGCCCACACCACTCCTCCCCTATCCCTCAGCAGCAGCTGCATGGCAAGAAGAGAGAATCTGTGTGCTTGTCGAGGGGAGAGTGCAGTGATTGTGGGACTTTGCATTGGAGCTCAGTGCTGCCCTGTCATAGCAGAGAGCAATGCAGGGCAGAACTCAGCCGACACCCATGAAGGGATTTAGACTAGCCCTAACCAGGTAAATTGTTCATCCCAGCAGTCAGAACTCGAGTTCCAACAAGCCCTGCCACTGTGGGCTGCAGTGCTCTGGGGTGCTGAGTAAACTTGAAAGGCGGTCTAGGCCGCATGGACTGCAATTCCTGGGCAAGTCCTGGTGCTGTGCTGGACTCAGAGCAGGTGGACTTGGAGTGCAGGCGACCTAGTAAGATATCAGCGGAGGCAGCCGAGAGAGCGCTCACATCATTCCTCCTCTAACCCCATGCAGTGCAGCTTGCAGCTCCAGCAGAGACCCTCTCTCTCTTCTTGAGGAGAAGAGACAGGAGAGTAAAAAGGATTTTGTCTTGCAATGCGAGTACCAGCTCTGCCATAGCAGAATAGGGCACTGGGCAGAGTCATGAGGCCCCCCTTCCAAGCCCTAGTTCCCAGATGACATTCTAAACACCCCCGTGGCCAAAAGAGAACCTGCTGCCTCGAAGAGAAAGATTTAGTCCTGGCAGAAGTAATCACCTGCTGACTGAAGAGCCTCTGGGCCCTGAAGAATAAGTAGTGGTAGCCAAGCAGTGCTCACCAAGGGCCTTGGGCAAGACTCAGGGCTGTGCTGGCTTCAGGTGTGACCACCTAGCACATTCCCAGCTGTGGTGGCTGTGCGGAGAGACTCCTTCTGCTTGAGGAAAGGAGAGGGAAGAGTCAAGGGGACTTGGTCTTGCAGCCTGGGCACTAGCTTGGCCACAAGTGGGTGAGCACCAAGTGAGCTCCTGAGTCCCCAGTTGTAGGCCTTGGCTCCTGGACAGTATTTCTGGACCTGCCCTGGGCCAGAGGGAAACCTCCTGCCCCGAAGGGAGAGACTCAGGACTGACAGCATTCCCCACATGCTGACTGAAGAGCCCTTGAACCTTGAGTAAACATCACAGGCAGTAGCCAGGCAGTAATTGCCATGGGCCCAGGGCAGTGGTGGCCATGAGGACAGACTCCTCTACTGGAGGAAATTGGAGGGAAGAGAAGGAGGGAAGAATGGGAAGGACTTTATCTTGTGTCTTTGGTGCCAGTTCAGCCAGAGTAGAAGAGAGCATCAGGTGGACACCTAAGGTTTCTGACTCTAGGCCCTGGCTATCAGCCGGCATCTCCGACCCACCTGGGGCTGGGAAGAACTCACAGCCCTGAAGGGAAAGATACAAACCTGCCTGGATTTGTCATCTGCCGATCGTATAGCCCTTGGGCCTTGAATGAATATAGGTGGTAGCCGGGCAGTGGTCACAGAGCCGTGGAGGCCTTGGGCATGACCTAGTACTGTGCTGGCTTCAGGTCTAGGTGATGGTGGCCACAGGGGTGCTTGTGTCACCTTTTCCCCAGCCCCAGGCAGCTCAGCACAGAGACAAAAAGAGAAAGAGAGAGACTCTGTTTGTATGAGGGAAAGTAAGCAAAGAGAACAAAAGTCTCTGCCTGGTAATCCAGGAAATTCTCCCAGATCTTACCTAAGACCACCAAGGGGATACAACTAAGAGTCTGCAAGAACTACAGCATTCCCGGGATTGGGGTGCCCCCTAAAGCAGATATGGCTGCAGTGACCAGAGAAAGACTTAGATCACAGTACCCACATTCCTCCAAATACCTGCAAAGCTTTCCCAAGAAGGACAGATACAAACAAGCCCAGACTATGAAGACTACAATAAATACCTAACTTTTCAATACCCAGACATCAGCAAACATCCACAAGCATCAAGCCCATCCAAGAAAACATGACCTCACCGAACAAACTACATAAGAAACGAGTGACCAACTCCGGGGACACAGAAATATATGAACTTTCAGACAGAGGATTCGAAATGGCTGTTTTGAGGCAGCTCAACAAAAATCAAAGGCAACACAGAGAAGGAATTCCAAATCCTGTCAGATAAATTTAACAGAGAATGAAACAATTTAGAAGAATGAAGCAGAAATACTGGAGCTGAGAAATGCAAATGGCGTACTGAAGAATGCTTCAGAGTCTCTTAGCAGAAATAATCCTGCAGAAGAAAGAATTTGTGAACTTGAAGATAGGCTACTTGAAAATACACAGAAGAGACAAAAGAAAGAAGAATAAAAAACAATGTAGGATACCAATAAGATCTAGAAAGTAGCTTCAAAGGGCAAATCTAAGAGCTACTGGTTTTAAGGAAGAGGTAGAAAGAGAGATCAGGGTAGAAAGGTTATTCAAAGGGATAATAACAGAGAACTTCCGAAACTTAAAGAAAGAAATCAATATTCAAGTACAAGAAGGTTACAGAACATGAAGCAGATTTAACCCAAATAACATTTCAAGACATTTCATATCAAACTCCCAAAGGTCAAGAATAAAGTAAGGATCCTAAAATCAGCAAGAGAAAAGAAACAAATAGCATACAACAGAGCTCCAATACATCTGGCAGCAGACTTCTCAGCAGAAACATTATAGGCCAGGAGAAAATAGTCTGACATATTTAAAGTGCTAAAGGAGAAAAAAAAAAAAAACAAAAAAAACTTTTATTCTAGGATAGTATTTAGGTCTGACCAGCACAGTCCCAGGTATGGTGGCCACAGGGGTGCTTGTGCCTGAAGCAATAATATCCTTCAAACATGAAGAAGAAATAAAGACTTTCCCAGACAAACAAAGGCAGAGGGATTTCATCAACCCCATACCTGTTCTATAAGAAATGCTAAAGGGAGTTCTTCAGCCAGCCATGGTAGCTCACACTTGTAATCCCAGCACTTTGGAATGCCGAGGCAGGTGGATCACCTGAGGTCAGGAGTTCAAGATCAGCCTAGCCAACATGGTGAAGCCCCATCTCTACTAAAAATACAAAACATTAGCCGGGCGTGGTGACACATGCCTGTAATCCTAGCACCTTGGGAGGTCGAGGTGGGCGGATCACTTGAGGTTAAGAGTTCAAGACCAGCCTGGCCAACATAGTGAAACCCCATCAACATGGTGAAAATTAGCCAGATGGTGGCACACACCTGTAATCCCAGCTGCTTGGAAGGCCAAGGCAGGATAATTGCTTGAACCCGGGAGCAGAGGCAGAGGTTACAGTGATCCGAGATTGTGCCACTGGACTCCAGCCTGGCTGACAGAGCGAGACCCTGCCTCAAAAAAAAAAAAAGTGGGGGAGCTCTCCAATCCGAAAGAAATTGGATTTTTCGGATTGGAAATCCGAAATCCAATTTCAGATGGAAAATTGGATTTTCCATCTGACACCTAGTCAGATGGAATGCATGTCAGAAATCAGAAACATACTTGATAATGCAACAAGTACAATTTTAAGTACATTATAATATTTTCCTTTTTTGATGAGAATCACATGAAATTAGTCAGAATTCCAGTATTTTGAAGTTCACAAACGTGCTGTGGGGCTACAAATAGTGACTACAGCTAGGCTAGTTCATAGAGGGAAGAAATTTGATAGATGTGTCTCCAAATTTAACAGCCATTCTCAAAATGTATTTAATACATAAATTTACCAATGATGAGTTGCAGAGCTAAAATAAACCTTTCTGAAGCATCAGTAATAAAAAAACACAATTTTGGATGAACCATTCTAGAGGAAAGACACAATTTCTTATCTATTCTCTCAAAAATCATATGGATTGTTGCTATATGAAGAAGTGATCAGAGTTGACAGCCAAAAAATGTAGCAAACATTGTATTAATGAGTTGACTAATAAAATAGCAATAAAATACTAAATAAAGTATTGTTCTGGATTTGGGAATATTTGTAGCATTTAAAATTTGTAATACAGTATGATCTTTCTTGGTCTAAATAAATGCTTTTTTTATGATTTTGAATTTGTAATTCGGTGTTCTTTTTTGAAATACTCTTCCCCTAGTGTGTAAAATTTATGCTCCCCAAATGCTGGATCCTACTATAATCAGAATGTTCTTTCGTGGTTTCTAGCAGTGAGTTTGTTATGATAAAAATTAGAAGATGAGCTTTCGTTGGTGCCTTTAAATACTTAGGCTAGGCGTCTAGAAATTAAAACTAAGTGACAGGTAGGCATCTGAGTTAACATAGCCACTTTGGCCGGGCGAATCACGAGGTCAGGAGATCGAGACCATCCTGGCTAACACGGTGAAACCCTGTCTCTACTAAAAATACAAAAAATTAGCCGGGCGTGGCGGCGGTGCCTGTAGTCCCAGCTACTCGGGAGGCTGAGGCAGGAGAATGGCGTGAACCCGGGAGGCGGAGCTTGCAGTGAGCTGAGATCCAGCCACTGTACTCCAGCCTGGTAGACAGAGCGAGACTCTGTCTCAAAAAAAAAAAAAAAAAGTTTCTGTAGCTTTTGCTCCATGGTATTACTAGTCATCTACTGGCCAAAAAAATGCATTAAGTGCATTAATAGCAAATCATATTAATTAAGGTAATGCTAGCCACTGCGATGAATAAGCTTCCAGCGTTTGGTGGCTTGATGCAATGCAAGGTTCTCACTCAGCAACAGTGCAGTATGAGCGCTCCCAGATGGCAGGGCTCCAGGCACTATTTTTCAGCTTTGCCCTTCCCTCAGAGTGCAGAGCTCTGCAGGCAGCCTGCAGACAGGGCAGGGGAGACGGAAAAGGTACATCTGCTTCATCTTCACCTTGTACAAGAGACACGTGTCACTTCTACTGGTGAAAGCTTGTCACATCTAGATGCAAGCGGGGGTGAGTGGAGAAGAGGGAGGGGAAATAGTGATCCTTGACTAGGTGGTCACTTCCCAGTGACAACTGTACACTCTGGAAAGGGAACAGTCTCAACATAGACATCTAGTTGTCCATACAAACTAAAATCAGCTGAGAAAGCCCTCAGAGTTCACATAATTCCACAGCTTCCTTTCATGTGTTCATATTTGCTCTCAAGTTCGATGCTATTTCATATATATATAATAGAATCAGTCATATTTTCTGCCAATTAAATATGCCAGGAAAACTGAGTCACCCCTTATATAAGTGCTGGATAAGGGGGTGATCAAAAGTCGTCAAAATTGGGCCAGGCACAGTGGTTCACACCTGTAATCCTAGCACTTCGGGAGGCTGAGGCAAGTGGATCACCTGAGGTCAGGAGTTCGAGACCAACCTGGACAACATGGTGAAACCGCATCTCTACTAAAAATACAAAATTAGCCAAGTGTGTTGGCCGGTGCCTGTAATCCCAGTTACTCGGAAGGCTGAGGCAGGAGCATTGCTGGAACCAAGGGGGCAGATGTTGTAATGAGCTGAAATCGCACCACTGCACTCCAGCCTGGCAGTACGGGCGAGTCTCAAAAAAAAAAAAAAAAGAAAAAAAAGTGGTCAAATTACCATAGGAAATCTCTTGAATTGCCCTCCGCATATACAGTCTGGTTAGGTCCTCCATAACCAGTATTCCCTTCAGTGGAACAGATTGATCACTCTTTGACGGGGACCCAGAGGAAGGAGTCAGCTTGTTTTTAATGACCATATTCAGGACTGTTCTAGTTGTGCACTGCCCAAAAGGGACCTTCCAAAGTAGGTGTCCTGCACATTCTCGCCATGGTGGATTTTTTTGGTATTTACTGTGGCAGATTTCCAGCAGATGGCAGTAGAGGGTCTTCTGCGAATGGTCCGTATACTATATGACCATTCTCAAGGGCAGGAGGTTCAAGTCTTACCTAGACAGCGCTGCTTTGCACTAATCCTTTTCCCGTAGCAACAGAGACATGGGTTCTTAATCAGAACTAATGTTTTGACTCTCACCAGACTTGCAGCATACTGGCAGCAATATTTATTGAATTCATTTCTGAGTTCTTTAGTATATATTTAACTTAGCCAGTAACAGTTGCCAGTGGAGAACATAGCTTCTCAAAATGAAAATTACTTTAAAACTTCTTAAGATTTACAATGTTGCAAGAAAAACTGGCAAGTGCAATGATCATTCTTGTTTTAAAAAAAAGAGATCACAGAACACATACGCATTAAAACTGTTGAAGAATTTCATTTCCACAAAAGCAAAATGTGCATCTATTTCATGACAAATTAATAAATCTTACTGATTTTGAGTCACTGTTACCAAGAACTTGAAACTTCTATTTTATGTTGGACGTTTTACATAATTTTAAACAGTGGCTTTATGTTTGTTATCACTGTTCATATTGAAAAATAAATACTAGGCTGGGCGCGGTGGCTCAAGCCTGTAATCCCAGCACTTTGGGAGGCCGAGACGGGTGGATCACGAGGTCAGGAGATCGAGACCATCCTGGCTAACACGGTGAAACCCCGTCTCTACTAAAAAAATACAAAAAACTAGCCGGGCGAGGTGGCGGGTGCCTGTAGTCCCAGCTACTCGGGAGGCTGAGGCAAGAGAATGGCATAAACCCAGGAGGCGGAGCTTGCAGTGAGCTGAGATTCGGCCACTGCACTCCAGCCTGGGCGACAGAGCGAGACTCCGTCTCAAAAAAAAAAAAAAAAGAAAGAAAGAAAAATAAATACTATATCAACTTAAATAATACCATGTGCCCGGGTCCTGGCGTGGTGGCTGTCAGTGTGAGGAGCTGCTCACCCTCTGAGATGCTCTTGGGATCCCCACTCATTGCAGCAGCAGAACACCAGGCAGAATCTTCACACCTGTTCAGATTATTTCTCCCCTTCCATGCAGTCCCAGACTCAGAGAGTCAGATTTGGAGGATTTAAACGAGCAAGTGGTTTAAATGTTTCCAGACGTTTTGTCAGCCAAAGGCAGTGTGTTCAAGGCTCTGGAGGGGGGTTAGTGTTGCTGCCAACAGGCTGCCTTCAGGGCTAGTGCGTCTCTCTGTGCCTGGGGAAATGTATCACTCACAGCTCTGGAGGCTGGGAGGTCCAAGATCAAGCTGCCAGCAGATTCGGTGTCTGGTGAGGGCCTCTTCCTGGTTCAGAGATGGCTTCTTCTCTTTGTGTCCTCATGTGGTAGAAGCAGTGAACGAACCCTCTGGTCCTTCTACAAGAACATGAATCCCGTTCATGGGGACTTTACCCTTCTGACCTAATCACCTTCCAAAGGTCCCAGTTCCTAGTATCAGCACCTTTGGGGTTAGCACTTCAACATACAAATTTGGGGGTAACATCCATGTTCAGTTCACTGACATAGGCATTTCATGATGAGTGGATTTCACAAGACTACAACAAAGCAAGACTTTTAAGAAAAAATCCATGCCAATGGCATAGCTGTTTAAAAGTTGCCTATCCCTAAGACAACGCAGCTCTACCAGAAACCAGGCTTTGTGCCTAGTAACTGTTACACAGCAGCAGCTGCAGTTGACAAGAATCTGACGACAGCATCCTTAAATATGTGGCAACCCTGAAGCTCACTGAGTCCCTACGATGATGGCTTTAGATACTGAGGACAAGCTCTTGTTAAAAAGGAGGCATGGGTCGGGCACGGTGGCTCACGCCTGTAATCCCAGAACTTTGAGAGGCTGAGGTGGGGGATCACCTCAGGTCAGGAGTTCGAAATCAGCCTGGCCAACATGGCGAAACCCCGTCTCTACTAAAAATACAAAAATTAGCCGTGCATGGTGGCGCATGCCTGTAATCCAAGCTACTCGGGAGGCTGAGGCAGGAGAGTCGCTTGAACTCAGGAGGCGGAGGTTGGATGAGCCAAGATCATGCCACTGCA
>NW_012117599.1:2435498-2445579 GCF_000951035.1 Colobus angolensis palliatus
AAAACCAAAGTTCTTTTGACAGTTCCTTTGAAATAATACTAGTTCTGTTTCACCAAGGCAATGATTGTAAGATGAGAATTTCAATATTATTTTAATTTTGGAAATTTTTTAAACTTTGGATATACTTTCAAGTGTTAGAATTAAATTTTAATTCATATGTTAGCAGAAATCTTATACTCGCAACGAAATTGCCTAGGACAAGACAGTTATGAATGACGCACCACGAGTGATTTGGATGGTATTTTCTCATGGGTTCTGGTGTAGCCACCGAACCATGCAGACCAGCTCTTCATGGCTGATGGCAGCAGTGGTAAACCTGAGACCCAGACAACAAAGTTTGCTTGGACAGGATGATTGAATTCTTCCATTCATTTTGGATGGTTATGCAAATTTGATTCATACATATGATTTGCCGCGTTGGATTGAAGCACGGTCCATATCTTTCCTAACTGAATCAGAGGAAAGAAATCTTGTGTGTGCGATTATTGTATACAAAGACAGGCTAATACTCAGGGAAGGGAATTCTAAGAATACTTTTGCCAGTGCCTGGAGTGGGTTTCCAGCATAAAAGAAGGGTTGGGCTGAGCCGTGCACATCTTCCCACCCATTACCTCCCCCTGGGTAGGGGAACATGAGTCAAAGACAGATATAAGTAGTTAGAGTGGGATGCAACAGCTCTTCTCGGTGCAAACCTCAGCTTTCAGGGGGCTGTCAGCGAGGCATGGTTTGGTCTTTTTAGCATATTATTTTCAGTAATAAGTCAAAATGCCAAAGCAAGAATGCCGCTGACATCATTTGTAGGATTTCAGATCCAATGCCTTATCATAAAGGAACTCCTGTGTGTTTTTCCTTCTTGGTGAGTGGGCTGGCTTTTGGTGATAGGGTGGTGGTCACATCACCTTCTCTTCCTCCTCACCTCTAGGTGAGGCAGTGAGGGACTCACCCTCCTCTCACCACACCATGGCCTCCTTACCTACCAGCCACCGTTGCAGTTAGGCTGATCAGGTGAGCATAAGTGGTATTGGTGTCTGAGTGTGACTGTCCCACGCTTTTCTCCTTACTTGCAGTGGCTGTGCAGGCCTTGAGTTAAAGAATCCGGATCAGAAGGAGAGGGGTACATGATGGGAAATTAGTTAATGGGTACAATGCACATTATTCAGGTGCTAGATAACCTAAAAGCCCTGACCTGACCACCATGCAATCTATGCATGTAACGAAACTGCACATGTGCCCCATAAATTTGTACAAAAAAAACAAGAGCCTGGATGTCTGAGCCATCACTGCCACCTACAAGACTGTGATATGATTAAGTAATAAACCTTCACTGTGTAAAGCCAATGACATTTGATATTTGCTGGTAACTTTTTATAATATTTGCCTGTATTAGTCCATTTTCACACTGCTGATAAAGATATTCCCGAGACTGGGCAGTTTACAAAAGAAAGAGGTTTATTGGAGTTAGAGTTCCACCTGGCTGGGGAGGCCTCATAATCACAGTGGAAAGTGAAAGGCACATCTCATATCGCAGCAGACAAAAGAAGAGAGCTTGTGCTGGAAAACTCTCTTTTTAAAACCATCAGATCTTGTGAGGCTCATTCACTATCCCAAGAACAGTGCAGGAAAGACCTGTCCCCATAATTCAATCACCTCCCACTGGGTTCCTCCCACAAAGTGTGGAAATTGTGGCAGTTACAAGTCAAGACTAGATTTGGGTGGGGACACATCCAAACCATATCAGGCTTTGCTTTTTTCTCTCTGCAGATATCCTGAAACTTTTCTTCTTCTTCTTTTTTTTTTTTTTTTTGAGACGGAGTCTCGCTCTGTCCCCTAGGCTAGAGTGCAGTGGCGCGATCTCGGCTCACTGCAAGCCCCGCCTCCTGGGTTCACGCCCTTCTCCTGCCTCAGCCTCCCAAGTAGCTGGGACTACAGGTACCTGCCACCGTGCCCGGCTAATTTTTGTATTTTTAGTAGAGACGGGGTTTCACCGTGTTAGCCAAGATCTCCTGACCTCGTGATCCGCCCGTCTCGGCCTCCCAAAGTGCTGGGATTACAGGCTTGAGCCACCACGCCCGGCCCTAAAACTTTTTTTCTAAGCCAAGGAACACTAGAAAGCTTTTGGAGGTGATGAATATGTTTATTACCTTGATTGTGGGTGATGGTATCACAGGTGCATGCATATGTCCAAATTCATCAAATTGTGCACGTTAAATATTTGCAGTTTTTTGTATATCAATTTCACCTTCATAAAGTTGTAAAAAACATCTGAAGATGGAAGGAAACGTTTTCCTTCCTGTGCCAGTGAGTAGGGATTATATTTTTATAATTGTCATTTCCAAATCTGCCTCCTAAGCTGCAATGCTCCTGAGGGTGCTGTCCTCATCTCCAGGCTCTGATGATGTACTCTGCCCATCACCACACATAACACCTTGGGTCCAGAGACCTATCAGTTATTACTACCTGTGGGATGGCCAGGGGTGTGCTTGGGTAGGGTACAGATGTGGGGAGGAAGAATGGGGGGATATAGATATATCCACATTCAGATGCGGAATTGAGGTTTAGCAAGATGAAGTCATGTACGTGGCCAGAGCATACAGCTTTGAAGCCAGCTAAGGATCCCATGCTACATTATGCTAAAAGGAGTAGGGTCAACTTGACAAGTTCAAGCTGAATGTGTCCAACTGCTTTCCTTGCAAATTTACTATGATTCTGTGGAAAACATTGTTTTTTCAAATTGTGGGCTGCAATTCATTATTGAGTGATGAAATCAATCTAATGATAAGTTTTAGGAGAATACAACAGAAAACAACAGATCACATTGGCACCATTCTTTAAAGTATTGTCCCTGAAATTTGTGTTTGTTATACACATATACACATGTTTGACTGAGGCGTGCGCCACATCTCTGGTGACAGATAGCAGTCAACAGAGCCTGAAATCATTGTGAGAATTAGGCTTTAAATATTTGCAAAGTTAAGAGAATTTTTTAAATGTTACCTTTGTGGGTAACTTGTGATGTCCAATGGGCCAGCCCTTTAAAATGTCCCTCTGTTCCTTGGTCCTAAGAGCATGAGGTGAATGAGGCTGCTTTATTTACTCTATCTTGAAAGGCACTAAAGCCAGCCTGCTCCGGCCGTCAGATCTGCTCCAGCCCTCCAACACACAGACCCGAGGCTTCCTGTAGTAAATTTGGATCTTTCCTAAGGATTGGCAATATTGAAAACAGGAGTCATCCTTACCAAACAGCCCATCCCAAAGACCTCCCATATCCTGATCCTCAATGTACGAAGAAATGTTTCCATCCTTCCAACGGCCAACCACACCTTCCCTCTTCCCTCCACACCCAGAGAATCCTCTATCCACTATCTCATTTCATCCCTCCGTAGTCTCAACCTGCTTCACACTGGACAGTCTGTTTTAGCTGGAGAAGAGAATATAATATGACACCTTTTTAAGGGAAAGTAAAGCAGACTGATTGAGAAAGGAAATAAAATTCAGTGTGCAAGGAACTGGATGTTTGTGTGATATCTACAGCACTGTTTCTTAGACCTGAATGTGCATGCAGATCATTTGGGGATCATGTGAAATGCAGATTCCGACTCAATAGGCCTGGACCTGATATTCCGTATTTCTAGGTTCCCTGGTGATGCTGATGCTGCTGGTTCACAGAGCACACTTTAAGTAGCAAGGGTCTGTTTGCACAGTGGCTGGCACAGAGTGGGCACTCAAACATATTTGCTTAATTGAATTAAATTGCAGAGGAATTTGGGCTTTATGCCAGGGCTCATCAGCAAGAAGAAGTGTGCTAAGGTAAAGTTATTAGCTAAACCACCAGCTCATAATCCCAGAATCACAAAAATCCACCCAGGGAGTCATTTAAAAATTCCAATATTTAGGACCCCATCTTCAGAGATGCTGATTTAATTAGCCTGGGGTGAAGACTGGACAACCAACATTTTAGAAATATTTCTAAGTGATCCCAATATGCAACCAGGTTAGGGAAATACTGAATTCAGTGAAACGGTGTCATTGCCTTCTATGGCCAGGCACTGGACTCTGAGCAAGGCACTGGAAGTACAGAGTTGACTGAGATCAGGTTCCTGCCCTCAGCGAACTAGTGGGGAAATAGGTCCACGTGTGACTCCAATGCAAAAAAGTGCTGTAGTATACTTACAAAAACTGTTTTGGGAAGACAGATGAGGGAGGAACTGATTCAGCCTGAAGGAAGTGGGAAGAAAAAAGGCCAGTGACCGAGTTAAGACATTTTGACTTTAAAGGATGAGAAGGGGGTTGCCAGGGAGATATGTTCTGTTCTTCCAAATCTCTGTTATTCCCCATTATTAGCCAGGGAAATAATGCTTGGCTAGGACTCAGGCTCCCAAATTCTGTACTAGCTGCCTCCTGCTGCCACAGGTTTATGGTGAAGATCTATCCACAGGGAATAAGGTCAATCCAATGCATGTCCTTTTTTTTACCAGCTGAGGATATTTGTAAGGCCACGTATATGCTGTTAGCATGCTGTCTGAGTCAGAGTGCAGTCAGGAAAACAGCCCACATCAGATATTCAATAGAGTGAAATTAATGGGGAACTAATTATTTGACAGAGTTGCTGAAATTCTACCTGGCTTCTTTGCAGAAATTATTAAGCTGATGCTAAATTTCATTTGGAAATTCCAGGGACCCAGAAGACCCAAAGCAATATTGAAAAATAGCAAAGTGAGAGAATCACACTTCCTGATTTCAAATTTTACTACAAAGCTAGTAATCAAGATAGAATAAGAAAAAATGTACAGATCATTGGAATACAACTGGGAATTTAGAAATAAGCCCTCACATTTACAGTCAGTTG
Organism: Colobus angolensis palliatus; assembly: GCF_000951035.1. Taxonomy (NCBI): domain Eukaryota; kingdom Metazoa; phylum Chordata; class Mammalia; order Primates; family Cercopithecidae; genus Colobus; species Colobus angolensis. The sequence goes on from NW_012117599.1 coordinate 2,440,345, forward strand.
ACTTTTGGCAAGAGCGTCACCAGAATTCAATGGAAGAAAGAATAGTCTGTTAAACAAACAATGCTGGAACAGCTGGCTATCTAGAAGACAAGCATGAAGTTGTTGTACCCTTACCTCACACCATATTCAAAAATTAGCTCAAAATAGATCAAATATCTCATGTAAGAGTTAAAACTATAAAATTCTTAGAAGAAAACATTGGCATATGTCTTTGTGACCTTGGAGTAGGCAATGGCTTTTTAGATATGACACAAAAAGCACAACCAACAAAATAAAAAATAGACAATTTAGACACTATTACAATTTAAAACTTTTGTTTTTGAAAGGATGCATCAAAAAATTAAAAAGCACCCCAGAGAAGGGGAGAAAAATTTGTAAATCATATTATCTGAGAAGGGATTGGTAACCAGAATATCTAAACAACACTTATAACTCAATAATACAAATAACACAATTTAAAAACAGGCAAAAAATCTGAATAACTATTTCTCCAAAAAAAAAAGATATACAAATACCCCAAATGCATATAAGATGCTCAATTATTATTTTCTGCATTGAATTGTCTTGGCATCCCCATCAAAAATCAACTGACCATCAATCTGAGGGCTTGTTTTTTGTTTTTTGTTTTTTGTTTTGTATTTTTTAGTAGAGATGGGGTTTCACCATGTTAGCCAGCATGGTCTTGATCTCCTGACCTTGTGATCCGCCCGTCTCGGCCTCCCAAAGTGCTGGGATTATAGGCTTGAGCCACCGCACCCGGCCAATCTGAGGGCTTATTTCTGGACCCTCAACTCTGTTCCACTGATCCTCATTTCTATTCTTACATCAGTGACATACTGTCTTGACTACTGTAGATTTGAAACCGGGAAGCATAAGTCCTCTAACTTTATTCTTTTTCAAGATTGTTTTGGTTATTCTGGGTCTCTTGCATTTCCATATAAATTTTAGATCAGCTTGCCAATTTCTACAAAGAAACCAGCTGGGATTTTAATAGGGATTGCTTTGAATTTTAGATCAAGTTGGGGGAAATATTGCCATCTTAAAATATATAGTCTTCTGGCCACGCACGGTGGCTCACACCTGTAATCCCAGCACTTTGGGAGGTTGAGGTGGGCAGATCACTTGAGGTCAGGAGTTTGAGGTCAGCCTGGCCAACATGGCGAAACCGTCTCTACCAAAAATACAAAAATTAGGTGTGGTGGTGCATGCCTATAGTTCCAGCTACTTGGGAGGTTGAAGCAGGAGAATTTCTTGAACCTGGAAGGTGGAGGTTGCAGTGAGCTGGGATCATGCTGCTGCATTCCAGCCTGGGCAACAGAGTGAGACTCCATCTCAAAAAAATGAAATGAAATAAAATAAAATAAAATACATAGTCTTCCAATTCTTTAACACAAATGTGTTTCTATTTACTTGCATTTTCTTTAATTTATTTCAAAAGTGTACAAGTTTCTGGATTTTCAGTGTACACATTTTGGACTTCTTTTGTTAATATATTCCTAAGTATTTTATTGTTTCTGATACTATTCTAAATGGAGTTTTCTTAATTTCACGTTCAGATTGTTCCCTGCTAATTTATAGATATGTCTATAAACTAGAAATGACTATCTTGTATCCTGCATCCTTACTGAACTGGTTTGTTAGTTCCAGTGTTTTCTTTTTGGTGAATTCCTTAAGATTTTCTATATACAAGATCATGATATAGAAATCCACCTATGTACAAGTAGTCTGTATACATGAATCTATACACAAGATTGTGTCCTCTATGAATAAATATAGTTTAATGTCTTCCTTTTAAGTTTAGATGCCTTTATTTTATTTTCTTTGCCTACTTGCCCTAGCTAGAATTTCCAGCACAATGCTGCATGGAGTGACAAAAGTGAGTATCCTTGTGTTGTTGCTGGTCTTAGTGGTAAAGCAATCAGACTTTCATCAGTAAGTATAATATTAGCTGTGAGATTTGTCAGTGTTTTTTTGTAAAATATTCTTTGTTAGTTTCTTTGTCTATTCTTAGTTTCTTTAATATTGGATGTTGAATTTTGTCAATTGATTTTTCTGCATCTAATGATATAATTATGTTTTTGTCTTTGATTTTATTAATATGGCATATTACATGAATTGATTGTCATTAACTGATTAATCGATTTTCCAGTGGTTTTTTTTTTTTTTTTGAGACGGAGTCTCGCTCTGTCGCTCAGGCTGGAGTGCAGTGGCCGGATCTCTGCTCACTGCAAGCTCCGCGTCCCGGGTTTACGCCATTCTCCTGCCTCAGCCTCCCGAGTAGCTAGGATTACAGGCGCCCACCACCTTGCCCAGCTAGTGTTTTGTATTTTTTTAGTAGAGAGGGGGTTTCACTGGGTTAGCCAGGATGGTCTCGATCTCCTGACCTTGTGATCCACCCGTCTTGGCCTCCCAAAGTGCTGGGATTATAGGCTTGAGCCACCGCGCCCGGCCTGATTTTCCAGTGTTAAACTAACCTGTATTCCTGGAATAATTCCACTTGGTCATTGTGTATAATAATTTTCATGTGTTACTAGATTCAATTTGCTAATAGTTTTGGAGGATTTTCACATCTATATTAATAAGAAATGTTACTCTGTGGTTTTCTTTTTATTGTGATGTCTATCATTTTGGTATCAGGGTTATACAGGCCTCATAAGTAAGTTTCGAAATGTTCTCTCCTCTTTTAATTTCTGTAAGAGTTTGTAAGGATTCTTACATATTTGTTAAAATTCACTAGTGAAGATATCTGTAGCTGAGTTTTACATATTTGTTAAAATTCACTAGTGAAGATATCTGTAGCTGAGTTTTTGTTTATGGGATGTTCTGAAGTTACTAATTCAATTATTCTCGTATTGTTATAAGTCTACTCATATTTTTTGTTTCTTCATGAGCTGGTTTTGTTAATTTGTTTTTGTTTCCAGGAATTTCTCCATTTCCTCTAAGTTATGTAGTTTGTTGGCATACAGTTATTTAGAGTTTTCTTTATAACTGTTGTTATTCCATGTAAGGTCAGTAGTGAAGTCTCTCTCAGTTCTAATTTTAGTAATTTGAATGTACTCTCTCCTTTTTTTGTTGGTCAGACTAGCTAAAGGTTCATCAAAATTGTTTATATTTTCAAAGAATCAACAACTGGTTTTGTTGATTTTCTCTATTTTTCTATTCTGTATTTCGTTCATTTCCATTCAAATGTTTATTATTTCATTTCTTATACTTGCTTTGGATTTAATTGGTTTTGTTTTGTCTTCCTTCCTTCCTTCCTTCCTTCCTTCCTTCCTTCCTCCCTCTCACTTTCTTTTTTTTTTTTTTTTTTTCAGAGTCTTGCTCTGTTGCAGGCCTGAGTGCAGTGGTGCAATCACAGCTCACGGCAGTCTCGACCTCCCAGGCTGAAGCAATTCTCCCACCTCAGCCTCACTAGAAGCTGGGACTACAGGGTTGCACTACTACACCCAGCTAACTTTTCTGTATTGTTCTGTAGCGAAGGGGTTTCACCATGTTGCCCAAGCTGCTCTGGTACTCCTGGGCTTCAGTGATTCACCGACCTCTGCCTCCCGAAGTGCTGGGATTACACCATGTTTGGCCTATTTTCCTATTTCTTAGGGGGTATAGTGAGGTGATTGATTTTAGATCTTTGTTTATTTATTTATTTTTAGAGGTAGGGTCTTGCTTTGTCACCCAGGCTGGAGTGCAGCGGCAGCATCAAAGCTTACTGCAGCCTGAAACTCCTAGGCTCAAGCTATACTTCCGCCTCAGCCTATGGAGTATCTGGTATTACAGGCAGGAGCCACCACATCCGGTTTTTCGTTTTTTATTATAATATAGTTTTTCCCAACTATCATTTGTTCTCTAAACACTGCTTTATCTACTTCCAGAGATTTTGCTATTGATAGATGCAGGGGGAGGATAAGAGGGAGGGTCCCCAGAGAACTTCCCACTTGCCTGTGCACTGGGAGAACTGGGTGGAGCCAGGGGAAGTTAGGGCCGTTTGCAGCCGGGAGAAGCCTGGACCCCTCAGTTTCTGTGTGGTGGCCTGGGATTCAATCTGTGAGGTCGTGGGCCTGTTAGCACGACTCCGTCTCGCTTTGCTGAGTTTTTTTTTTTTCTTTTTTTCCCCTTTTTGCCCAGTAAAATCCTGCTCTACTCACCCTTCCACATGCCCGCGTGCCTAAATTTTTCTAGTTGTGTGACAAGAATCCAGTTTTAGCTGAATTAAGGAGCAAAGTTCTGCAACATTTTGGCGCCCAGACGTGGGGCTTGAGGAGAGGTAAGATGTGAACCAAAAATTCTTTTTCCCTTTCACTTCTAAGTCTTTTTATCCTCCGACTTCTTCTGAGTTAGAGTAAACTGTGCACCAGTCCACCCGAATGGCTGCAGGCACGCGGGATGAATGGGCAAACAGGGACTCCCATGCCCACCTCTGGGCCAGGGCTAGGAACCCATTTGTATAAGAATAAGAGGTTCTCCCCCAGGCATCTTTCCAACCCTGCACTTTAAACTTGTTTTTTGCTTTTTCTCTACCCTGTCAGCAGTAAACTTTAAAGTGAGAGGGTTTTTTTTTTTTTTTCTTCTTCCTTTTCGAAGGCGTTTTACTAGGCCAGGAATGAGAAGGATCACTGTTTTTAGTCTCTGCAAAGTTTTAATTGTGAAAAAGGATTTGGGAGGTTGGTCTTAAGCTGTAGCCAATCTGGTGCGCTTTGCATGCCTTTCTGTATGGTCTGCAGCAAACTTTGCTGAAGGCTTCCATCTTGTTTTACGCCCTCGGAAGCTGGCCTGTAACCACGTGGCAATGCTTTGTGGAGCCTCCGCCATTTTACAACGGTGGCCGGGGTTCAATCCTGGCTTAGGGACTGAGTACTTGAAGGTTGATACCTGTGTGACTTTCGCCATTTGCTGACTCTCTTCTCCTCCATGAACAACGTCTAGGCTTTTTCTTAAATCTTCCTTTCTCTGGGTGATCTTAAAGATTCTAAATTTTGTAAGAACTACTTACCCCCTTTGAAAAGACCTCATAGACTCACGGTTGAATCACAGTCTTAATTGAGACTTGTTGCTTTCACCTGCAAGGTTACTTCCAGTAAGGTTTGAAAGCCAGAAATATTAACTGTTTGGTGTGCCTGAAGTTGGGTAACAATGGATTTAAAACGATTTTCTTAAAGAGCACTCAGCTTAATTAAAAGTGGATATGCAAGTAATAGGTATATTTAAAAGGCTTTTGTGTTTTTCTTTTCTTGGATCTTG
>NW_012117599.1:2445664-2451239 GCF_000951035.1 Colobus angolensis palliatus
AGTTTTTGTATTTTTAGTAGAGGCGGGGTTTCACCGTGTTAGCCAGGATGGTCTTGATCTCCTGACCTCGTGATCTGCCCATCTCGGCCTCCCAAAGTGCTGGGATTACAGGCTTGAGCCACCGCGCCCGGCCAAAAGGATTTTCTTAAAGAGCACTCAGCTTAATTAAAAGTGGATATGCAAGTAATAGGTATATTTAAAAGGCTTTTGTGTTTTTCTTTTCTTGGATCTTGTTTTGCTGGAAAAGGGTTTTTTCTCAGGTGACTAAATTCTTTTTCTCCATTTTCTCTTGCTACTCTTATTATATATGCATTGTATGTGTAATGTCTATAAAAAAGACCTCTAATTAATTGGCCTAAAGGAAGACCAGTGCTTGGATCAAATGTTTTTTAAAGGGAAAATAAACAGTTGTGATACCTTTCAGTTCACATGACTTTAATCTTTGAGAAATAAAAACAGCCTTAAAAATTATTGGTGAAATGCAGATGTCCTCAAAATGTAAATAGGTGAACTAAATTATGCAGGTCAGATACTAAGTTTGCTAAATGTTCTAAGGTTATAAACTGCCTTTTTGGTTTTTGAGAACTGTTTGACTTGCCTGTTTCACAACTGATAAGGCCTGGGAACATATGGAATTAACCATGCCCTTAATTATGCTGGAAGGAGTCAAACTTTGGCTGCACCCAGCACATAATTAAATTACTAGGTTTTGCATTAAAGTTAAAAATTGCTAGGAATGACCATTATAACACGAAATTAAAAGTACTGGAAATAGATTTACATGCAAGGTGCATAAGAACAGTAAAATGTGTTTTTAGTAAAAGATTGTACAAAAGCATGGAAATGTAAATCCTTGCCTAGGGTTGAAGAATGATTTTGAATTGGATAAGATAAAGCTGAAGGTTTAAACAAATGATGGAAGGATTGTAAAAATTAATCTTGCAAAAATTCCATGTGTGAATATATTGACTAAATGAAAAAGGGGGTTATATGATTTTTTTTGTAAATTGAGCATTGAAATAAAAGCACAAGGTATTCTTAAGGCACTAATATTCTCTTTAGCAAAATTTGTAAGGGTTATAAAAGGTTTTTGCTTTTTTAAACTTCTGAGTCATCATTTTGGCAAAATAAGTAACATGGTAATCTGGAATTCTATTTCATAACATCAAGTGTTTTAAACTTCTAACATATTTAACAGACTTCCCAAAATCAAACTTCAGTTTCAAAATTGTCTTTCCCGATGCCTGGCATTTGGATGCTGCAGAGGGCCTTTGGAGTATCCAAAAGAGAGGTAAACAGGATTATTTGACATGTTTAGTTACATGGGATTGCCAAAATGGCATTCAATCTTCTTTAGGTTATATTTTGGTGAATAATACTAATATATGTTCCAAAGTTGTATGGGATTTCTAAAATTCTAATATCTAAAGTATATGCTATTAATCATAACTAAGGTGGTTATGTTATTTTAAACCACAGACATAACCAAATTTGTTTGCCAATTGTGTTTCTGACTGTAACTACCCTGGACATTTTGTTATTCACAATTGTTGTCTTGTTTTGATCCTTTTCAAAGTATGGAATATATTAAGCTATAGGACTCTGACAGGTGCTTTCAAATACAGGTTTCTCATAACCTTGGAGACTGTGACATTGGAATAAAGGAAAACCATACAGGACTCACAAGGAGCTGAAATGTTCACCAATATCAAGCAAAGCAAGAGCTAACTGGATGGACTAAACTAATAGAAAACTGAGGAAATCTTTTTGATTTTGCTTGGAACATGCTAATCCTTGTTTTGCTTTTCAGAGCCAAGGAAACTTATTTTGAGCTATTTATGGCCTTTAATAATTGAGAAAGTTATACTCCTATGAACAAAATTTAGAGCATGTTTGTTTCTCTCTGCCTGGTTCCTCTAGAATGTGGAAACTATCTGTGAGTATTCTTGGCTTATGGCAATATAGTTGTTTGCATCAGTGCAGTAAGAATCTATTTTCCTTTGCAACAGGAGGCAATTGGAGAAACTAGTTGTTTTACCAAGGCTTAGGCTAGAAGGGTATGCTTCCCTTTAAGGAGTTGTATTAGTCTGTTTTAATGCTGCTGATAAGGACATATCTGAGACTGGGCAATTTACAAAAGAAAGAGGTTTAATTGGACTTACAGTTCCACATGGCTGGGGAAGCCTCAGAATCACAGTGGAAGGCAAGGAGGAGCAAGTACTTTCTTACATGGATGGCAGAAGGCAAAGAGAGAAAAAGGAAGATGCAAAAGTGGAAACCCCTGATAAAACCACCAGATCTCATGAGACTCATTCACTACCACAGAATACTATGGGGGAACCACCCCCGCGATTCAGTTATCTCCCACCAGCTCCCTCCCACAACACATGGGAATTGTGGGAGTACAATTCAAGATGAGAACTGGGGACACGGAGCCAAATCACATCAGAAGCCAAGCTTGACTTGCAGAGCCAATAAAAGCCCCTTGGGAAAACTGGCCTCATACTCTTGTCTACACAGTCCCCCTACAGGGCTCCTTACCTGTGGTGAGTAAAGAATGTCACTTTCCAACAGGCTCAGGAACCACATGCTCTTGGGACCTCAAGAAAAGAGGAGTTTACCCAACTCACAAGTATTTGAGAATACAAACCCATGACTGGGCTCAGCTTTAAAAGGTCTTATCTGAGATTTCTTGTGGAACAGAGTTCCATCAAAGCCAACCTAAAAGACCTATGTATAAATAATCATTTTTGTTACACTTTATGCAAATAATCAGGCCAAGTATAAGACTAAATTCTATTTTGCAAACAACGCAGTCCTATCACGATTTGTTTTTAACAGAAATAGGACTAGGGAGAGAGAAATTACATTTCAAAACTTCTCATCATTAGATTCTAGACTTGTTGGTTTTAAGTTTTTGCCTGCATGTTAGACTAACCATCCTTTTTCCAGTGAACCAACTAGCAATCTCTGGCTGCAGCTCAGAAAGAACAAAAGGGATGTGATATAAAAATCTGGATCAATATTCTAGTTCTGAGCAATTATCCTGCAAATCCTGCCAGGTGATAGGAATAAATAGGATGCCCATCGCCTGGAGGTTTCCTTTTTGGGAAAGTAAGATCAAGGGAGCTAACCAAAGACAAGCCCCTGCACCCACATCTTAGCAAGCATCACTATAGCCACCAGTTATCTGGGTGTGTCACAAGACATCCTTTTCTCTCCCTTGTTGGAGGAGGACTCAGTTCCACAGCTTCACCTTAGCATTGAGCTTGTGATAAGGAGTCCGTGCAATCATCCTGAGACACATTTTTGTCCCAAACTCATTTCCAAGCTTTGGGTCAAAGCCGTAGCAAAGAAAACTGGATCCTAGGATTCCAGAGCCAGTTGATAACGGAAGTTAAAAGGCACAGTGCAGGTGAGCATGACTAATTCCTGCCCGTTAAGCTAAGCTTCCTATTTCATGGATACAGGTCATGCTAGAATCCATGGCATAAATGAAGTCTAGGGAATTCAAGAGCTACTGACAGCAGGGGAGATAGGGCATACATGGGGATATTCCCACCCCACCTCCCACTAACATGGATAAAAGCCATTTTGACACTCATGTGTGGCACCCTATGGCAGTTGCTGGGACTCAGGGATACAAGGATGGAGGAAAGAAAAAGGAACACTTCACTTTTCCTCCCTCACATACCCCAGGGATTTGCTAGGAAGAGAAAGGAACCAGGGTTGCCTGCTACCCTCTTTCTGGATGAGTAGCCATTCATTGCAGTGTGTACCCCTTTCAAATGCATCCTGAACCCCTGGGACTTCTCTGAAGAAATGCTTCCTTTTTCCTTTCTCCTCCTCTGTCCTGTTCACTGATAGTTAATTGTATCTCTGTACTATGGGACACTCCCTTCAGATGCATCCTCCAAATTGGGAGGAGTTAATTTCCCAAATCTTAGACTGGTTGGCTTAGGATTGGGCTCAGGCAAAGAGAACACAGAAGTCTAATATGCTGGCAAAAGGCTGTAAGTTTTTTAGCAGTCTGACTTTTGGTGCCTCCTCCCTGCGCAAACTGGTAAAAGGCCTCAGGATTTCTGAGCTGCCCTTACCCCCACCCTTGTTTTATTTCAATACTGTTTTTTTCTTTCCTTTTCTTCTTCTTCCTCTTTTTTTTCTGAGAAGAATCTTGTTCTGTTGCTCAGGCTGGAGTGCAGTGGTGTGATCTTGGCTCACTGCCACCTCCACCCCCTGGGTTCAAGTGATTCTCCTGCCTCATCCTCCTGAGGGATTACAAACACCCACCACCATACCTGGCTAATTTTTGTATTTTTAGTAGAGACAGGGTTTCACCATGTTGGCCAGGCTGGTCTTGAACTTGTGGCCTCGAGTGATCCGCCCATCTTGGCCTCCCAAAGTGCTGAGATTACAAGCATGAGCCACTGCACCCGGCTGATACATATTTTCTAAAAACCCAGTTTGTCTTTTCTTGTCTTCAGGCCATGAAACTCCAAACGGTCATGCAACTGGAGCCTGGGACCACAGCCCCTTCTGCCAGGAACCCTTAGATAGGCCTCTGAGGGAGCTCTGACTGTCGTTTTCCCCAAACAGCGCCCCCTGTCAGCAGGAAGCAGTTAAGATCGGCCTTTGTCCTTATTCTTATTCAACAGCAGTTAGATGTACTTCTTTAGAGGGGGGTATGATAGATGCAGGAGGCAGATAAGGGGGAAGGTCCCCAGAGAACCTCCCATGGGCCTGCACACTGGGAGAACAGGGTGGAGCCAGGGAAAGTTTGTGCTGTTTGCAGTGGGGAGGAGCCTGGCCTCTCCTGTTCCCGTGCAGTGGCCTGGGATTCAATTTGTGAGTCCTGTTAGCACGACTCCATCTTGCTTTATTTTTTTATTTTTTTCCCTTTTTGCTCTACTCACCGTTCAGTGTGTCTGTGTGCCTAAATTTTCCTGGTCTTGTGACAAGAACCAGATTTTAGGGGAACTAAGCAGCAAAGCTCTGCAACAGTATGTTGAGTTTTCATGTTAATTTTTCTCAAAATATTTTTGAATTTCCCGTCTGAGTTCTTTTTTGACCCTTTGGTTACAGAGAACTGTCTTGTTTAATTTCCATTTATGTGTAAATTTTGCAAATCTCCTTCTGTTGTTGATCTCTATTTTAATTCCATTGTGGTCAGAGAACATTATTTGTATGACTTCAATTCTCTTTTATTTGTTTAGGCTTTTAAATGTCCCACCATATAATCTATCCTAGAGGATATTCCATGTACAGTCGAACATGATGTATGTTCTGTTACTGCTGGGTGGAATATTCTACAGCTTTGTTAAATCTAGTTGGTTTATAGTATTGTTCAAGTTTTGTATTTCTTTTTTGATCTACCTCATTATTTTATCCACTACTTAAAGTGGAGTACTTCGATCATCAATTATTACTATTACAATGTTCATTTCTCACTTCAATTCTGTTTTTGCTACATGTGATCTGGGGCTTTATTGTGGATGTATGTATGTTTATAATTACTATACCTTCCTCATGGTTTAACCTTGTTACAATTATAAAATGTGTCTGTCAGTAGTATTTT
>NW_012117599.1:2451454-2457364 GCF_000951035.1 Colobus angolensis palliatus
TTACAGGCTTGAGCCATCGCGCCCGGCCTAGAACTTAATTTCAATGGCATACACAAACTGTACTCCAGTTCAACTCTCTTTACTCCCCCATTTCTTTGTGCTATTATTGTCATACAAATTATATCTTTTTACATTATGAGCCCATCAACACAGATTCATACTTACTTTTTATGCAGTTGTCTTTTAAATCAGAGAGAAGAAAAGCGTGACACACTGACTTTAAATTTGCCTTAGTTGTTTTCTTTGTATGAATTTGGGTTACTCTCTGGTGCCATTTTATTTCAGCCTAAAGGACTCCTTTAGTGCTTCTTAGTGGGTGGATCTGCTAGCAATGCATTCTCTCAGTTTTTGTTTATCTGAGGTAGTCTTAATTTCTCTTTCATTTTCAAGGACAGTTTTGCTGAATATAGAATTCTAGGTCTGCTCTTCCTTCCGTTCCTTTTATTATTTTGAACATGTCATCTTATTGCCTTCTGGTCTCTATGGTTTCTGGTGAGAAAACAGCTGTTAATTTTATTGAGGATTCTTTGTACATGAGGAGTTGCTTCTTCCTTGCTGCTTTCAAGATTCTCTCTGTCTTTGGCTTTAGATAGTTTGATTATGATATATCTCAGCATGCTTCTCTTTGAGTTCATTTCAGTTGGAGTTTGTTGAAAGTTTTGGATTATAGATTAATTTTTAAATCAAATTTGGGAAGGTTTTGGTGAATATTTTTTTCTGCACCTTTATCTCCCTCTTCTCCTTCTGGTACTCCCAGTTGGTACTAGATATATTGTAGTATACTTGATGGTGTCTACTGATCTCTTAGGCTCTGTTCATCTTTCTGCATTGATTTTTCTGTATGTTCTTCAGACTAGGCAGTATCCATGGACATCAATTTTGCTAATTCTTCTGCCCCTCAATCCTGCTGTTGTTCCCCTCTAATGGATTTTTCATTTCAGTTATTATACCTTTCAATTACAGAGTTTCTTTATATATAGTTAAATAACTCCTATATCTTTAACTATACTGTCTTTTTGCTGAGATATTGCTCTCGTATTTTCCTTTAATTTTTGAGCCATGGTTTCCGTCAGTTCTTTGAACACATGTATAATAGCTGATTTTAGGTCTTTGTCTAGTAAGTCTACAATTTGTGCATTTTCAGTGATAGTCTGTTGACTGTCTTCCAGCCTGTGTCCTTTTCTGCCTGTTTGTGTGTCTTTTTTTTTTTTTTTTGAGACCAAGTCTTGCTCTGTCACCCAAGCTGGAGTGCAGTGGTGCTATCTTGGCTCACTGCAACCTCTGCCTCCTGGGTTCACGCCATTCTCCTGCCTCACCCTACCGAGTAGCTGGGACTACAGGCGCCTGCCACCACACCTGGCTAATTTTTTGTATTTTTAGGACAGACAGGGTTTCACCGTGTTAGCCAGGATGGTCTCAATCTCCTGACCTCGTGATCCACCCACCTCAGCCTCCCAAAGTGCTGGGATTACAGGAGTGAGCCACTGCGCCTGGCCCTTGTTTTATGTGTCTTACAACTTTTTGCTAAAACAGACATTAAAAATAATGTAATGTGGCAACTCTGAAAACCGTGTTTCCCTTTCCCCCAGGGCTTGCTATTGTTACTGTTTCTATTTGTTTAGTACCTTCCTTGGACTGATTTTGTAAAGTCTGTCCTCTTTGTCATCTGTAGTCACTGATACGTCACTGTAGCCATCTGTAGTCCTTGCTCAGTTAGCTTAATTTTTCACTAACGATGAGAGAAATGCTCTACCATTCCTCAAATGCTAGAATCAAAGATTTTATCTTCCTTTGTTTATGGCAGGACTATGTGTGCATATTAATGCATGCCTTCAATTTTCTTTTCTTTTCTTTTCTTTTTTGAAACGGAGTCTCACTCTGTCTCCCAGGCTGGAGTGCAGTGGCACAATCTTGGGTCACTACCAGTTCTGCCTCCTGGGGTCACGCCATTCTCCTGCCTCAGCCTCCCGAGTAGCTGGGACTACAGGAGCCCACCACCACGCCCTGCTAATTTTTTGCATTTTTAGTAGAGACGGGGTTTCACTGTGTTACCCAGGATGGTCTGGATCTCCTGACCTCGTGATCTGCCCGCCTTGGCCTCCAAAAGTGTTGGGATTACAGGTGTGAGCCACCACGCCCAGCCTTATGCCTTCAATTTTCAGGCAGACAGTTCACATCTTTGCCTCAGCCTTCACATCCTGCTTGCTCAAAGCCTCAAGGTTAGCCAGAAGTAAAACTGGGGCCTTCTCAGATTTCCAGAAATATGTTAATTTTTTTTTTTTTTTCTGTTAGATGAGATCTTGCTATGTTGCCCAGGCTGATGTCCTGTGGCTATTCACAGGTGCAATCATAACACACTACAGCCTCAGGCTCCTGGGCTCGAGTGATCCTTCCACCTCAGCCCCCTGAGTAGCTGGGACTACAGGCATGTGCCACCAGGCAGCTTATGTTAAATCTTTTTAATGCCCCCTCCCCATGGACATCTCATTCTTCACTTTTCTTTTTCAAGTTTTTCAGTCAGCCTGTTGTTAGCTTTAACTGGTGTCACTACCTGAGGCTGCTGTAATATTAAACAATTGTTACTGATTGTTTTTAACAATGCCCCGTGGAGAGGGCCACTTGCACAGGGCAAGCTCTGAGTTATGCCAGTTAAAGACAAACTCTGGGAATGTAGCTTTTCCAGGAAGCTGCCAGACAAGTCAAACAGTGACAAGACTCGGGGGGTGGGGCTCTTCCAGGTGCTCCAAATCCTTTGTGCCCCTCCAGTGGCTGCTAGACGGCTCTCATGGCTTCAGGACTGTTGGCTTTCAAGATTACACATATTCTTTTTTCTTCTTCTTTTTCATCTTCTTTTTTTTTTTTTCCCTTTTTTAGACAGGGTCTCCCTCCATTACCCAGGCTGGAGCACAGTAGTGCCATCTCAGCTCACTGCAACCTCTGCCTCCTGGGTTCAAGTGATTCTCATGCCTTTACCTCCTAAGTAGCTGGGATTACAGGCACACACCACCATGCCAGGCTAATTTTTGTATTTTAAGTAGAGACAGGGTTTCATCATGTTGGCCAGGCTGATCTCAAACTCCTGACCTCAAGTGATCCTCCTGCCTTAGCCTCCCAAAATGCTGAGATTACAAGTGTGAGCCACCGCATTCAGCCTGTATCCACCCATGGATACAAAAATCCATGGATGCTTATATCCCATATATAAAATGGTGTAGTTTTTTCATATAACCGATGCACATCCTCCTGTATACTTTCAATAATCTCTAGATGACTTAGTTAATACAATGTAAATGTTATATAAATCGTTATACTCTACTGTTTAAGGAATAATGACAAGAAAAAATAGTCCATACAAGTTCAGTACAGATGCAATTTTTTTCCAGATATTTTTGATCTGTGGTTTGGTTGAATCCATGGATGTGGAAACCACAGATTTGGAGAACTGACTGTATACCTGCAAAAATATCCTGTGAAATGGCCTGAAGATAAATTCTTATGTCAGAGGGTTCTAGTCCTAAAGATAACACTGCTCACCTCTTAATTATTGTCTATAGATCATCCAAATCAGCTTGCTTATTGTATATAGATCATTTAAGTCAGTATGTTCATCAGAATCCCTCGGAGGGCTTGTTAAAATACAGGTCACTTGGCCCTACTTTTAGAGTTTCTGATTCAGTAGATCTAGGGTAGGGTCTGGGAATTTGCATTTCTAGCAAGTTCTGGGAGGATGGTGATGCTACTGGTTAGGGATCCCATGTTGAGAACTTCTGAAGGACTGAGACACTTTACCACCACCAGCATACTTAGCTATCACATTGTGATGCTCAGGGAAGATACAGCATGGTATTGTAAATCAAAAAGTGTCTGAGACAGATCTCAGGCAATTTAGAGGTTTATTTTGCCAAGGTTGAGGATGCAACTGGGAAAAAGGGGCACAAAACAAAAGGATTTGTGGCCTATGCTTTTTCCCAAGAGGGTTTTGGGGACTTCAGTATTTAAAGAGGAAAGAGTGGGCAGGAGGGGAAAGAGGAACAGTGAATTATGCATTTTACATAAGATAAGTAAACCGAGTAGAGGAAGAGGTCAAATATGCATTTGTCTTGGGGCGGGTGGAAGCATGATTCCTCCTTTTGTCCCATTCCTGTGAAGATAAGCTGTTAATTTACATTGTCAGGGTGAGGGAGGCCACCTGGGGAGATATGTGGCCTTCTCTCTTGCAGCTATCTCTTTAGGAACAAAAGGAAGGCAGTTTTTTTACATGATGCAGTTCCCAAGCTTAGCTTTTCCCTTTGGAGTAGTGAGTTTGCGGGTCCCGAGATTTTATTTTCCTTTACAGTATTAACTAACATGTGGCTCCCTTTTCTCTTGATAATTTTCATTCTACAGTGGAATCAGGGTCTCATTCTTTGCCACACTGAAAACATGATTGATCTTTGAAAATTATCCAGAATTACATAACAGTCAAGTGACAAATGTTATTGGAAGCTGATCCTCATTCAGTGTGTTACTGTACTAAATGAATGAATACTGAAATTAGACTGATACCTATTTTCAAATCTTTATAAATTTAATTTTTTTTCTTTTTTAAAAGTCAGTGTTTAACAACTTTCTTAGCTTGATTATAAATAGCATGGCCATGACTGTTGGGCGCGGTGGCTCACGCCTGTAATCCCAGCACTTTGGGAGGCCAAGGCAGGTGGATCACCTGAGGTCGGGAGTTCGAGACCAGCCTGACCAACATGGAGAAACTCCGTCTCTACTTAAGAGAGACATCTCTACTAAAAATTAGTAGTCTCTATTAGTCAGGGTGGTGACACATGCCTGAAGTCCCAGCTACTTGGGAGGCTGAGACAGGAGAATTGCTTGAACCCGGGAGGCGGAGGTTGTGGTGAGCCGAGATCATGCCATTGTACTCTAACCTGGAGAAAAAGAGTGAAACTCCGTCTCAAAATAAATAAATAAATAAACAAATAAAAATAAATAAATAGCATGGCCATAAAATTTATTGTTTGAACAGGAATACTTTTGAGAGTGAAAGGAGGCCCTATTAATAATTTTGCTGGCAAAAAGATGTAAACTGGGGCTGTTCCAAGCAAACTAATTGGTCACAGTAATTAAAAAAAATACAAAAATATTTTTGCATTTCTACAAATTTGATTTTCTTGGATTTAACTGTACTGTGGAGTCAAGGTTCTGCCAATATTTCTTTCCATTTAGCTGGAGAAATAAGAAGAGGGAACTGTTTTATTACTAAGTTACTTTTCAGAAGAGAAATAAAATAAAAAGTCAGAAAAGAAATAAAAATTTAAAACTAGGGCTCTTTCTTTCTTTCTTTTTTTTTGAGATACAGGATGTTGCTCTGTCTCCCAGGCCTCAAACTCTTCTGCTCAATTGATGCTCCTGCCTCAGGCTCCCCACAAAACTCGTTTTTTATTTGTTTATTTTTATTCCAGACTATTGTCTGTATTTTGGTGACTTGAGGAGGATCAGAAGTAAATCTAAATGAGTTCGGAGAATTCTTAATTTCCATTCCTAAATCTCTTTTCTTTTTGAAGTAAATTATATGTATAAATGCTCTGCCTGAGAAGTATTCTGGTTTATTGAATTAAAATAGAAGTATTCTGGTTTATTGAATTAAATTAGAATTTTTTTTTCGGATAAAATGTGAAGACTCAAAAATAAGGATACGTTTAGTCCAATATTTGCCCTTGCTCAAGGAGAGATGTTGTTTTAAAGTCAAAGTGAAATTTTTTTTCCAGAACTTCTGATTCCTCTTTTTGTCTATGGCAAAATAGAAACTTGGGGCCAAGTGTAAGGACCGATGCTGCTGCAAGTCTGTGAGTGCACACCTATATGCACACAGGCCGGAACAGGTCTGGAAGGACATACACTTAGAAGTTAGCAATTTTC
>NW_012117599.1:2458569-2461088 GCF_000951035.1 Colobus angolensis palliatus
GGGCGTGGGGCCGCGGGATGCAGACGCGGCGCCTGCCCGGTGCGGCTCCAGGGCTGGGTCTACGGGCTCCTGACGCTGGAGGCCTTGCCGTGTTTTGGGTGAAAACATCACCAGGTGAAAGTAAACATGCATCTCCGTGTAGGAAATCTGGTCTCCATTCTCGAAACTCCTCCCTTTTCTGCCCGCCCTTGGACCCCGACAACATTTCTGGCATCTTTGCTTTCTGTATTTTATTTCTCTCTGGCTTTGCTAGTCAATTAATGGAGGCCTGAGAAATGTGCAGGGATCTGTGTCTCTTGAAAAGCCAGCCAGGAGTGGGTAGGCCCCAGAAGACAGACATTCAAAATGTCAGAGGTAAATTTGTGTCTTTGTGGGCGAAGGAAGGGAGTGTTGATGGTCTCGCTTCCCTCCCCCTGTCGCCTGCCCTCTGACATTACATAATGATGGGGCCTTCCTGCCCCGAGTTCATCCATAATGACAGACCATGAAAATATTCCTCTGGGTGAGAAACACCTATAGCTAGTAGGGCCCATCTTCTCTTTGGCTTTGCCACGGAATGTGTCTTGTGCTGGGAAGCTGCCTAAGAGTGGAATTTGATTTGTCACCTGCCCCTCAGGGCATTTAAACCAAGGGAATGGGGGTGAGGTGGCGATTTGGGTGTTGCAGAGAAATTCTGCCTGGTTCATCTGTTCACAGTGGGTTGTGTGGACCGTGGGGAAGCCAGTGGGGTTGAGGACAGAGTGGGTTGACTACGGTGTGAATCATGGTTCTGCCGCTTGCTGACTCTGGTTCTTGTCTCTAAAAGATGAGAGCAGAGCCTTTTTTGCTGTTTGTTTTGGAATCTAGCTGCTGTTGGCGTTGGCCGGTGCACGTAGAATTGCTAATTTTTCTTTGGTTGAAACCACGCTTTCTTTAACGAAAATTTTATTTTTGGATCTGGGCGAGGGCATTTGTTTCGGGGGTTCTTTGCTGAAGTGTCAACTGCTAATTTACTGTTTTATTTGAAGAAGGAATGATGGGGCCCATGTGAGAAGCGCAGTGTGATTGGTCTGTTGGAGGACTGGTGCCAGGAGACCTTGATGCTGCCTGTCCCAGGGGTGGCGTTGCATGTGAACAGGCCTCCCAGTGCCTCATTCCCTGTGATGTCTTGTAAACACGCCTGTGAAGCCAGAGCTGCTTGGTAGAGTCTGGCTTGAAGATAAGGCTTAAAGAAATGGATGTGGACAAATTCAAAGAGAAAGAAACATTATATTTCTACTGAGCTCCTTATAGAATTAGTCTACTTACCTGGCCACCTTACTCATCATGTAACACCTTTCTTCATTTAGAGTTTTCTGTCTCAAGGTGTTTATCTGCTTGGGTAAGTCTTGCTTCCCAACTAGATTCAGAACCAAGGGCAGATGTTACAGTGTGTCCCTGTTTTCAAAACTGGATATTTTGTAGTATTGCTGTTGAACCGGATATTAGCTTTTTTTTTTTTTTAAATCACTTAAAGGAAAGGATGAAATAATACACATGAGAGCTTTTTGTAAACTGTAGAGCACTAGAAAAATGGGATGTGTGTGACAGAGAACTCTCAGCCCTGCAAGTCCCTTTAACTAGCTGCCTGCCTAAGAGGGAGCGTTCTCAGCCAGCATCTCTTCACATGCACACAGAAATGGACCTGAAGGCGGTGTGGGACCAACAGACCCACTGATCCCCAGCCCCGGGCTTAACATCTCAAGAGTTCAGTGAGGCAGAGTGGAGGGGGAGGCTTTCCACAGAGACTGTTTCATCCTGTTTTCGTTTTTAAATGAAAAGCTCCTTTTAAATGAAAAGCTTAGTAATCCAGAAAGGTTGCCACAACATCATCAACCGCTCATGGTGTCAGGAGGCTTTGACTTTCACTGAAAAGAAAATAGCACAAATCTGCAGTGAAAAAGGCTTGATTATGTTGGCGCTTCTGTAGAACTTGATTAATGAGCTGGTCTTGAGAGAGCCTTCGAAATGGGCTTTTTTTTCAGTGTCCTAAAACAGAAGCTCTGTGAGGAAAACATATTTCCAGGAGACCAATATTAACACCCATGCATGCTCGCTTCATTTTCTCTCTCTGTTTTAAGGAAGATACCATTAGCAAGTTAATCTCAGGGAATTTACCTATATTTCTATTCATATGCACATGTTCTCTAATTTTTTTTTTTTTTTTAGTATTTTGATATAGTTTTAGACTTACAGAAAAGTTGCAAGAATAAGCCAAAGGTTTCTCAGATTCTCCAATGTGGACATTCTGTTACATTGCTTTATCATTCTCTTGTATTCCTATGTGTTACTACTTTTTTCTGAACTACTTAGTAGTAAGTTGCAGGCTTGAGGCCCTTTTACCTCTAAATGCTTCACTGTGTATTTCCCAAAAACAAGGATATTCATAACAACAGTAATTCCAGCACTTTGGGAGGCCGAGGCAGGCGGATCACAAGGTCAGGAGATCGAGACCATCCTGGCTAACATAGTGAAAGCCCGTCTCTACTAAAAATACAAAA
>NW_012117599.1:2462138-2462882 GCF_000951035.1 Colobus angolensis palliatus
CCTGCCTCAGCCTTCCAAAGTGCTGGGATTACAGGCTTGAGCCACCGCGCCCGGCCTCTTTTTTTTTTTCTTAAAGAGAGAGGGTCTCCCTTGGTTGCCCAGGCTGGAGTGCAGTGGTGCCATCGTAGCTCACTACAGCTTGGTCCGCCTCCCCTCAGTGATCCTTCTGCCTCAGCCTCCTGAGTAGCTGGGACTATAGGTATGTACCAGTGCACGCGGCCAATTTTTAAATATTTTACAGGGACAGGATCTCACACTGTGTTGCTCGGGCTGGTCTCAGACTCCTAGTCTCGCCATCCTCCTGCGTGGGCCTACCACAGTGCTGAGTTTACAGGCATGAGCCACTGTGCTCGACTGATGCTGCAGCCTTCTTAGTGTGCCCCATCAGGAGGCATATGCTGTGATTTTCCCCTTCTCTGGCCCAGTTAACTTTGATCACTTGAATTAAGGTGGTGTCTATCTCATGGAAAAGTTACCATTTTTGTAATCCCAGCACTTTGGGAGGCTGAGATGGGCGGATCAGGGAGGCTGAGACGGGCGGATCACGAGGTCAGGAGATCGAGACCATCCTGGCCTACACGGTGAAATCCCGTCTCTACTAAAAAATACAAAAAAACTAGCCGGGCGAGGTGGCGGGCGCCTGTAGTCCCAGCACTTTGGGAGGCTGAGATGGGCGGATCAGGGAGGCCGAGACGGGCGGATCACGAGGTCAGGAGATCGAGACCATCCTGGCCTACACGGTGA
>NW_012117599.1:2463552-2477914 GCF_000951035.1 Colobus angolensis palliatus
GGGCGGATCACAAGGTCAGGAGATCGAGACCATCCTGGTTAACATGGTAAAACCCTGTCTCTACTAAAAATACAAAAACTTAGCCGGGTGTGGGGGGTGCCTGTAGTCCCAGCTACTCGGGAGGCTGAGGCAGGATAATGGCATGAGCCCGGGAGGCGGAACTTGCAGTGAGCCAAGATCGCGCCACTGCACTCCAGCCTGGGAGACAGAGCGAGACTCTGTCTCAAAAAAAAAAAAAAAAAACAACAACAACAACAACAACAAAAAACCCCGAGATGTAGGCACTAAGCCTGCCTGTTACTACTGAGGTGTCACCGATTCTAGACCTTCTCAGGGGATGGATGCTCTCATTGTAAACATAAATGTAGTCACATTCCACAAAATTTTCTGTGGCATGCTTTTTAAATGTGTACTTCTATTAGGCTGTGAAACTGTGTTTCCCTTTAACTTGGCCACTATTTAAGAGAATAAGTCTTGTCAATTTTGCCAATCTAATGGGCAAGGAAGACAGTATTGTTTTAATGACATTTCCCAAATTACCAAAAATATCGGATACCTTTTCTTGTTAATGTATATTTTAACTTCTAATGAATTGCCTGTTTATATCCTTTGTTCATTTTTTCTTATCAGGCTGTTTTTCCTTATCTTACTAGATTGTGGAAGTTACTGTAACTTTGAATTTTATTCTTGGCAGCTTTAGAATGCTTTTCAAAGTGTGATGCTGTTTTTTTTTTTAAAGTCCTAAATGCCAAGGAACCCAAGCTTTTCTGAGTACTCCCTGCATGCCAGGCCTCCCTGGACATCCTGTGGGAGGTTCTGTCCGAAGGTGAGCTGTGGTGTTGAGGAGTGGTTAGGACACCCTCCTGAGGGTAGTTAAAAGAGGCTCAACTGGGACTAAAACCCGGTTATATCACCTAACTTCCTTCACAAGATTAAAAAATAAATGCTTTTCCATGTAAGGATAAAAATTGATTACCTGGACTTGCTGGTATCAACAATTTCTATTTTCAGTATTTTCGTTTATAAATCAGGACTTTGCTTTTACACAGTCCTTTTTGCTGAGCATACACACATGCACATCTTTCAAAACCCTTATTTTATCCCTAGAACTATTGTGGACTCTGGTGCTGCACTTTCTGTGAGCATCCAGCTAGCTGTGTGACTTTGGGCAAGGGGCTTAATCTTTCTGTGCCTCAGTTATCTCATCCACAAAACGGGGCTGATGGTAGTAGCAGCCCCAGAGGCCTGTTGGGAGATTAAATGAATTAACAGTTAATCCTGGTGCCTCAGAAGTGTGCAGAACGGAAGTGGTACAATGGGTTCATATACAGAGTGTGGGTGGTTGGCGGAGCTTGGAATTAGATCAGCCTTTCCTCTGTGGATTTAATCTCTTAGTTATCTCTCTCTTTTTTTGAGATAGAGTCTCACTCTGTCGTCCAGGCTAGAGTACAGTGGCACCATCTTGGCTCATGGCAACCTCCGCCCCCTGGGTTCAAGCAATCCTCCTGCCTCATCCTCCCGAGTAGCTGAGATTACAGGCATACACCACCACGCCTGGCTAATTTTGTATTTTTAGTAGAGACAGTGTTTCACCATGTTGGCCAGGCTGGTCTCGAGCTCCTCACCTCAGGTGATCCACCTGCCTCAGCCTTCCAAAGTGCTGGGATTACAGGTGTGAGCCACTGCATCCGGACTTAGCTGTCCCTTGCATCATAGCCTGTCTGGTATTGGAAAGCCAGGGTCCTGGGTGCGGTGTGCATGTCTCCTCTTTCTGGTCTTTACACGTCCCTTCCTCGTGCCTTATCAGGCTGTCAGACCCATGCCTGCGAGCCAGCCGAGCTGGCCTCTGGTGTTTGCCCACAGCCCTAACCTGGAGTATGTGTAAGACTGCTGGTCTTTTCATATGGAACTTGTTCAGTGAGGCTCACCTGGTGAAGGACTTAGGCACAGTAAGCAGATGTATATGGTGGGGGCGGTGGCGGGGATCATGCTCTCGTCAGGTCCATTTTCTGGAATAGGGTCAGGAAGACAGGGATGTCCTCTGATGTCCAGGAGGAAGGGTGGGGACCACTGGAAGAGGAAAGTGTTTACTCGCTCCCAGCTCCGGTCCTGGGATCCTCCTAGAGCCCTTTCCCGGAGACACCTGGTAGTTCTGACCTCCGGTTGCTGCAGTGCCTCTCTTGTTGCACCTCACCAGGTGGTATTCTGATGTCTCCTGAAAACCCCCTTTCCTGCGCCTCCCATAGCCCCCACGCAGGTGGCATCAGCTGCGATTATGAAAGCTGTCTATTATTAATTCACCCTAGCATATTGAACACCCTTCTTTCCCTCTCTCGTGTTGCTTGCATTTCTAAATGATGTATTCTCAAACCAATTAATTTGAATTTTCAAGAAGGATGACCTAAGTGTATGAACTCTGGGAATGTGAAGGAAGTGTTTAGGCAAGTGGTTGTTTCTGGGGAACAGGACCCTACTAGGAAGCAGGGATGCCCAGTTCAGGCTTTTCCCTGGATTATGGGGTGTGTCAGTTGGGATGCTTTTGGCTGCCAACAGT
The DNA here is from genome assembly GCF_000951035.1 of Colobus angolensis palliatus. Taxonomy (NCBI): domain Eukaryota; kingdom Metazoa; phylum Chordata; class Mammalia; order Primates; family Cercopithecidae; genus Colobus; species Colobus angolensis. The sequence continues at coordinate 2,466,107 of NW_012117599.1, forward strand.
GACATTTATTATCTCAGAGAACTGGAGTCTCCATCAGCATGTCGCAGTTTCATCAAGGACCTTGATTCTGCTCCTCTGTGCAGCCATCACTGCCGGTTTCATCCTAGGGGGTTAGTCTCCTCATGATTCTGAGATGGTCGTTAGGGGCAGTGGGACTGCATGCTTCCTTGTTCCTGTCCAGCAGGAGCAGGGAAGGAGACCAACCAGCTGATGCCCCAGCCAGTATCTACCAGTCCTTCCCTCTGGCCTGCGAGAGCAAAGGGTCACGGGGCCTTCCCTGGACCAGCTACGTGAGGCTGTTGAGAGTGCTGTGTGCTGACGTGAGGCTGTTGAGAGTGCTGTGTGCTGATTGGCTTAGGCTGGTAACGTGAGGCTGTTGCGAGTGCTGTGTGCTGATTGGCTTAGGCTGGCAACGTGAGGCTGTTGCGAGTGCTGTGTGCTGATTGGCTTAGGCTGGCAACGTGAGGCTGTTGCGAGTGCTGTGTGCTGATTGGCTTAGGCTGGTAACGTGAGGCTGTTGCGAGTGCTGTGTGCTGATTGGCTTAGGCTGGCAACGTGAGGCTGTTGAGAGTGCTGTGTGCTGATTGGCTTAGGCTGGTGGTCCTCCAGGTGTGGTCCTCAGACCCGTAGCGTCAGCATCACCTGAGAACTTGTTAGAACTGGAGATTCATGGATCCCACCCCACCCACTGAATCAGAAACTCTGGGATGGGGCCCAGAAAGCTGTGCTTTGAGAAGACTCCCAGGTGATTCTGATGCAAGGTCACATTGGAGAGCAGCTCTTTTAGTTTAATCAAGACTTCCCCCCACTCCCCAGTTGGAGACAGAGCTGACTTCCTGAGGACTCGGGAGGAGGTTAGGTCCTGGAATAGCAGGAAGGAAGAGTGGATGGTGGGTGGCCAGCCCAGTGTGAACTAGCCAGTGTTTAAGGCCCTGAGGGCCGCTTTGCTCTCCTGAGGCCTTCCCCTGTCCCCCATTCGCCAGCTTGTCCACCCATGTAAGTTTCTCAGCCCCCTTGCGTGAAGCTTCTTCAGTTCCTCCAAGTGTGGCCTGTACTCTCCCTGTATGACTCGGTGCTAAAGGAAGCAACCTCAGTAACACCCCAGCTCCAGGTCCGTCTCTGGCCTAGCAGGGATGGAGTCCAGCGGGCTGGTGCCGAGAGTCCCCATGGGCTATTATGACTCATCTTCTGAAGCCATTCCTGAAGTGTGTTCATTTGTGTAGGGGCTGCCTACGCTGCTACTCCTTGCTCAGCTAGAAAAAAAGAGCAGTGCAGTTAGTAGGTGCTTGAGAAATATTTAGGGAATTAGCCTGGAGACAGCCCAAGTGATTACTTTCAGTGTTGGTTTTTACCTGTGTTCTGTCTCCTGTTTTGCAGGTACAACTCCAACTAGATGTTTGGGTGAAATAAATAGCCACCTCCGTGGTGTAATTTGTGAGATCACAATGACCCACTTTTCTGAATTTTTCCTGAAACTAAAGAGTTGAGATATTTCTGGACTTTCAGCTTTAAAGATTCATCTTAATACATAAAAATAACATTTAAGGGTAGTCTTGCACTGAGCTCTAACCACATGTGCACTAATTATTGAGGAAGGAAGGGCACCTGAGGAGGAAACAGGCTAGAGAAGGGTCCGCGCGGCACGTTTCAAAATGCAATGGTTCATGAAATCAATTTGAGGTTGTAACTAGCATTAAAAAGCTTTTTTGAAATACCAAATATCCAAGTGCATTTCCTATGGGAAGGATAACCCTTTTTTGGTGAAACATCTAGTTATTCACATGCAGTGTATTTGGGGTATTGTGATGGTGTGACTGTTTCTTACCGTGGGTTTTGGTAAAGATGTGTCAAACCCTAGGGCTGAGTGCAGCGGGTCCTAACCTGTAGGAAGGCGGGGCCCGTGCTGGATATGTATACAGTTGGGGTCTTTTCCTGGGCCTGGGGCCTGTGGCTTTTGTCAGAACGTGGTGGTCTGTGACTCGCCATAGATCAAGAACCACTGACCTAAAACCAGAGGAGACATTCAGTGGTGTGGGCCAGTGGGAGTGGAGCTGGGGGCATGAGGAGCAGGCACAAAGCCCTGGGCCTGGTCCTGCTCTGGCGTATTGTCCATGGCGTTAAGTCATCTGGGCCAGATCCTCCTGATGAGGAGGCCTCTGCATAGCCACCCTGAAAGACAGGGGAGATGGTGGCAGGGAGTGTGTTGATCACCTGAGGTCAGGAGTTCAAGACCAGCCTGGCCAACATAGTGAAAACCCATCTCTACTAAAAATACAAAAATTAGCTGGGTATGGTGGTGCACACCTGTAGTCCCACCTACTTGGGAGGCTGAGGCAGGAGAATCACCTGAACCCAGGAGGTGGAGGTTGCAGTGAGCTGAGATCATACCACTTCATTCCAGCCTGGGTGACAGGGCAAAACTCCCTCTCAAAAAAAAAAAAAGAAAACTCTGGTTGCCAGATGGGTCCTTTACTTAACAGGTGTATCAGCATATTTCTTCATAAGAGAGAGAGAGTCTCCTTGTTTGGGGCTGGCCCCAGTGAAAGCATTGCTGCCTGTGACTCCCCACTGGAATCCTTTGTGCCTTAACACTGTCAGGACAGTTCCCAAGGCTGGCTTCGGGTCAGCCATGATCCCCATTATTTAATACAGGCTGTAGTCTGGTTTGTATCACAAAGCTTATGGAGTGATGGCTTTGGCATATCTTTGCTTTTTTTGGGGGGGAAGGGGCAGGTTGGATTGTAGGTAGAAAGTCCTGAATGTGAATCCAAGTCGACTTTCTCATCTGTAAAATGGGGAGGGTGCTAGTCTCACGGGAGGGCGGCGGGGATTGATAATGTACATGGGAGAGGGCTGTGAACCGCAGTGCGCTGGATCAGTGCAGACACAAATGTTTCCACCCCCGCTCCACTTGACTGTCTTGGTAACTCTGTTTTCCCCACAGTACTCTTATTTTTCACGTGTGCTCAAAGGGCTGGAGTATACCCTATTGTTGACTCCTGCTCAGGGCACCGTCCAGGGGAAATGTCACAGAAGAGGGAGGTGCTGAGAGGCAGGGACATCCAGCGAAGTTCAGAAGAGAAGGGTGTGGGGGTCAGGGGGTGGGAGGAGGAAGTGGACGGCTGGCACTCCCTAAACTCTCAGTCAGCTGGTCACGGACCCAACTGAGTCTTCTACTGACACTGTTTTTATAAGGAATGGAAGGAGTAATGATTGTACGAGCTGAAATGTTGAGTGTTTTCACATTTGTTATTCATTCTTTGTTCTCTGTGTATACAAATGTTAAATGAAATGATCACATTACATAATTGGGTATAATCAAATGGCAATAAAATGGTATGTTTGACAGAGCCCAATATTTTAAAATAGGGCTACGTGCCAAGAAATGTCAAGATAGGTTGGGTAAGGTGTCTCAGGCCAGTGATCCCAGCACTTTGGGAGGCCAAGGTAGGAGGATTGCTTGAGCCCAGCAATTCAGACCAGCCTGAGCAACAAAGCAAGACCCTGTCTCTACTAAAAATTAAAAAATTAGCCAGGTGTAGTAGTGCACACCTATATTCCCAGCTTCTTGGGAAGCTGAGGCGGGAGGATCACTTGAATTCAGGAGGTTGAGGCTGCAGGGAGCTACGATCGCACCAGTGCACTCCAGCCTGGGTAACAGAGTGAGGCCCTGTCTCTATAAAAAAAGAAAAAAAAAGAGATACCCCAGAATCTTCCAAATATTGTTACTCCTATGGTTTGGAAGAGGGGAATGAGTAAATGGATTGGCCTTAGGGACGGCACCTTGCTGGTAGACTGTGCCCACCTCAGGTAGAAGGCAAGGGCTAGCAGTCTCATGTGTAGTTTGTCTCCAGCTTGCCAGTGACTTGGTGAAGTCATGCCTGAATCTCACCCTCCTCTTTTCTTGTTCATCTAGCGAAGGTGATTTCCTTTGTTCCTCCCCCCTCGCATCCTCCCTGACGGCGGAATGGAGTGGTGATAGTGCCCAGGGGCTACATGGTGACGTGTGGTGTGTTCTTGATTTAGTTCGCATTGGACTAAGACACACACACACACAAGTGTCTATTTAGGGAAGTTGTTCTTTGGCCTGTTTCCTTGGAAATACTGCCTTTTTATTCTTTCACTTTCTCTCCCCTCTGCAGTGATTCAGCAGTAGCTTTCTAGAGAAGAAGAAACTACATAGTGTCAGAGACCCTGGAATACCAAGGATATGTCAGTGGAGAGGGAAGCTGCCTGTGTGTCACGCAGACCACATTCTTCCTGGTCCAGCTAGAGCGTCCCGTGCCTTTCCTTGGTTTTTCCATCCTCTCTCCATCATTCCTTCTGAGGCCCTTTGCAGACAGTCTCCCAGTACAACTACAGATTTTTGTAAGACCAGCCCTTGTCGTTTTCCCTTTGACTGATGGAGACCACTTGACTCTAGCATGCTTTAGGCACACTTATCTTCTGTTTCAGGTCTGAACTGTCTTTCTCTTTCTGGCAACTCTCTTTCCTATTAGCCATTCCTGACTTGTTTCAGAAAGGATACATGGACTTGAAATCAGTTAAAGCAGAAAATGATTAAAAAGAAAAGGGCTTCAAATGTCAAATAGATACAACTATATAAGTTGTAGAAGAAGCTCTGAACACGTTACAGGGAGGTTGCCATTGCTAAAAGCTTTTACATTTGTTATTTTTTTATTTTTAGAGACAGAGTCTTGCTGTGTTGCCCAGGTTGGAGTGCAGTGGTGTGGTCATAGCTCACTGCAGCCTTGAACTCCTGGGCTCAAGCATCCTCCTGCCTCAACCTCCCAAGTAGCAATGACTACATGCGTGTGCCACCACACTTGGCTAATTTTTAATTTTAATTTTTTCTAGAGACTGAGTCTTGTTGTGTTGCCCAGGCTGGTCTTGAACCCCGGGCCTCAGGCAATCCTCCTGCCCCAGCCTCCCAAATTGCTGAGATTACAGGGCATGAACCACTGTACCTAGCCACTTTTACCTTTTTTGTTCTCATCCGTTTTTTCTGGAAACACTGCAGAGACCATGAGAATAGGAGCTTGTGTTACTCCATAGTGCAAATAGTCTTACAAATAGTGTTCAACCATCAATTGCCCAAAACACGTGTTTTGTGACTATTATTGTAGGGTGCCTTTGAACTGTATGGTGTGTTAAATAACTCCACTGGAGGGAGGAAGATCTTTGTGTTTTGAGTCAACTTAATTATTTAATCATTCTTTAATTATGTAGTGTCTTTACCAAGCTAGATAATTAATATCTTTTGTCAAAGAGAGAAGAAAGCCAGTGGATGGGTTGTGAAGTGGTGAGGGACCTTCTGTATGGGTGGGTTTTCGTGTGGCTAAAAGGGAAAGGATACCTCAGTGACAGCAGTGTCACCGGAAACAACTTTGTACCAACTTGCACGGTGAGGAACACTCAGGTTTTTTTTTTTTTTTTTTTTGAGATGGAGTCTCGCTCTGTCGCCCGAGCTGGAGTGCAGTGGCCGGATCTCAGCTCACTGCAAGCTCCGCCTCCCAGGTTCACGCCATTCTCCTGCCTCAGCCTCCGGAGTAGCTGGGACTACAGGCGCCCGCCACCACGTCCTGCTAAGTTTTTGTATTTTTAGTAGAGACAGGGTTTCACCATGTTATCCAGGATGGCCTCGATCTCCTGACCTCGTGATCTGCCCGTCTCGACCTCCCAAAGTGCTGGGATTACAGGCGTGATAAATATTCTTTTTTTTTTTTTTTTTTTGAGACGGAGTCTTGCTCTGTTGCCCAGGCTGGAGTCGATCTCCTGACCTCGTGATCCGCCCGTCTCGGCCTCCCAAAGTGCTGGGATTACAGGCTTGAGCCACATTCAGGTTTTAAAGTTAATCTCATGAAGGGGTGGCCTGCCCCTCCACACTTGTGGGTGCTTCTCGTTAGGTGGAACGAGAGACTTGAGAAAAGGAAATAACAACACAGAGACAAAGTGTAGAGAAAGAAAAGCGGGACCCAGGGGACCGGCGCTTAGCTTACAGAGGACCCACGCGGGCACCGGCCTCTGAGTTCCCTTAGTATTTATTGATCATTATCTTTACCATCAAAGAAAAAGGGAAGTGGCAGGATAACAGGGTCATCGTAGGGAGGTCAGTAGTAAGACATATGAACAAAAATCCTTGTAACATGAATAAAATTAAAGGAAAATGCTGTGCCTTGAGATGCATATGCGAACATCTCCATAAACCTTTTAGCAGTATTGCTCCAGCAAGCCCCACCTTATTCCTGAAGGTGGTTTTCTCCTTGCTTAGTAAACAAACCATTGCCCAGGGAGGGGCAGGAGACAAATGTTTTTCTCTTTTTTGAGATTTAAGAGAATGGTGATGACCTTTAGCCACAAGCAGCCTTTAGGCACTTATTTAACAAAGCACATTCTGCACAGCCCAAAATCCTTTTAACCTTAAGTCACCTTCGCACATGTTTCTTGCAAGGACAAAGTTGGAGGTAAGGTCACAGATTAACAGCATCTCAAATACAGAGCCAAATGGAGTCTCTTATGTCTACTTCCTTCTATATAGACACAGTAACAGGCTGATCTCTTTCTTTTCCCCACAATCTCACTCAGTTCTCCTGGGGGACAACATTGGCCTTTCTCATTGGGGATTTGACTGTTGGGCCATGTCCCTGGGTGTGTCCCAGCCCAGACACTCAGGGTACTGGCCACCCTGCCTCAGCCCCCTCTGGAGCAAAGAGAATTTTAAGCAGTAGTGGATATAACTCATTTCAAGTAGGATTAGATCTAGCTGGGTGAGCATAGTGGCATGCACCTGGTGAGGCTGTAGTCCCAGCTACTTGGGAGACTGGGGCCGGAGGATTGCTGGAGCCCAGGAGTTTGAGACCAGCCTGTCTCCAGCAAACAAACAAAAACAGGATTCCATGAGCTATGACTAAATTCCAGGGCAGTAACTGCTGTGTTATTCTTTGGGAACTGGGCATCCCAGGGTTTGGCCAGTGTTCCGTATGATAGGTTGGCTCTTCTGTAAACTGTTAGGACTGTACCAGTGTTTGTCATGGCAGCGAGCAGCCTGTGGCGTAGATGGTGAACCTCACTTAATGGACTACTGTCATGAATGCAAACAGGTGCTATTTTTACCTCATAACCTAGATTTGTCTGCAAGTTAAACATTTGAGACAATAAACAGGAGTTTGGTTTATTACAACTGTTTGAGCTTGCTACTCAGGCAGGCCTAGAAATAGGATTGGCTAGCTTTTTTAGGATTATATAAATATTGACTCTATAACAGAGAAACTCTTATTTTTGTTTTGTTTTTATTTTAGAGACAAGGTCTCACTGTGTTGCCCAGGCTGGAGTGCAGTAGACAGCCATAGCTCGCTGCAGCCTCAAAATCTGGGGCTCAAGTGGTTCTCCCACCTCAGCCTCCCAATTAGTAAGGACTACAGGCATATGCTACTGTGTCCAACTAAATAAACAATTTATTTTTTATTTTTTATTTTTAGAAATGAAGTCTTTTTCTGTGGCCCAGGCTGGTCTGGAACTCCTGGCCTCAAGTGATCCTCCTGCCTCAACCTCCAAAAGTGCTTGGATTGCAATCATGAGCCATCACACCCTGCCTAACTTCACATTTAAAAAAGACTTGAGCCTGGGCAACATAGTGAACCTTCATCTTTACTAAAAATTAAAAAATTAGCTGGGCACACACAATTATGTGGTGCACACATATCTGTAGTCCCAGCTGCTCAGGAGGCTGTGGCAGGAGGATAGCTTCAGCCCAGGAGTTCAAAGTTGCAGTGAGCTATGATTGTACCGCTGCACGTCTTGGTGACAGGGGCTTGCCGCTGCCTCGAAAAAAAAAAAAAATCATCAAATACCCCTTTCTCACCTTCTCTTCCCTGGGAGTGGCTACGGACAGGCCACAAATGAACACAACACGTTTCCTGGTACCCAAGATGAGTCATTGCCGCCTGTGATGCCTGAGCCTAGTGGTTATCTTCCAGAGTGTTTTGCTAGCCAGTTCTTTCTCCGTAAAAACATCGAGATTTTTTTTCCTCTTTGAGAGTGAAATATTTTACTTAAGGAAGCTGACCAGCGAACTTCATAGAAATGCCTTCCTGCCCCGTCATGGCTGTGCTGGTCTGTGTGTTTTTCGGGGCTTGCTTTCGCATTCTGCTGGTATCCCGGGTGAGCCTCTGGCCCAATGAATGGGATGCCACACATTTTTTTTTTTTCCCAGGAGAAACAAAAGGTGTTGGGACCTCTGAGTATGCAGAGTGAGGCGTGGCCAGGGGGACGTGGTTCTGATTTCCACATGGCGTCTCTCTGGACCTTAAGGGGGATCTGGACCTTAAGGGGGAAGGCACTATCAGTGGAGCACGGCAGGGAGAGAAGTACAGCAGAGGTGAAGGTCTCAAAGCATGACCGACTGTGAAGGGTGGCTTTCAGCACACCGCTTGTGGCACTGCTAACACCTGTCAGGATGGCAGCCACCACACGCCCAAAGGCGCCCGAAGTGCTTGATTTTGACTGACTTTTACCACATTTGCCACCAGTGTGGTTGGAGCATTCATGGGGCACAGAATATGGTACCAGGTCAGGACTGCGTAGTGCTCAGGCAGAGCTTTGTCCTTCGGGAGCGCCGCTCACTTGTGAGACAAGATGGGTGGTTCAGGTCTGGACTGGCCCAGGGGAGGGAGTGACACTGAGGAGACCTGGGCCAGGGGCTTGGCCCTGAACCAGTGGTCCCTGCACCTGGGAAAATCGGCACTCTGATTGCCTCACCTGGTTTCCTGCCCACCCCTCCCTACCCTAGTTGAGTGGCCTAAGAGAGGGTAGAGTTCAGGGAGCTGTTAGGAGGAAGGGGGTCACTGCTAAGTAGCCAAAAGGAAAAACAACATGAAAGTAAGAAAGTCTACCAGGACACCCTGGAGGGCTGGCGTGCAGAGTGCTGAGGGGCTGACTCCCCTGCGTCCCTGTGTGGGAGGCCCTCTTCCCCTCTCCTCCTTGGTGTGCAACTGGTTAATAGTAATTCCTTGAGGATCTGGAGAAGTTGCTCAAGTGTTAGATTCCACTTGACTGCGTGCTGCGGGGGCATCGTGTCCCACAGCGGCATTCACAGTGTGAAGACTGCCAGAGTTCTCTAGGGACACACCCTGCCAACATCATGGATCTGGGTTGTCATAAGACTTAAGTGTCCTTCAGGGCAGGGACAATAGCTCAGTTTTCTTTGTATCTCCAGAGTGCCCCACTGTGCCTGGCACAAAATAGTCATATAATCAATGTTTGTCGAGTGAATGAATGAACAAAGCTAGTCTGTCCTTGTCAGAAGTAGCAAGAAAAGCCTCAGCCTGTCTTGGGAAGACAGCCTGCTTCCCTGAGGTCAAGCTGAGGCTCAGTCTCACTGAGGAGAAGGAGGTGAGACCAGAAGCCACTGCACAGCTGCTGCCCCAGTAAGTTCTCGGGGAGAAACCAGAACAGTCAGTTTGTCTCACTGTGCTTGTCAAAGGCAGAAGCCTGTTCTCAGCAGTGACCTTTTTTGTCCTTGGCACACAAGCCCATTTGTCCAGGTGGCTGGAACCTAGGGCTGCTTCCGCTCCTCTGGGTGAGAAGGTGCCACACCTTCGGGTTTGGTCATCGTGTGTGTGTGTGTGTGTGTGTGTGTGTGTGTATGTTTAAAATTAAAAGTCAAAGTTTTCTCCATACGCATGTACATGTACACACATATGCACTGTGGTATAATAGGTGCTAAAGAGTGCAGAGAAGCCTGGTATGGTAGGGGCACCCAGGAAAGGTGGCCTCTTCCTCTCATAGGTTTTGGGGAGCATCACAGGGCCTCAGGGAAGGGTGAGTTATGTGTCAAGGGAGGGCAGTGGCTCAAGCTAGGGGTCTTCAGAGATAAGTGAGGAGGGACTGAGGCAGTGCATCATGAAGGAGGCTCTGGAGGGGCAGGGCCAGATTACCCAGGGGCTTGAGCCCTTTCAGGTCTTTCGTAAAGTTTGGGAATTCATTCATCCCACACTGAAGGGTGTCAGACTCTTTAAGACTCTTCCATTCTTTTTGTTTGTATCGTTACTTTAAATGACAGAAGCAGTTCCATAGTCATTTTCATGGACTGGGGAGACCTTGCTTGGATCACAGTAATTCTTACAACAGTGCCAGCGCTGTCACCACCCATTTCGGGGGATAGTGGGCCACGACTAGGCTTCCTTGTCTCCGCTCCCTGTTGCCTGTGCAGTTGCGGATGCCGCAGCTCACCGAGTGCCGCGTGGCAGTGGGTCTTGCTGCAGGATGTCCACAACGCGGACCACAGGGCACGGTGTCCCTGGCCTCCATGGGGTCAGGGGTAGAGCTGTTATCTGTGAAATGACAGAAATGAAACCCAGCAACGGGGAAGAATCGTCTGCACCCCCTCTAAGCCACCTATGAAGCACTGTGCTGAAACACCATGAGGAAGAGGAAGCGTTGGGGTGTAGAGAAACCCGGAAATACTGGTTTCTAGAAACGGTATTAATTGTCTCAGGGGCTCTCCCTACAGTGTGAAATAGCTGACTGGGCAGCTGCAGCAGGCTCCATCTTCTCCATAGCTGTGCTCTTCCCGTGGCCTCGCAGGGTGTCTGCACAGTGGGTGCGGTGCAAAAAGACACAGTCAAGCCTGCGAGTCAGTAGCTGGCGAGGGGGTGGTCTGGTAGTGAGAGATGATTACAGGGACAGGGGTTGGCTCATGGTTCTGCCACCCCACCCTCCATCTCTAAGATCCTGGGACTCTGACTTGGAATATAGACCTCACTGTGCCACATGATGTAGTGACGTGGCAGAGGAGGCCAACAGGGTAGAAGGAGACAAGTCAGAAGAAGGAAGGACGCTCACTGCCAAGGCCATGGCGGTCACTGCCAGCAACAGTCGTGGGCCTGGCTTCGATTCTGTCACATGCGGGGCTGACTGCCCCAGAGCAGGGCCCCTTGAAATCTTCCATCCCCTTATATTAGCTGTGCACTAATGTCTCTTAGACTTCTCAAAAACCTCCCTGTACTGTACTTGGTTTGACACGTTTGATAACATTTTATATTTTGTTTTTTAATAGGCAAACATTTTCATGGCTTAAGAATTGTAAAATACAGCAGGATATGTGGTGAAGCCTGTTTCCGACCCTGTCCTCCAGCCATCGTGTCCCCTCCGTTAAGACACCAATGCCATGTGCTTGTTGGGTGTTTTCCTGAAGCTATGCTGTGTATATGCCAGCAGGCCTGCGTGTGCAGACATGAGACAGTTTTCCACTCCCCTGGTGCCATGCTGCATGCTCACTGTGCGCCGCTTCTCCTGACGGTTTCGCTGGCCCACAAGGAGTTTTGGGTTCCTTTGTCCGGCGGCATGCTGGCCTGCTGCCAGGCTTTGCTGCAGATTCTTCAACCAGTGCTCTCCGGATGCCTGTTCGCCTCTTTCCAGCCCGTGCTTGGCACTAATATGTTAGTGAAAGAAGCTGCACCCCCCTTGCTCTGAGGTCTGGGCCTAGGCTCTGGCTGGATCGAGCATCATTCTAGCTGGAAAAAGAGGGTGGGGGTAGATGACGTTTTTAAGCTTCTGCCCATTTATTTTAATTGTGACCTGGCCTGTAGGGTTTTCTTTGGGAAATGGGCAGTTAATGGTTAGATAGTATTTGTAAGATGTGTGCCTTTAAAAGATTGCCTTCTAGTGGCCAGGCGTGGTTGTTCGCACCTGTAATCCCAGCACTTTGGAAGGCCAAGGCAGGTGGATCACGAGGTCAGGAGATTGAGACCATCCTGGCTAACACGGTGAAACCCCATCTCTACTAAAAATGCAAAAAATTAGCCAGAC
>NW_012117599.1:2478389-2488087 GCF_000951035.1 Colobus angolensis palliatus
TTTTTTTTTTTTGTAGGTAGGGGGTTTGGCCATGTTGCCTAGGCTGGTATTGAACTCCTGGGCTCAAGCAATCCACCTGTGTCAGCCTTTGAAACTGCTGAAATTATTGGTGTGATCCACCATGCCCGGCCAACACACAGACTTTTAATTTTTTATTTATTTTTTATTTTTAATTTAAAAAAATTTTTCTTCGAGACAGAATCTCACTCTGTCGCAATCTCGGCTCACTGCAACCTCCACCTCCCAGGTTCAAGCCATTCTCCTGCCTCAGCCTCCCAGGTGGCTGGGATTACAGGTGTGTGCCATCACATCTGGCTAATTTTTGCATTTTTAGTAGAAACGGTCTCGTTTCTACTAAAACGGGGTTTTAGTAGAAATGGTCTCGTTTCTACTAAACGATCTCGAACTCATGACCTCAGATGATCTGCCCGCCTCCACCTCCCAAAGTGCTGGGATTACAGACATGAGCCACCACGCCCGGCCCACACAGACTTTTAAACTAACCTGTAGCACCCTACAGTGAGGCTTGTCAAGGCCGCTTTTGACCCCAGTTTCAGGTACACTGGCTCTGTTGGGCTTTCCTCTGCCTGGCCTATCAAGGGGCCAACTCAAGCTGCAGGTGCAAAGGCAGATGGTTCTGGAGGGACCTTAATGACAGCCAGGCCCAGGAACACCCAGTGCTCGTGTGGAAGTCTACCTTTCAGCTGTGATGGTGTCTCGCTGAGGCTGGTTCTGGCCACGCCCTCCCGGCGTTTCAGCTGTTCCAACCAAGGTGCCCTGCATCTTAGAGGGAAGGGAATGGCCTGGGCAGGGCATTGCACATACATTCTGGAGTCATGTTGGCTGGTGGTCTTCAGTTTCTGAGTCTGCGATATGGCACGGTCATTCGTCACAGGTGGGGTGATGCGAAGTTACCGAGTGGGAGCACACCTGCCCGATCTCATTCACTCATGCAGCAGGTCGTTTTCAGGCACAAAGGAAGTGACTTGTGGAGCTGGCCCTGGGGTCTGTAGGAGAGCAGGAAGTAGTAGCCACCCGCAGAGGGCTCACAGGCATGTGCCTGCGAGACTGCTTACAAGCCCCCGTGTGGGATTTAGGGCAGATCAGAGCCACGAGCCTCTGTGGACAAGTGAAGGTCTGGTGGGTGTGAGCTGTGAGCCCTAGGGTCTGCTGCGTGCTGTAGTGCCAGGGGCTGAGGAATGCTGAGGCAGCTCTTCCTCCGGTCTCTACTGGCTCCTTACACAGCCCTTGTCTCCTGCCTGATAGTGGTCAGTGGTCAGTTGGCTTAGGGTACACGGTCTCCACCCAGTGAACCTGGCGCTGGCAGAAGCTCACAGAAGAATGGGTGCAAAGAAGATAGCTCAGAGGGCCTGCAGATGGCTGCTTTTAGGAAGTGAATAGGCTTCTTCTTTTTCTTCATGTTTTCTTTAAGATACTCTTGAGGTTTTGAGGCTCCACCCTGAGCTCTTTGTGTCTGAGGGTTGCTGTGGCTTGGTGAAGGGCACAGTCTTCAAATCTTGCACAGGCTGGGGAAGGTTGGGACAGCACAGCCCTGACTCTCAAACAGAATGGGGCAGAGGGGAGGGCAGGAGAGCCGTTAGATTCACAGGGCCTCATCCTCGCAGGAAGCCAGGGGAAGCTGAGGCCCAGGGTCTGCATGGTGGAGGCCGAGCTCGACGGAGGAAGTGGAATTACTGCCCACGGTGTGTTTCGACACTTGAGTCTCACCCCTCAAGGAGGAAAATCGAGAGTGGGGGTGCACGGAGCGAGGGGTGAAGAAACAAAAAGCAGGGGGTTTAGGGGAGAGAGAAACCTCTTTGCATGAGTCAAGCTGAAAAGCACTTTGGAGGGTCAGGTGTTAGCCAGTGTCTTCTTTTGCCTGCCCAGCTCCTTCTTCTGCCGTGACTGCCTTGTCAGGGGCAGAGTTCTCAGTTCGCACGTCAGACTCAGCAGCAGCTTCTCCTTTGACGGTTGCAAGGCCTGTGGCTGAGAGAGGTACTTGTGCTGTGTTTCTGCAAAGGTAAGATGGCCCTGATCGCAGCTCATGATGCCTCGGATCCAGAGGGTCCCCTCCACGAGGTATCAGCAGAGGCCATCCTGTGAAATATTTTCACTAACTGAACTGCGTGTTGAAGACAAGGCCTGTGGCAAAGTTATATGTGTATGGGACAAGCTGCGAGTCCTTGGACAACCTTGGAAACTCCTTTTTAGGACAGAATCAAGTGAGACGATACACACGCAGGAGCGTTTGTGAGCGGGGGTACAGAACTCATTATCGCAGCACAAGGTTGTAGCTTTTCACACAGCTTTTGAGGATGGGTTGGTGGTCCAGGGAGGATGTCAGGGACTGGCTTGCACTAATGGGGATTCTGGAGTTCCTACCACGTGCCAGGTAGCGTGCTTATTGCTTTGTATCCACTTCCCTTTGAATCCCTTGTATCAGCTTCCTGTGGTTGCTGTAACGAACTCTAAAGCAACAGGAACTTATTCTCTCACTCTGCTGGAGGCCAGAGTCCAGAATCAGCATCACGGGGCTGAGTCAAGCTGTGGGCAAGGCCGTGTTCTCTCCAGTAACTTAGGGCAGAATCCATTCTGTGGCTGCTGGCGTGCCTCGACTGCCGGCCCCTTCCTCCGTCTTCACACGGGCAGGGTGGCATCTTCTCTCCATGACTCCACATCTCTCTGCTTCTGTCACACGGCCTTCTCTTCTCTCCAAAATCTGCTGCCTTCCTATAAGGACATTTGTGATGGCATTTGGGGCCTGCCAGCGTAATCTAGGATAATCTCATCTCCAGATTCAAAACTTACTTGAGTCTGCAAATCCTTTGCTGTGTAAAGTAACGTTAATAGGTTCCGAGGATTTGAACGTGAACCTCTTTTGCAGAGGGCATGATTTGACCTGCCATACCTCACAGCAGCCTGATGAGGACTGTACTGTCCCACATACAGTGGGCTTGATGAGGAAGCTGAGGCTTGGGGAGGCCCAGGGTGGCCGTGGTCCTTTCCTCTCCCAGACTCTGGGGTAGCTGACTCTGGGGTCATTTTGTCGTGTTGCTGGGCACTCACTTGGTGAACAGATAATCCCCTGTCATTTTACTATGTTGTTACGTGGGTTTGAAAAAAGAGTTTTTCAGCTCTCTCTGGCTGAGCCCCTGTTCCTGTGAGGGCCTGTGGTTTCTCCTCTTGGCTCCACCCTGGCTTCAGCGCAGCACTTGAGAGGACAGTGGCTTGGGTCTCACTCTGGCGCTCTCCCCTTCCTCTTGGCTCTGTCTGCCACAAGTCTCACGCCACCTCTCCCCCCAGTTGCTTAGAAAGGGACCTTCTTGTTATGTTTTTTTTTTCTTTTGTGATGGAGTCTCACTCTATTGGCCAGGCTGGAGTGCAGTGGCGCAATTTCTGCTCACTGCAAGCTCGTCTCCCGGATTCAAGCAATTCTCCTGCCTCAGCCTCCCGAGTAGCTGGGATTACAGACATGCGCCAGCACGCCCAGCTAATTTTTGTATTTTTAGTAGAGATGGGGTTTCACCCTGTTGTTCAGGTTGATCTCCAACTCCCAACCTCAAGCAATCTGCTTGCCTCGGCCTTCCAAAATGCTGGGATTGTAGGCGTGAGCCACCGTGCCCGGCCTTGTTATGTTGAAAATCTTAAGCTAACCCTATAGAGCACTCACTGTGCACCAGCACCTGCTGGCTGAAGGGGCGACAGACATTCCCTGTCACAGATTACGATGAGTCACCGGCGTTTTTGGAACTTTACTGTGTTGTTGCTGTGCATGCAGCACTTCATGTAATCCTCTGGGATTAAATGATAAGTGTCTGTCATCCCATTTTAACAGTGAGAGAATTGCAGCTCAGAGAAGTTGTCGCCCAGCTGGTTGGTGGCAGAGGTTTCAGGGGTCTTTCTGTGCATTAAACGTTCACGTATGGTTATGCCAGGTAGGCCTTGAAGGGGATAGACCCATTGCCAAACTCACAGGAGAGAGAGGAGGGCACTGACAGGTGGTGATGTCTGTCTGTCTTCTTTCTGGTGGGGACCCACAGTTTTATTTCCATTTCTTCTTCTTTTTCTTTATCAATACTTGTCGCACACTTGTGTGTTTTTTGGGCAGTCCCTGAATGACTACACCAGGCTTCCGAAGGCTGAGTTTCTTAGAGTAGCCGGGAAAGGGCCTTTGACTTTTCCTCTTAGATGTTCACTTAGTCTGTTTTGTGCTGCTATAAAAGAATACCTGAGGCTGGGTAGTTTTTAAAGAAAGGAGGTTTACTTGGCTCACGATTCTGATGGCTGGAAGGTTCAAGACTGGACATCTGCATCTGGTGAGGCCTCAGGCTGCTTCCACGCGTGCTGGAAAGTGAAGGGGAGCTGGCGTGTGCTGAGCTCGCATGGCGAGAGAGGAAGGAAGGGAGCGGTGTGGTGGTGGTGGTGTCCCAGGCTCGTTTCACAGCCAGCTCTTATGGGAACCAACGGAGTGAGAACTCGTGCACTCCCAAAGAGTGGGGGGTTGGGAGAGGGCATTAATGTATACATGGGGGATCCACCCCCGTGACCCAAATACTTCCCATGAGGCCCCACTTCTAACATTCAGGATTAAATTTCCATGTTTGGAGGGGAAAAACATTGTCCCCTTGTGCCTGTGCCACACCTGCCCCTCCGTCCCCCTCATCTGCTGATTATTCATCACACTGTTAACTTGGTCTCTCCATCCGTTTAAACCCTTTCTCCTTTCCCCCTACTCTGTTACTGGTAGGACTACGAAGCTGTCAGCAATGTTAGCGACACCGCCCACCTGTGGGGGCGACAGGTACAGTGAACCTAGTATCATTAGTGTCCTCTGCCCTTGGAACTGAGCAGAAATTATCTTCTCAGCCTCCATGGATTTAAATTCTGTGTTCTTGATGTGAAGCTTCTTTTCCTTAAGTTAGAGTTTTTGCATGTACACTCCACATACACTTGCATTTAAGTTTCTTGTCTATATATGCACACACAACACATACTTGATTTTCTTGCATCATAACGTTTTTCTGATTTTAAATCAGAAAAGGGCAAATGAGTTGAATAGTTACCTGTTAGTTATAGATAATTATCTATTATCTAATGGTCTATTATCTGGTTCTCTATTATCTAATTGTTATCTATTATTAACTATCTAATAGTAATCTATTTCTTTGGAACTTAAGTACCAACTTAGTGGTAATTTTACATGAAATGAAATGTTCTCTGGGTTCCAGATAACTTATAAGTGGGCTTTTAGAGTACAGCCTGTTGGTTGAACAGGCTGTAAGTTCAGCCTCATCTTTGAAGAGTTCCACAACTAAGTTTTACAATTATTTATGAACGATAATGCTTAGCATACTTTCCACTTCAGTGAGACCATGTCCTGACTGAACTTGTAATAACCCTGAGTAAATCTTAGTGAAATAATATTAAAACTTGAAGTTTTTACAGTAAGAGGGATCCTCAGACACACCAATTTTAATGTCTCAGTAAAGAAAACAATTTTATTGGTTGATTGAGACAGGGTCTTGCTTTGTTGCCTAGTCTGGAGTACAGCCATGTAATCATAGCTCACTGCAGCCTTGAACTCCTGGACTTAAGTGATCCTCCCACCTCAGGGTTCTGGGTAGCTGGGACTACGGAAATGCGCTACCGTGCCTAAATTTTATTTTTTATTTTTTTGTAGGGATGGGGGTCTTGCTATGTTACCCAGGCTGGTCTTGAACCCCTGGCCTCAAATGATCCTCTCACCTTGGCCTCCCAAAGTGCTAGGATTGCAGGCGTGAGCCACCATGTGTGGCTGAAAACAGAAAATTTATAAGGTGCCACTAGGGGAGGGTAATGAAGGAAGGGGAATAAAATCCAAACCAAAATAAGTGCTGTGTGGTGTGTGGCTGGTGAGTGGGTCGCATTTCCGATTCTAAGAACCGTGGCATTTCTTTTTGATGGTTCTGTTGATCCTGAAACCAGTGAGACTGCAGTTTGTGAAGGATGGTGATCGAAGTTGATAGCTCCTCCTGGTTCACCGCAGGACCATGAGTCCAGCTGAGACCAGATGCAAAGCTCAGGGCTGAGACTGAGAGCCAGAGAGACCCAAAGTCTCTACGTCACGCCCACACTGGTCCTTCAGCCTAGGAGGTGCGGCGGCTGCCTCCCGGGGTCCGGCCTAGGAGGTGCAGCGGCTGCCTCCCAGGGTGGTTGCTGAGATGGTTTTGGGCAGAGCAGAGATGAGCCAACCGTGGCAGGACAAAGTGAACAGCTGGGAAAGGGGGTTGTGGGGGATGGAGGTAAAGGGAACTGGAATAGTGTTGCAACTCTCCCCATCCTGGCTGTACCTTACCATCACCTGGGGGCTTTTGAAAACCATGGCGTCCTGCCCCCTCCCACGCTATGCTAAGTAGTGTAATCCCGGGTGGGGCCAACATGACGTTTGCCACCTTTCCCATGAGGTGATTCTGGGGTACGGCTGGGGTGGAGAGCAGTGGCCCTTAGAAGTTCAGAACTTGGCCTCCTGGCTGGGCGCAGTGGCTCACGCCCGTAATCCCAGCACTTTGGGAGGCCGAGGTGGGTAGATCACAAGGTCAGGAGTTCAAGACCAGCGTGGCCAAGATGGTGAAACCCCATCTCTACTAAAAATAAAAAATTAGTCGGGTGTGGTGGCATGTGCCAGTAGTCCCAGCTTCTCAGGAGGCTGAGGCAAGGAATTGCTTGAACCTGGGAGGCGGAGGTTGCAGTGAGCAGTGATTGCTCCACTGCACTCCAGCCTGGGCGACAGAGCAAGACTCCATCTCAAAAATAAATAAATAACTTGGGCCGGGCACGGTGGCTCACGCCTGTAATCTCAGCATTTGAGAGGCTGAGGTGGGCGGATCACCTGAGGTTGGGAGCTCAAGACCAGCCTGACCGACATGGAGAAACCCTGTCTCTACTAAAAGTACAAAATTTAGCTGTGTGTGGGGGTGCATCCCTGTAATCCCAGCTACTCGGGAGGCTGAGGCAGAATTGCTCGAACCTGGGAGATGGAGGTTGCGGTGAGCTGAGATTGCACCATTGCACTCCAGCCTGTGCAACAAGAACGAAATTCCGTCTCAAAAAAAAAAAAAAAAAATACGTGATCTCCTGATGAAATAGGCCCACTTATTTCAAATCCCCTCATACTTGAGCCAGTCTCTTAGATGCCGAGCCTCAGTCCCCTCCATCTCTCGGGCTGTGAAGGTGAAGTGTGATGTGTGATATGTGCATAGTGGCAGTATGTTCTGCTGTACAGCATGGAGGATTCCACGGCCATAGAGGCTTAGTCATGAGTGATGTGAAAGGACCAGCAGCACGTGACCTCCCGCCCCTCTCCTTACACATCTCACTTGGTAAAACCACAGGCCTGGTTCTGGCCACTTCTCAGCACAGTGGCCTGTGGCTGGAGAAGAACATATGACATGTTGGTGAGTCTCTAAATTCATGGTCTCAGAGCTCCAGTGAGCCATTGGACGTGCTTGGCATTCGGAGTGTTTCCGTGTGGTCCTAGACTGGGGAGCGGTCCCTGGATTTTAAAGAGCTCTGGACCCAGTGGTGCAGGTGGGGAGACCTGGCCAGGGAGGCCACTGGGAGGCTGACCCAGTGCAGGTGCAGCTCCACCTGGAGCTCCCCTGATTGGACTCCCGCCTCACGAGGGGCATGAGACTCACTCGGTGCTGCTTCTGAGCTCTGAGTCCTGGCTCCTTAGTGGTCCATCCCTTCCCTCCGCCGGGAGGCATGGCTCACTGGGCTTTGGCCCCCACAAGGAGGCCTGGTGGGGCCTTTCCCCTTCTCATCCAGGCACTGAAGGAGCAGGAAGGGGAAGCATGATGCCAGAACCACAGGAAGAAGTGGTGCTGAGTTGGGTGGTCGCTTGCTTGGTGTGGCCTCTGGTTAGATGTGGTTCAGGGCCATGCTGCAGGAGGAGCTGGAAGACTTTTCTTTCTTTCTTTTTTTTTTTTTGAGATGGAATCTTGCTCTGTCACCAGGCTGGAGTGCAGTGGTGCGATCTCGGCTCATTGTAACCTCTGCCTCCTGGGTTCAAGCAATTCTCCTGCCTCAGCCTCCTGAGTAGCTGGGACTACAGGCGTCCGCCACCATGCCTGGCTAATTTTTAATTTTTTTTTTTTGTAGGTAGGGGGTTTGGCCATGTTGCCTAGGCTGGTATTGAACTCCTGGGCTCAAGCAATCCACCTGTGTCAGCCTTTGAAACTGCTGAAATTATTGGTGTGATCCACCATGCCCGGCCAACACACAGACTTTTAATTTTTTATTTATTTTTTATTTTTAATTTAAAAAAATTTTTCTTCGAGACAGAATCTCACTCTGTCGCAATCTCGGCTCACTGCAACCTCCACCTC
This sequence comes from Colobus angolensis palliatus, assembly GCF_000951035.1. NCBI lineage: Eukaryota > Metazoa > Chordata > Mammalia > Primates > Cercopithecidae > Colobus > Colobus angolensis. Next base: position 2,486,756 of record NW_012117599.1, read on the forward strand.
CCAGGTTCAAGCCATTCTCCTGCCTCAGCCTCCCAGGTGGCTGGGATTACAGGTGTGTGCCATCACATCTGGCTAATTTTTGCATTTTTAGTAGAAACGGTCTCGTTTCTACTAAAACGGGGTTTTAGTAGAAATGGTCTCGTTTCTACTAAACGATCTCGAACTCATGACCTCAGATGATCTGCCCGCCTCCACCTCCCAAAGTGCTGGGATTACAGACATGAGCCACCACGCCCGGCCCACACAGACTTTTAAACTAACCTGTAGCACCCTACAGTGAGGCTTGTCAAGGCCGCTTTTGACCCCAGTTTCAGGTACACTGGCTCTGTTGGGCTTTCCTCTGCCTGGCCTATCAAGGGGCCAACTCAAGCTGCAGGTGCAAAGGCAGATGGTTCTGGAGGGACCTTAATGACAGCCAGGCCCAGGAACACCCAGTGCTCGTGTGGAAGTCTACCTTTCAGCTGTGATGGTGTCTCGCTGAGGCTGGTTCTGGCCACGCCCTCCCGGCGTTTCAGCTGTTCCAACCAAGGTGCCCTGCATCTTAGAGGGAAGGGAATGGCCTGGGCAGGGCATTGCACATACATTCTGGAGTCATGTTGGCTGGTGGTCTTCAGTTTCTGAGTCTGCGATATGGCACGGTCATTCGTCACAGGTGGGGTGATGCGAAGTTACCGAGTGGGAGCACACCTGCCCGATCTCATTCACTCATGCAGCAGGTCGTTTTCAGGCACAAAGGAAGTGACTTGTGGAGCTGGCCCTGGGGTCTGTAGGAGAGCAGGAAGTAGTAGCCACCCGCAGAGGGCTCACAGGCATGTGCCTGCGAGACTGCTTACAAGCCCCCGTGTGGGATTTAGGGCAGATCAGAGCCACGAGCCTCTGTGGACAAGTGAAGGTCTGGTGGGTGTGAGCTGTGAGCCCTAGGGTCTGCTGCGTGCTGTAGTGCCAGGGGCTGAGGAATGCTGAGGCAGCTCTTCCTCCGGTCTCTACTGGCTCCTTACACAGCCCTTGTCTCCTGCCTGATAGTGGTCAGTGGTCAGTTGGCTTAGGGTACACGGTCTCCACCCAGTGAACCTGGCGCTGGCAGAAGCTCACAGAAGAATGGGTGCAAAGAAGATAGCTCAGAGGGCCTGCAGATGGCTGCTTTTAGGAAGTGAATAGGCTTCTTCTTTTTCTTCATGTTTTCTTTAAGATACTCTTGAGGTTTTGAGGCTCCACCCTGAGCTCTTTGTGTCTGAGGGTTGCTGTGGCTTGGTGAAGGGCACAGTCTTCAAATCTTGCACAGGCTGGGGAAGGTTGGGACAGCACAGCCCTGACTCTCAAACAGAATGGGGC
>NW_012117599.1:2490292-2548166 GCF_000951035.1 Colobus angolensis palliatus
TGGAGTGCAGTGGTGCGATCTCGGCTCATTGTAACCTCTGCCTCCTGGGTTCAAGCAATTCTCCTGCCTCAGCCTCCTGAGCAACTGGGACTACAGGCGTGTACCACCTTGCCCGGCTAATTTTTGTATTTTTAGTGGAGACGGGATTTCACTGTATTGGCCAGGCTGGTCTCGAACTCCTGACCTGGTGATCCGCCCACCTCGGCCTCCCAAAGTGCTGGGATTACAGGCGTGAGCCCCCGCGCCCGGCCGCTGGAAGACATTTCTAAAGAAACCATCACCGTCCTTCTCTGAGTAGGTGTCAGTGTGGTTTTGTGTTTGTTACAACCTTGTTGATCTGTAGTTTCAGAAACCAGAATGCTTTGGCCCAAGCTTTTGATTTGAGATCACACTAAAATAGTGCTAGCTGTGGGTGTTGGAGGTACCTCCTGTGTACGTGAGTGTGCGTGTCTGTGGTGTGCAGTGCATGCGTGTGTGTGTCTGTGGCTTCGCTGTAGATGGCCGGCGTGAGTGACGTCCTGACCTGAGTCCTGTGAGAAACACTGTTGCGTTACTTCACAGTCATTCCACACAGGAGAAAAGGACGAATGACCCTGTTGGGTTAAAAATTTGAGTTTCGAAAAGCCTTTTTCCCTATATACTTGGCAGTCTCGCAAAGCTATCAGGAGAAAATGTAGAATTAAAATATATAGCAGGTGGGAGTATGGTTTTTTAACTTACACTTAAGGTTTCTATGGTATCTCATCATGTGTGGAATATTTCTGTTAGACCATCTGAGAATTTTAAGCTCTGGTAGATGGAAGTGAGGTTGCTTTTGAACAGAAGGCTTTGCCGTGCTGCTGCTTCTCAGAGGCTGAGCGCTGAGGAACCAAGGTCGACACTCAGTGTGTGTTGGCCAAGTGGACCGTGTAGATTCGGAGTGCTTAGTCTGGCGGTCTGCAAGCTTTTTTTTTTTTGAGATGGAGTCTCGCCCTGCCGCCCAGGCTGGAGTGCAGTGGCCGGATCTCAGCTCACTGCAAGCTCCGCCTCCCGGGTTTACGCCATTCTCCTGCCTCAGCCTCCCAAGTAGCTGGGACTACAGGCGCCCGCCACCTCGCCCGGCTAGTTTTTTGTATTTTTTAGTAGAGACGGGGTTTCACCGGGTTAGCCAGGATGGTCTCGACCCGTCTCGGCCTCCCAAAGTGCTGGGATTACAGACTTGAGCCACCGCGCCCGGCCACTGCAAGCTTTTAAAACATTTCTTCATTTAATAATCCATAAATGTTGAAGCCTCCCACGATGTTGCTGACCCTGTTAGTAAGTTTGCCACAGTCCCCCAGCTGCCAGGAGTGCCTGGGAACCCCTGTGGGGGCTGAAGTCACAGACAGCGCCGTGGAGTTCGGGACTATAGCTCTGGAATTCTGTCACAGGCCAAGCAAACTGCCAGGGGTGTGCGGTCTGGGGTGAGGACTGATTGAAGAAATAACAATCTTGGATGACTTTGAAAAGCTCTGGGAGGTGCCGTTGGTGTGATGTTGGTACTGGGAGTGTGCTGGAGGCCGCCTGTCCCAACCCCTCTTTCTGTGCCCCTCAAGGAGGGTGTGGGGATCCAGAGTCTCAGCTGGGCGCTGGTCTGCTCCACAAGGCCTCTTTGTGGTCTCTCGTGTGACTCCATTTTCTCGTTCTCTCCTGTGGCTGGGCCTGTCTCTGCCCCAGGGCAGCAGTGTGGTCCACATGGGTGGAGACCTTCAGGGGCCAAGGAGGGCTGGGCCTTGAAAATGATGAGCTTGAACCCCTGTTAGGGTACGGGGTTGGGGGAAGGGCATGAGGTACACAGCTGGGCCTGACCCAGCGCTGCTCCTGGGAGTTCCCTCAGAGTGTGCCCGAGCAGAAGGCTCTGTGCTGTGAGCACCCCCGCGGCAGTGTGCACAGACTGGAGTCCTCCAGTAGATTCTCTTGGCTGCCCTGGATGGAGTTAGGGTGAAACTCTGCTGGGGAGAGCACAGTCCAGTGGAGAAGCCGACCTGATGTGGACAGACGAGCTCTGTGGCAGGTGTCCAGGGAACCAGGCCGGTGGTGCAGATGTCTGTCCCTTTCTGCCGAAGTGCTCTCTCCCTCATGCAGCTGTTCTCCATGTGTCCTCTGTCCTCTGGACGATGACTTTCTGAGGGAGAGGCCACAGCAGATACGTCTGTGTCCCCTCCCGTAGCCCAAGCCCAGAGGTCACTGAGGGTCTGCAGTGGGTATTCAAATCTGTGCATCCTCAGCAGGAAGCATCTGCAGAACGGGGGGGTGAGGATTGAGAACCTGAGATTCTCCTCTTACAGAAGAGGGCACTGGGGCCCAGAAAGGGCAGTGACATGCCTAGAGTCTTGCAGCTTAGCTGGGACATGGCTGGCTCTGGAGTCCAGGCTCCAGGCCTCCCTCTCCGCGAGGTGCTCCTTCGTGCTGCTCTGAGCTGCACTTCTGCTTGCCACAGTGTGGGAGTGCCCTGGGCAGGAGAGTGGAGATAGTGGAGAGTGAGGAGGGCAGTGTGGGGATAGTGGAGAGTGTGGAGGGCAGTGTGGGTGCAGTGGAGAGTGTGGAGGGCAGTGTAGGTGCAGTGTAGAGGAGCTGATGCTGCGTCGTGGGCCACCTGCTTCCCCTCCTTACTCTGGGCATGGGCCGTGATGGGCTGCAGTGTGGTCAGGGCCTCCCGGGAGGTGCCGCTCAGTGAGTGGCCTCCCCTGGGCCGGGCGGTGACCTGAGCTGGTCGCTACCTTTGGAGTCTTGGTGGGTGGGTGGATGGCACCCAGGGTCACACAGCATTAAAAAGTGGATCCAGGCCTTAAAGTATCTTGATTTTCTGCTTCAGCAGGTGGTTGAATGAAAACATGTTGGAAAGGTGATACATGTGATTGGGGAAGAGAAGTTTGTTTACCGGCGGACATTTTCATAAGTTTTGTTTCAGGGCATTACATACCTCACATGGTTACACACTGTGAAGGTATTACCTTTGGTCTCATTCAAAAATTACAAAATGACATATCGAGGAGAATCACCTCTCCCACCTTGTGTTCCAGTTCCTCTCCCCAGAGGCAAGCAGCGTGCCCAGCATTTTTGTGAGCCCTTCAGGAGCAGTCTGCCATATACAGACATGGATGTTTCCATACGCTTTCTTCTGAAGTGTGCATTCGTTTGAGCAGCTTGTTTGGAAAGCCGTATGTGCAGGTTGTGAAGTCACTTTTGGTTTTGATTTCAGCCTCCCATTCTTTCCCTTTCTGCATTTGTGGTATCTACTATCACCTTGGCAGCCTCAAGAGCAGCCTGTGTGGGTGGGCTTTGGTGTCCATGGTGCAGTGGGCGAGGGCCACCCCCAGCCTTCCCCGTGCTTGGTGAGGCCTGAGTGTGGATTTTGCTTTTTGAAGCAGGATTCGTACCCAAAGGACATCCTGTGAGATAGCTGGGGTTGGGAGCTTGCTTTCTGCTGCGCTGTGTTGTCTTCTCTGTAACGTGGGATGCCTTAGAGATCCAGTTCCACCTGTGCTCCGAAGAGCCCTGGGTGGGATGAGCCCACGCTGGCACCGCATGGCCGCTTACCCCACAGGCATTATGGGGAGAGCCAGATCAGGTGAATGGCCTGCCCGGGTCCTCCTGCTTGGTGAGTGACAGACAAGACTCAAACCGGGCTTCTGGCCCTAGCTCTGGGCCTTTGGTGTACCCTGATGCCCTGGGAGGCGGCAGACCCAGCTCACCTGAGTGCCATCACCCCGACATTTGGCAGCCTCTTTTTGCAGATTGCCATTAGCATCAGCCTAAGTGAGGTGCAGGAATTTCATAGTTACAGCTTGGGGTTTTTTTTTTTTTTTTTTAAATTCTATGTCATGAATAAAAAGCATCTTCAAATAAGTTTTCTTGTGCACCAAACCCATGTGGGGCCCTGGGGGATCCAAAAGTTATTTTTTATTAATCACTTAATAAAAGCTTATTTGGGGCTCCTGCAGTGACTTAGCTTTGTTAAAGATGAAGAGTTAAAGATGACTTAGGCCCTTCCCCTAAGGAGCTAGAGGAGACAAGGATGTCCACTGTATCAGAGATTTTTTTTCTTTGTGGCAACAGCAAGGGCCATGTCACAATAAGCAGCGGGTATTTCCTTCTGCCTGGAAGTGAGTGAAACTTCACAGAGGAATTGCTGTTTAAATTGGTCGTGTAACATCTGTGTGAATTGTCCACAGACAGGAACAGGAGGGGCACTCCAGGTGGGAGCGGACAGCTGAGCAAAGGCATGGAGAGGGCCCTTGTGAGATGCTGTCGGAAGCAGCTTGTGAGTGTGGTACTTAGGAAGCTTGGGAGACAGAGGAGGGCAGGAGATCCATCCTGGGTGCAACTTCATGCTGCGTTCCGTGTGTGCTGACAGCCACAGAGGGGATTGAAGCCAGGGAGTTAGCCCATTCGATTTACAAATCAAGATCCACTCTCAAACCCCAGGGGTGGTGTTTGAAGTTCTGAGATCATCTTTCTTTCTCAGCTATTTAAATTCAACTCTTGACCAACCGGGATGACAGGTGAGGTAGGAGAGGGAGCATAGGCCTTGGAGGCAAGCAAAACTATGGGGAATACAGGAGTCAGAATATAGTGCAAAATACATTTAATCTGGCTGGAATTCCTTGTAAAATTTAGCAGGACATTGAATGTTTACAGATACTTTGTTTTTTTGCTTTAGGCATCAATATTACATTGCATGACCAACAATGGTTGTTGCCTCCTGCTGTTTGCTGGGGCATGCTGGGCTATGTGGGCGGGACTGGGGCTCAGCCACCCTCTCCCTTCTACCTGCTTTCCTCACCTGGGGTGGGGGCTTTGGGAGGAGGGGAGCAGTACTAGCTGTGATGGGGAGGGACGGGCCTCTGGGGGGTTCCTGTGTGTCCATCTTGCCTGCCAGTGATCACTGTGTGGAATGCAGTTACAATGGTTTTCATTTTAAAACTTTTTCCACAAATGCACTCTCTTCTCATTTGTTTACCAAGGCTAATCCACAAATGTTTAATCCACCCACAAGTAATCCAGATTTGATGGCAGAATTTTACTGAAATCAACTCCAAACAGTTTTGTGGTAACAAGTCTTTGCAATGATATCTTGCCCGTGTTTTTTTCCTTAATGAGTCAGACTTGCCACGTGAAATTTCTACCATCTCAAAACTTTTTAAAGAATTTAATTAGAATGCGTACATAGGCTAATGAAGATTCACATTGTAGAAACTTTTAGAAGTTGAGTTTCAATTGTTCCTGGAATTTTAAGTTTCCTTATTTGGTGCCAGGTGATTCCCAGTTTCAGGGCCAGGTGTTGCCAGGACACACGAGTAGTGCCAGTTTGACTAAGCTTTAGGGTTATATATTAAAGTAACGCGTGGCTGGATGCCCAGTCAAACTAAGACATGCTAAGCTCCACGTCTGAGCAGTAATGGCCCTGTTTGCTGTCCCTCAGAAGGGTTCACACCCAGGAGCTCAGAGCGGGGACTTTCTCCTCCAGGGCCGGCCCCTCGCTCTGGGGAAGAGCTCTCCTCCACCAAGCCCCGCTTAGGTATCCAGTCTCCAGCCACAGTCGGGGAGGCTCTCAGCTGGGGTGCTGGGACCCAGCCCTGGGGTGCATGTGGGGAGGAGCCCTGCGCGGGGCAGGGGTGGTGCCCCCGGAGACCTCTCCTGGCTCAGAGGGGAGTGATGGGCGTTCTGAAGCGGGTCCAGCAGGGCCGGCCTCCCTCTGAGCTCGTGGTTTCCGCAGTGCTTTCCCTCATTCACCATCACCTGGGAAAGGCCACGAGAGCCTTGCCTTCCTTCCTGTCTTCCAGAAATTCTCGTGGGACCCTCCTGCCCGCTCTCTTCCTGGCCTGTGACGATAGGGGGTTAAGTTTACACTTTTAACAGATAATTAACCTTCATCAGGGCCTCGTTTGCTGTTGTAACTGTTCCTGTTCTCTGGGTGCTCATGGAATTTGAGTCAGGAGGACCACCAGCAGCCGTGCTAGCTCTTGCGGCCTCAGTCTTCTGACCTTTAAAATGGGACTGGCGTGGGAGATGGATCCAGTGCGAGTGCAGTCCCTGCGGCCCGCAAGCTTCTGTCATTGTGCGGTGCTGGTCTCCAAACTCCAGGTCTATTTTGTGGCCTGTTTAGGAACTGCCTCTGAGCTCCCTGAAATAGGATGTGCTATTTTGGACACTGCTGTAGGTGGGAGGGGTGTATGTTTAAAGCTGAAATAGAGTGCACTTGAATTTGCGGGTGTTTCCTTTTTCTTTCTCAGCCACACTGTGTTTAAGTCACAGTGTCCTCCCTCCCACCCAGGAGCACAGCCTCAGGCAGGCCCTGCTCTCGTTGGAGGCCTGTCATGACGAGGGGGGTGGCCACCAGGAGGATTGCTGTCGCTTGGGACCAGGACTCCGCCAGGTCCAGGGAGCTGTTACAAGGCTCTGTTCCTGGATGGCTTGCCCGCTGATCCGAGGTCCAGGGTGTGAGAAGCTGAGCCAGCCTTGCAGTCCAGCTGAGTGCTTCTCCACCAGACCTGCGCTGCAGTTAGAGTGAAGGCGACGCAGGCTGTGGGGGTAGGAGTGGCAGAGCACACCCCGATCCCTAGTTAGTGGCGTTAACTCTGGGCACGTGTCAAGTCTCCCTCCCCCGACTTCCTTTGCAACAAATCGTGGTGATCTCTTTGGACCTCTTAATGGTTACCAGTGTGGCTGTGAAGAGGGTCCCTGCCCCAGCTGGGGGGGATAGGGTGAGTGGGAGTAGGAAGGGCGAGGGGGTGAGGGTAGAAGGGTGGGATGGATTTCCAAGAAGCCTGCAGGTGTGTGTCTGTCCCATTCTGTCCTGACTTCCTCTGCATTCAGCTCTAGCTGAGCATGAATGCAGCCCACACCCATGGCTTTCTGTGGTGGTGCGATTTTTCTGTTTTTTCAAAAGAGAGAGGTCTAGTGTTTTTGTAGATTGTTAGGACTTAACTGGAAATAAATCGTGTTAAGTCTTCAGGCATCTTTCAAAGATGGCAGGCTAGAGTTGGCTACTCCAGCTTGAATGTCTAGCGGTCACCTGGAAGACGTGTTCAATGCAGATGCTGGGCCCTACCCGCAGGGAGTCAGGCTTCATAGATGGGCACTCCCTCCCAGCTCCCGGGGGTACTGCTGCTGCCAGTTCACAGAACACACTTCCAGTTGCCCGAGAGTGCCTGTCCTGTTCCACTCCCCACTCAAGATATTATTCGCTGATTTTTATCACCTTCCCCAAACTAGGCTACTTATTTTGGTGCTAATTGATGGCCCTTCTAATTTTAGGAGTGGGAGGTGCTCCTGTCCCCATTTGGCTGCAGTGGTGCCGATGGGGGGTATCTGCTGTGCCTTGGGTGGGAGCTCCTCCTGTGTGTGCGTCGTGAGGTATCCCAAGGCTACCCTACTTTGATGAGTTGAACAAGGTATCTCAGAAGCCAGGCGCTGGCTGCTCTATCATAATTACAAGCCAGTTCGAGATAAATCCATAGTCAGTGGCATCTCTGCATGGGAATAGCTGGTTTGAAGCAGCTTGCTCCAGCCATGGGAAATAGAGTTTTGACCCTACTATGTATGAACTGACAGTGTGGGCTGCATCAGGATCTTCCCAGGTGTGCTAGGAGGCACAGAACCCACGTCTAACCTGCAGCCCACAGTTTCTGCAACACAAAGTGTGGCCAGGTGCTGGGAAATCACTGTCTCACAGATAAAACATCTGACATGCACCAGCTTTTCTGAAACAAATAATGGTTGCAAATGGAATTCGGGGCACACAGGATAACAACAGATTTATTCCTCTCCTTGAAGAAAGCTGTCTCCTTTGTCCCTTTGACCAACTTCGACTGAGCTGGAGCCGTTTGTGCCTGACTCTGGGCTGGCCCTTCCCTCAGGGTCTCTGTCTGGTCCACGGGTCAGCTCTCCCTTGGGCTGTGCACTTATCTAGAACTGCCTCCCAGACACCTAGTTTGTGACTTCCTAGAAAGCCTGTGGCAGGGAGCTATTGTCTTAGGGCTTTAGAAACTGCCCCCAGACAGCCCAGAGGGGCAGGGTCCTGCCCCCAGGAGTGCTGCTTGAGGTCTGTTTCCTGCAGTCAGGGCTTCCAGCCAGCTTGCTGTCCTTCCAGTGCCTCCTCTGCTGCCCGCCAGACACGGATCCTCTGGCTGACGCCCTCCCTGCCAGCCCCAGAGGCCTGCCCTCTCAGCCTCTGCTGAAACTAAAGCTTTTTTCTGTTTCTGTAGGGCACTGGGTGGGGCCTTGCCAGGGGCTCCTGGTTCTGACTGTCTTGGGTGGGTGGGGAACTCAGCCCTGAGAGGTTGGCTCGCTGAGCATTTACCATATGCTGGGCATTGGGCCAGATGTCTGTCTAGGATCACTTTATTAATCCCCAGCTATCTGATGAGGTAATTATTATTTGTTTCCATTTTGCAGAGGAGGGAAGGGATGCTCAGAGAGAGGTGGAGTACTTACGAGACTTTAATCTGGTGCCCTGTCATGTTCTCGTGACACAGGGCAGCTTTTTGCTGTGGAGAGGACTGTCGTCATTTTACCTGTGTTAGGAACATCATCACTGACTGTGATTCCCCTTCACTGTCATTCTGGACATCAAGGGCTGAGTCTGGGCTCTTTCTCCTGTGGGTGTCTGCCCTCTCACTTGGCCCCAGGCCTTGGTGGCCCTCTGTGCACTGAAGTAATGCACCAGTTAGTAGATGACCCAGATGGCCAGCTAGCTCCTTTGCATTTGCACACATGGTCCCTCACTCCTGGCCAGCATCCCTTGCCAGGCAGAATGTGCCCATCTCCAGTCCCTTGCATTGATGGCAGCCTCAGACCCCAGAGCACTGCACCTTCCATCAGCCTGTCTTCTTGCCAGCTGTGGCCCCGGGGCCCGTGTGTCCATCTCCCCAGCCAAACTCCCCCTGTGCTGGCCTGTGAAGGGTGAGTTGGGGGCAGGGCACCGCATGCCCCGGACCCTTCCAACCCCCGGAAGGGGTTGTGGTGCTGCACGCTCTCCGTTCCGACATGCTTCTCAGGCTGCAGGCCGTGCATTACCAGTGTGCAGTTTAGGAAACTGAGGCCCAGAGAGAGCAAAGCAGCACCTGGGGATTGACCTTGAGTTAAACAGGTGTGCTGCAAGTTCTCCTGCTAGTGACCTTTCAATGCCAACACTGGGGAGGGCGTGTCCTAACAAAACAGAATTTAATCAGAGCACCGTGAACTTTTCCTGCAACTGACACGTCCATCTCAAGGTGGAGGGTGTCACTACCTGCTGCCCATTGTAATCCCTCACCCCACAGAGAGGCCAGGAAGTGAACAGGAGACCTGGAGGAATGTGAACCTGGTGTGATCCTGAGTGGAGCAAAGATGTTTTCCTCTGAAAATCCTCTGGAGGGAAAGAGACGGTGTGCATTTCCTGTACCAGTGGCGGCTTGGTCCCTTGGCACGCATCAATCGACCACTCTTGGCAGCCAGAAGCCTTGCTCCTTCTCCTTCTGGTTGCCTGTGGCTCTTGGATAATCCTGTGGTCTCTTCGGGGTGCTGGTTTCTTTAGGGAGCTGCATTTGGCTTAAGGCTGGCGTATGTTTTAGCTGTCTGAGTGGGTTTAGATATAAAGATTCAGTGACAGAGTTCTCTATATAAAATGATTACATCACAGTGAGCCTCAGTAACAGATTAATGGGGAAGGAAGGATTTATTATGTTTCCAAGTGATCCAATGTGAGCAAGCAGGCTTTGTGCCAGGGGAGAATTCTAAGTGCTTGTCCTCCCTGGGGAATGGTGTTTTGCAGAATCCCAGGAAGACAGGGAGGCTGTGACAGCCTGTAAATGTGATACTCGGCTGGCCTTGAGTGTCAGCTAGCTTGCTGGTCTTCAGGATGCTCCCTGTCCCTGGCACCGCCTCTGGCTAGGCTTTCCGTTCCCTAGTGAAAGGTTTCCTCAGCAGCACCTTTGCCTCTCCTCCTTCCTTCATGATGAGTTTGCCATGTTGGAATTGGATTGTTTGATGTCTTGTCCTGGCTTAACAACTCAACATTGTGTACATTAAAAGCTCAAAGTTTAGGCTCACACCTGTAATCCCAGTGCTTTGGGAAGCTGCAGTGGGAGGATCACTTGAGGCAAGGAATTTGAGACCAGTTTGGGTGACAGAGTAAGATCCTGTCTCTAAATGTAATTTTTTTAAACTTGAAGTTGAAGCAGAAGCCATGTTAAAGGAAGTGGTGTGGCAGGTGATGTGAGGGACCCTATTGGACCACCTTGCTGTAAAATGTTTTCTGTATCCTGCTTTTTTCCTCTTTGCCTTTACACCTGTGGTTCCCACATTATCAGGCTGCGACTCTGGAGATCTGGGTGAAATCCCATCCTAGAGGGACGGCAGGTTAAATCGCTTTTCCTGTCTTGGCCAGCTGTGGTTTAGCTTATTGGCGCCAGTCAGAGCGGGGCCTCAAGGGATGTTAGGATTGGTTGCACCTGATTCAGAGTATGGGGCCCTGCAAAGAGTGCAGTCTGAAGAAGAGTGGGATTAAAAACGAAAGCAGCCAACAGAAAGGTGGGCACCTAGAGGCAGGTGCAACTGACTGTCCTGGAAAGCAGAGAGGGGCAGCTGTGGGCCTCTGTGCAGTGGCCCTCTAGTGGTCACACCTGCCAGAATGGAGGTGTCTCCCCAGTGGGCCTGTCACGGGGAGGCCAGCGACCAGCCAGTCAGCGCTGACGGTAGGCAAGTGTGGGTGACATCCAGGGATGAGCCTCTGAACAACCCTGGGATGTGATCCAAAAAGATGTATGTGTACTCTTGCATTTAAGAGAAGTGCAGAGCTTTTGCTCTAAGGTTACACTTGAAAAAAATTATACTTACATTGCTTTTTTGAAAATAAGTGAAAACATAAGATAGATTGAATATCCCTGATCTGAAAATTCAAAATTTGAAGTACTTCCAAACCTGACACTTTTTTAGCACTGACATGACCTTCAGAGGAAATGCTTATTGGAGCATTTTGGATTTCAGATTTTTGGATTAGGTATACTCAATCTGTAAGTATATAATGCAACTATTTCAAAATCTTAAAAAAAATACCAAACCCTAACCACTTCTGGTGTCAAGCATTTCAGATAAGGGATACTCAACCTATACTAATAATGATTTTGGCATGTACGTTATTGTACTCTATAATAATAAAATGTTTATTAGGCAGTCCTTTATGTGAAAAATGATAGGAAGAACAATACAGTGAATCGCCACTCAGCTTTAGACATTTTGATGACCAATACACTTGAAACTACATATGCCTTCCCACCTTCTCTCTGGGTTACCATTACCCCGAATTTGCTTTTCATTTTTTCCATTCATCAAATTCTTTTTGTTTTGTGACCCAGTCAGCCTTCCTAGTTTTCACGCTGGGAGATAGGAAGCAAGCATTGCTTAGTTTCACTCTTGTGATGTTTGTGGTCAGAAACAGGTATTTCTTGAAACTGGGCTTGTGGCTGCAGGGCTGCCCCAGGCGGGGCAGAGATGGTCAAGTGCAAGGTGGGGCTGCTGTGGGGCCAAGTCCTGATGGATCATGTTCCCCCTGGTCTTGTCTTTCTGCTGTCTCGCTGCATGTGGGGTCTGCCCCACTGCCAGTGGGAAGGGCAGGCTAGTCCGTGTCCATCTTTGTTGCAGAGGTGGCTGCTTTCACGCAGGTTCACCCTGCCACCGAACGTCCCCGTGGGCCATGCCTCAAACACCTCATCGTTAGTGTTGCTTCTGAACCCTGCCTAAACGTAGCAGCATGGACCAGCTCTCAGTCCTTTCTCTTCTTGGGCCTACCCCACCTTCCTGTTGGCTACTCTGCTCCCGTGGACGGTTGAGAGGGAGACCCTCTTCTGTGTGGCTGTCCAAAGTTGCACGTTGGCTGCCTGCAACAGGTGGACTGCATTTGTAGTCAGTCTAGTGAAGTCCGCGCTTCCTCTCCACCCTCTTGCCTGAGCCTCTGCCTTTGCATTAAGAAGCTCCTGCACCCCCATCCCTCCTTGCAGATGCCCCTCTCCACATGCCACCTCTTCACATAACCGAAACATGGCTGGTTCTCCCAGAAGAGCCAGAGGCCTCTAAATGGAGTGAGGTCCTTTCTCTGCACATCCTGCCTCTCTCCAGAGGTGGGCTTGGGATGTCTTTCGCTTCCACCCATGACTGTGCCATCCCCTCCACTCCTGTCCCTGCCCTGTGTCACTCCGGGTTACCCCCAGCCCCAGAGGTCTCTGAGGTCCCATCACCTCCTGATGACTCTGTCTGCGGAGATGAGTCTGTTGTTCACTGAGCCCTTGGCCTTCGGCTTCCTCTCCCATGGTCATTTCCGAGGCTGCCCGCCCCACCCAGTTGCCCACCAGCCTTCTGAACTCCCATCTCCGCTCCTCCTGCGTGGCCTGTTCTGGCTCCCTCTCCTCCCTGTCCATCAGGCTCACTGGATCTTCGTTTACCTTGACCCTGCAGTCAGGGAAGACCAAGCCCCAGTTACTGTCCTGATGAGCTCAAAATCCAGAATGCAGTCATGTGACCAGGGCAGGGAGCCATGCACAGGGCCCTGAGAGGGTGTGAGGGATTTGAGGCATCCTCTGGAAGGAGAGCCCTTCCAGCTGAGAGGAATTCAGCCCTGGACAGGCGCTAAACAACCTAAGGATGGTACAGTTCCCTAGTTATTAAAATTTTGCATACTTCTTGTAAAGGGTTTAGTAAAACATAGTCTAGAGGAGGCAAACCAGAAGAGCATGATGCGTCCATCTCCCAGTGCTAACATTTTTATGTGTGTTCTTTTCCTGTCTCCCACTCTGCGCGAGTGCTTCAGTGTCTTTATATTGGTAGATTTTACTTAGAATCTGACTTGTTCGCTTGTCAAGTTGTCATAAAACCGATTTCCATTTCAGATATCTATATGGTATTTCACATATGATGAAGCCATTATTTATCATTTCTCTGACAGGCTTGTAGGCTGCTATTAAATCTTGCAATTTATGGTGTCAGATCCTTTATGGTACAAGTAATGCTGCAGTGAGCATCCTTGTCTGAGATCCTACTGAGAGTATTGGCTTCAGTCTTCCAATTAGTGGCTTTTCTCCCACTTGGCTGGCCTCTTGTAGCAAACAGAGAGTGTATGTGTCCTGGTAGCTGGGTAAACTCCAGCTCTGCACATCTGCTTGGTGGAGTGGTTGGGGTCTAAATGAGTGTGACCTTAGCTTTTGTGGTAATGGAGACCGTCCTGATCACGCAGGGTCCTTGCTGCTTGCAGGCCTGTGGCTGCTGAAGAGCTGAAGAAATGTTACTTCTTTGTAAGAAATATTTTAGATGGAAATAAAAACCTCTGATAATCATGCGTTCTGGTTGCAGCATGAAATGTGTTCACAGGCTAAGAATCAGGTGAAAAGGCAGGATGCCAAATCTTGTGTACTCGCTGAGCTTATCTGGGTAGAATAAGAGTTGAACTGATTTTAGTTAAGGTATCTGCAGGAGGTGGGGTTTCCCTCTCTCTGTTTTCCAAGCCTGCAGTAACAGAACTATGGCAATCATCTTTCTTTTTAACCTTTCCGGCTTACTGCCCTACGTTGGCCACAGTCAGATTTCTTGAAAGCCCCTAGGGCTGGGCGCAGGTGTCTGGTTGCCCCTTCGAGGCTCACGGCTCACTCTCTCTTCAGGAACATGAATGCAGCTCTTCTGGTGGTGAGAACCCAGCTGAGGGTTCCTTTATTTTGTTGATTTCAGGGTGTAAGTATTTAAATATTTGAAAGTATTTTGATTTTTAAATGAGACATGTGGGAACTTTTTTGATTCATCACCCTTGGAATGGTTACAGAGTTTTGTTTTTATAATACAAAACTTTCTTGAGGTAAATCTGTGACTGAGAAAATAGAGATCTATTTGAAATATCTTGTCTCAAGTACTAAAATATTGCTGGTTGATAACCACTTAAATTGAGTATTTTTCTTCGTAAACATTGAGTTTTATTGAAAGAGTTGCTGTGATTTCCAGACAGTCTTCTTTACTGCTTATTAGAATAAGGGGAGGGCGCCTCCAGATGAAAACGTTAAACTAGAGGCAGGTCTGCTTGAAAGTTTTGAGTCAGGACCTTCAGTGGGAGATTTGCCAGAGTCCCACACAGTAGGGCACGGGCTCCTGTTTCCTTGAGTCTCTGGGAGGAAGTTTCACCTCTCTGTAATGGAAAGTTGGATTTCTAGCTTTTTTTCTGGATACTTCATGGGATACTGGAATTGTGTTGACTGATTGATGCTCTTTCCTGGAGTCTTGCTCATTAATTAGGCCCATTTCTATGGAATGCACAGATATTGAAGTCTAAGAATCAGATATATGCTGGTGATGCTGTGTGAAGCAGCAGAGCTACTGTGAACTCTCTGGGGTCCCGAAAGTCTAGGAAGTTTGGAAAATCCTCCTCCTTGTCCAGACCTGTGTTTCCCTGTCCTTTCTGTTTGCTTTGCTTCCTCTTTCTCCTTTCCTTGCTTTTGGTTATTTTTTGAAAGATGAGACTTCACTTTTCCACACCTTCCTGACCCTCCGTTTCCCCAAAGCCGCGATGCATCTGAATGGCCTAAAAAGGCATGGAAACCCGGGGGTTCCTGATCTGGTTCCTCAGGTGCCCACAGGGCCTGAGGTCTGCGGTGAGGAACACCTGGTCCAGGTCAAATAGCTTTTAGGGTGTGGGACTGGATTTTTGCATACAGGTTACATCAGAAGGAGTCCAGGAATAAAATTAATTCTTAGAAGGCCAGATTGCATGAAAGGCAAGGCGGAGAGGGGTCTGCAAACACCAACCGCCTCTCGAGTGTCTCATTGTACTCCTCTCATGGCCTCAGCCTGGAGGGAGCTGATGGAGGAGGAGTCGGTGGGCCCTGACCTGGAATGCTGCACAGTGGCCTGCACAGGGTGGGTGAGGCTGAGTCTGGAAGCAAATGCCAGCCCACAAATGTGCACTGATTGTGCAGTGATTGGCGCCTGCGGAGGTCAGGGATAGCTAAGTACTGTGGAGAGATAAAATGTGGCGTACCATCCTTGCTCTTAAAAGGAAAAAGGTGGCGGGGCGGAGGTGGGGGGTGGGGCCCGGGCACGGTGGCTCAAGCCTGTAATCCCAGCACTTTGGGAGGCCGAGACGGGCGGATCACGAGGTCAGGAGATCGAGACCATCCTGGCTAACACGGTGAAACCCCGTCTCTACTAAAAATACAAAAAACTAGCCGGGCGAGGTGGGGGGTGCCTGTAGTCCCAGCTACTCGGGAGGCTGAGGCAGGAGAATGGCATAAACCCGGGAGGCGGAGCTTGCAGTGAGCTGAGATCCAGCCACTGCACTCCAGCCTGGGTGACAGAGCGAGACTCCGTCTCAAAAAAAAAAAAAAAAAAAAGAAAAAGAAAAAGGGGGAAAAAAAGCAAAGACTAGTTGATTCAGAGCTAAGGTTGTTTGTTAAATAAACTTTTAAATTTTAGAATAGTTTTAGATTTACAGAAAAGTTGCAAAGAGTGCCTGAAGTTCTCCCATATCCTACCTCCTGCGAGCTTCCCTGTTGTTAACATGTTAATCACCATGGTACATTGTAGTGCATTAGTCGTAACCAAAATTGATGCATTATTCACCAGATTCCATGTTTTATTCACATTTCCCTAGTTTTTAACCTAATCATCTTTTTCTGTCCTCGGAGTCTATCCAGGATACCAGGTTATATGTATTTGTCATATCTCCCTAGGCGCCTCGTGGTTGTGAGTTTCTCAGAATTTCCTTGTTTTTAATGACCTTGATGGTGTTTAGAGACAGAATCAATTTTTATTTTATCTTGTTTATTTTTTTTGAGACAAGGTCTTGCTATATTGCCTATGTTGGTCTCAAACTCTTGGACTCAAGCAATTAGCCTGCCTCAGCCTCCCAAAGTGCTGGGATTTCAGGCCTGAGCCACTATGCCTGGCCTGTCTCTTATTTATTTAGTCATTTATATCAATATGGACTCATTTTTTTTGTTGTTGTTGTTTGGGTTATAATTGTCAAAGTTGAGTAAAATACAGAGACAATTCTCTGTTTTATTTAGGAAGCAAGAATTGTAGTTTCGGGCATATACACAGACTGGATGGTCTTCCGTATGTCTGAAGAACAAAGAGAAGGTTGGAGGTTTTAGAAAAAGCAGAAATGTTACCCATTATTTTGAAAGACAGTTCATTGGTACTAGTAATGTTTCGAGGAGCTGGCAAGCTCTGATTGGTGAGTGATGGCAGTGGATAAAGCTATTCTTAGCGTCACAGCAGGTTGTTTCAGTAGCTATTAGATAAAACCGGTTTCAGGTCGCAACAGGCAGTTTCAGCAGCTGGACTTGTGGAGAATTACCTTCCTGTGGCAGTGTTACGTGCCCAGGGTGCTCTGTCCCGCCTTGGCTTCGCAATTCTGTTTTAGTTGGATATGACAGGAATAACCCAGTCCATATGATCAATGTAATCCAGTACTAGGGTATTCATTGTGTTGCTCAGGTGGTTCCAGCTTTGGCCACTGGAGGCTCTTTCAGTTAGCTGGTGTTCCTCTGACACACCTCCATTACTGTGGGTTGTTTTGAGTTTTGAGTACTTCCTTATTGGCGCTGCAAGATACTCCAGGCTCATCTTGTGTATCTCCTGTCCGAGCCCTAGAATCACCCATTTCTCCAGAGAACCCTCCTCCCTTTTATTGGAGTGTAGTCTTAGCAATCAAGATGTGGGTGCCAAGTGGCTAAAGTTATTGTAATCTCAGTGTATGTGTACTCAACTGAGCAAAAGCAAAACATCCAAATGGCAGTGGCAGCAAGAACTACCTGCGGATTTCTGTCCATTTGCCAGTTCTGTGTTTCCTTCTTGGGCTCTACCCACACAGTTTTCTAGTTGCAGACCTGTCGTGCACGTCATTCCGAGTTCTGTACCTGAAATTGTCTCTGTCGTGGTGATGTATTTATGCACAGGCACTCACTCTTACCCTGAAGTCACTCACCCTCTCACCAGCTCATGGTGGAGATGCAGTAAATAGATCTTGAATGAATGAGTTCTGCTAGTTCCTCTCTGAGTCCTGTAGTGGCTCTAGGTCGAAAGCAGTAAAATCTGGAAAAAACCAGAGAGGAAAATATTTTGGACACACGAGAAGCTATATAGACAGGAAGCAAGTGGGAGCTCCTTGGAGCGGGGAGTTGCTTGAGACTGGAGTTCAGGGAAAGGACCAGGAGACTGGTACTCGTTGGTACTGGTTCCTGCGGGCTGGCGGGGGTGGAGTAGGGAGTGTTGTGAAAGCTTCAGGTGCAGAGGACTGAATGGAAGCCTCACAACGCAACCTAAGGACTTTGGATTCTTGCTTTTGAATACATGCACTGCGTGTGTGTGTGTGCGTGTGTGTGTGCGCGCATGTGTGTGCATGCGCGCTCGTGTGTGTGTGCGTGTGTGTGGAAATGGTGTAGTTTGTTGGCTGTCACCCTCACTAGGAGGCTGGTTTGGAGCCTGTTGCCTTAGCTCTGTGAGGTGATGATGGGAATAGTGAAAAAGAGGGTGGCAAAAGCAGAGAGTCTCAGAGAGGGGACAGAACTCAGTGACTGACCCGTTTGGTTGATGGTTGGAAAGAGGTGTGAGATACATCTGAGCGCCCAAGAGTGGTGGCGTCTGGAAGGGAGAGAAATCAGGAGGAGCCAATTCTGAAGGGAATGTGATCTCAGGTCTCAGTGGATACCAGGAGTTCAGAGGTGGGTAACTTGGAAATGCAGGACTGGGCCTTAGGAGAGTCATTAGGGCCAGGGCGAGAGGGGTTTTGACATCATCTCCTGGATGGCCTTAGTAGATAAAATTGACAAGGCTGCAGAGTGGAAGGATATACCAATGCCCAGCCCTGGCTTGAACCTGTCCCTGTCCCTTGATGTTGGGAAGCAGAGATTCCCTGTCATGTCGAATGACTCAGAGGGGCCCTGGGATGCTGAAGCACCAAGTGGGGGCTGTCATTTACATACCGTCTGTTGATACCATTGGTACCAAGCAGTACAGGGTCTTTTATCTTGGAGATTCTGAGCCCCTGTGCTGGAACCCTGAGCTGCCCATCTCCTATGACAGCCCATCCTGAGGGGAGATTTGGCCCGAATGCTTCCTCTTCGGCGTAGCGAGCTCTGCTTCCTCTTCTGGATAGGTGCACAGAAATGTTTTCTCTGGTCTGTAACTGTGGAGAGGTGATTTGTTTCTGGGAGGTGGACGAAGTAGGTCATCTTTAACTATCTGATCTGAGTTTCTGTCCTTGAATGACACGGAATTACACATAGGGTTTATATTTATACACCCCCCACCCACCCCATGCAGCTGCAAGATTCTGTCTGCCTTTTCTTCTCCTTCCATATGGGATTGACATCCTTGTAGGACCCAAGTGCTTGTGGAGTGAGGAGGACAGTCTAGAAAGGCCTAGGGCGATGGGAGCTAACGCAGAACTCCTGGTAACCTCTTAAGGTGCGGTGGCTGGCACTGAGGTTGGGGCTGTGACCATGGTGAGAGGTGCTCCAGGTCTGGGTGTGCCTGTAAGTCTTATAGATGGCTTGGGCATGAGGGAGGGAGGGACTGACAGGAAGCACGAAGATTCCTCGTGTTTGGCACGGCCACTTACTTGGTGAATGGCAGTGCCATTGCTGAGATGGAGAAGACCAGGGGCAGAGCAGGCTGCACACAGCAACAGCGAGCATCCCGGGGGCAGAGCAGACCGCACACAGCAGCAGCGAGCATCCCGGGGGCAGAGCAGGCCGCACACAGCAACAGCGAGCATCCCGGAAAATTGGGCATCACTTGAAGGGCTGGGTGTTTCATCTGGTTTCCTTTTTCTGGCCATGCTGCATATCACATGGGAATCTCTACAAGCAGAGGAGGAGAAGGTGGTTTCAGAAACTGCGCTTGGCCCTGGAGAAAGGCATCTTGTTTGTGTGAAGATGAAGGTGCCCTGTGGGAGGAGCTGTGCCCATCCCTCAGTGGTCTCCTCCGTGGGCTTCACAGAGGTACCTCAAGTCCCTGCACCTGTGCTGTCATGGCTGTGTATGGAGGTGGAGCCCGGGTTTCTGGTGAGGGAGTTTGACGCTTCGCTGGTTCATATGTGACATACTCCAGAGGTATTTGCGACCTGGTTCAGTCCTGACCCCTTTATTGTCCTCGTGGGGATCTTTCCTTCCTCTCTCGTTCTGTTTGAAACTAGGGCTCCGCGTCTTGCCCTGGAATTGCCACCCACCTGTGATGCCAGGGCCTCCAAGTAGATGAGGCCAGAATCTCCAGCAGTCACCTGCGGCTGGTGTGGATGGAGATCCTCTGGCTGCCTCCGGCCAAACAACAGCTTGAGTCTATTTAAACCATCAGTCCGTCCTTTGGGCGTCATAACAAGTCCCAAGGGGCTTTTGTTCGTTTTCCAAAATTATTATTTTATAACATCTGGACTCTTTCTGCTTTGGAAGCGAAATGAAAACCCTTTGCAAAGAAAATAAGCATTTTAATGATAGCATTTTAATTTAAAAAAATTACAGTAGGGAAAAAAGTAAAATGAGGTTACTTTTTTTTATGTTGACAGAGAAAAAAAATTCAAAACCCAAACTGGGTCAGACAGACAATAGTAGGAACAACAAGTTCTGCCTGTGTCTCTGTGCAGCAGAGACTCAGTCAGAAACAAACTGTATTTCCAAAAAAGGGGGCGGAGGAGGAGCTTCGTGCACTTCCTTGGGATTTTCCCATCATGGGTAGTAACATCGTCAGATGGCAGATTTTTCTGTTTGGATTAAAGTTTCTATTTTCATCAACCACTTCCCTGAAAGCATGCTGCTCTCTGACCTGAGGGTCTCATGAGCAGCCATCCTCGACGCAGCCCCACGTAGGGCCTGGGGAGCAGAAAGTCAGCTGAGTGCCCTGAGTCCCCACTTACACCCCCAGGCCCCCACCATTGGCTGTTCTTTTTAAAGCATTCACTCCTGCTGTCATCTGGATGATTTGGTTTCCAAGCCTCCAGCCAGGAAGAAGCCGCACGTGTTTTCCTTGACAGGAACATCGAAAGCTGATAACCTGGTGGCAAGTGAGGAAGGTGAGCCCATCACGATGAGTAGACGTGACACGTGGAAAGGTACAGCAAGCTAGGTGTGTTTAGTACAATCTGCGGTCCTGTGCATCCCAAGAGAAGGCACTTTGTACACCAGTCACCTACCTTGAGTCATGTTCCTTTTCATCCCCATGTCAGAGATGAGCAGACGGTGGAGCACCAGGGAAATGACCCTTCGGGGCACACAGTCATGGACAGGATTGGATCTGTACAGCATTTTAACTGTGTTATGATTCTCTAGTTCAGAATAGTCTTTAAAATCGGGGAAGAATATACAGATGCTCCACGACTTACGATGGGGGCTGCATTCCCCACAAACCCATAAGTTGAAAATATCATATGGCATAAGTGCATTTTTTTTTTTTTTTTTGAGACAGAATCTTGCTCTGTCACCCAGGCTAGATCTCAGCTCACCTCAGCCTCTACCCCCTGGGCTCAAGCGATTCTCATGCCTCAGCCTCTCCAATAGCTAGGATTATAGGCATGAACCACCATGCCCAGCTACTTTTTGTGTTTTCAGTAGTGATGGGGTTTCACCATGTTGGCCAGGCTGATCTCGAACACTGACCTCAAGTGATCCGCCCGCCTCAACCTCCCAAAGTGCTGGGATTACTGGTGTGAGCCACCGACAGCTGCAGTTTTTACTTCTGATGTTTTGGTCTTATGATGGGTTTATGGGATGTAACACCATTGTAAGTTGAGAAGCGTACTGAGTGGATTTCACACCATCCTCAAGTCGAAAAATCATTGAACTCTTGTAAGTTGGGGACTGTCTGTAGTACATGATAGAAAAATTTTCTCCTAGCATTGTTTGCTTTTTATAAAATTTCTACCCAAGTTGTATCTCACTGGCCAGGAGCTGCTGCTAGAGATTTTCCTGCTGTAACATCTCTCTTGTCTGAAGGGGTTGACTCTATTGATATGCTGCCCCTGGGAGGGCTGATGCGTTAGGACTTTACTCATTCCTGTCTTACTCAGAGAATCGATCCTGCCTTCGGCTGGCTAGGAGGAGATCTCAAAGGGGTGAGAGGGCAGGGCTGTAGAGACCTGGGAGCCCGTTAGGGATGGCTGGATTGGTGTGATCATAAAGGTGAGCACACTTAGGTCCCAGGGGCAGGTGAAGGCAGGAGCCAGCTCTGGAAAGGGTGCCCATGGGGCCTGTACAGGAAGCATAACTCTTGGACTGTCTGGTATCAGTTTGATGTCTGAGGGACTCACTGGGAAAACAGAGCCTAGCCAGGACTCCTGTCCAGAGTAATAGCAGCTGTGGTTTGCCAAGTACTGACTTTGGATCTTGCAGGCTGTTGAGAATTCCCATTTAATAGACAAGGAGCCTGGGTACGGAGGGGTCCTGGAGTCCAGTTCAGTTCTGCAGCACCTCCTACGTGGCAGAGCAAGCATTAGAGCCAGCGTCTCTGGCTTTCTCCCCTGATATCATGGGCAATGGTTTTATCCTGGGGCTTCAGCCTGAAAGACCCTCCACCAGCTGCTCATCAGGTGGACATGGTTGGCTGGTGGCATCGCCTTCCCTCCTTAATGTGGATTCTGAGAACAGTCTTCTGTCCTTGAAGATTGGGCAACAGTTGGGGACTTCCAGGAACATGGTGACTCCCTTTGCCCCTGTGCTGGGTTCCCTGAGCCCTGTGTTTTTTGGAAAGGGTAAGCCCTTTTTTGGATGTTGGTTGTGAGTGGGAACTGAGCCCCCTGCGTGTCCAGGGAGCTACTTCGAGGGAGATGTGGCTTGTCTGCCTACCCTGACTTCCTGGTGACTGGTGATCACACACCTCTCATGATACTGAATTTTCCTCTTCTTTTCAACTTATTTACTAATGAGGATATATGTCTGAGTGACTGTTATTTTTCTGTTTTTATTTTATTTTTTTGAGACAGGGTTTCACTCTGTCATCCATGCTGGAGTGCAGTGGTACAGTCTTGGCTTGCTGCAGCCTCAACCTCCCAGGCTCCAGAGGTCCACTCACCTCAGCCTCCCAGGTAGCTGGGACTACAGGTGTGCACCTCCATGCCTGGCTAATTTTTGTAGAGACAGGGTTTCACTATGTTGCCCAGGCTGGTCTTAAACTTATGAGCTCAAGCAACCTGCCTGCCTTGGCTTCCCAAAGTGCTAGGATTACAGCCTCAGCCCCAAAATAATGTCTTTGTAAAAGCATGGTTTAATTCTATCTGGGGAGGCAGAACTCTACATAGAGTGTAGTGTTCATATTCTCCAGGTTAATGCCAGCTTCCCTAACATGGCATATTAAGCAGGAAGGAACTTTGAGTATAACATTTTGTGGATTAAGAATAAAGAAATTGGCTGGGCACGGTGGCTCAAGCCTGTAATCCCAGCACTTTGGGAGGCCGAGATGGGCAGATCACAAGGTCAGGAGATCGAGACCATCCTGGCTAACACGGTGAAACCCCATCTCTACTAAAAAAAATACACAACACTAGCTGGGTGAGGTGGCGGGCGCCTGTAGTCCCAGCTACTCGGGAGGCTGAGGCAGGAGAACGGCATAAACCCGGGAGGCGGAGCTTGCAGTGAGCTGAGATCCGGCCACTGCACTCCAGCCTGGGCAACAGAGCGAGACTCTGTCTCAAAAAAAAAAGAAAAGAATAAAGAAATTAAGATTAAATTTTATTGGGATTCGCTTCTGGAATGGTGGTATTAGGGGCTGTGTGGACTTGTTGCTCAGTGAAACAATAACCGATAAAAATTATTTTAAGAAAACAACCAAACTTGGAAACTTGCCGTATGTCCTAAGGGCATACAGCAAATGAAGAAACATTTATTCAAGAAAATCTGCTAGATCTCAGTAAGAATAGCAGATGTCTGTGACACTCGAGCCAGGACCTGCTCCTTCCTTCCCTTTTCCCATCCACTGCCCAGCTCAGCATGAGAAGCTATCAAGAGTGACCAAGAAGACTGGGCTCCCTTTTCCCCAAGTTCCCCTCAAGGGCTATGGCATCTCCCCAGGAGAGCAGGCTATCAGCATCCTCCTACCTGTGGCAAGGTTCGATGTTGCAGAGGCTAAATTCCAGGAGAATGTGGCCAGCCCCTACTCATAGGGCAGAAATTCTACCTGAGGCTGCGAATACTGGGTCCCCAGTTGCCCTTTGTCAGTCCAGCTAGTTTGTAGGGCAGAGGTTCCATCCTAGGAGAATCAAGCCAAGAAGAGCAAAGGCTACTGCCCTCGTCCAGCACCTGGTCATAAAGTGGAAGTGTCACTCCGAGAGAAGTGGGACACTGTGCTCCCAGCTCCAGAACAGCGACTCCATTTTCCCAAGTAGGAGAGGCAGGTAATTAATAAGAGGCTGATAAGCAACAGAGAGCAGGAAAGAGACAGTAAAGAGTCATCTTGGGTCAGAACAAACCTCAAACCCTGACATCAAAAACTATCCCTGTGAAAGGTCTCCATTTAATTAGATAAAATGGAGAACAATTTATGCCCTAGGCAGTTGTCAAAAACAGTAGAGCAATCAGGCAGCAATTAGTGAGCTCTAACAGCTGGGTATGAAAACACCAGAGGCAGACAGCTTCAGGAAGAGAGTAGGGTAGATACAGACAGCCCTGATAAAATGATTGTCATCCCGGAGAGAATGTGTGTACACTCAAGACTGTGCCCCCCCTGAGGAGCAAAATCAGAGGTTGGGTGGGGAGGGGAATATACTTCACCATAGGAGTCCAGCCAAGTCATTGAAAAAATAAGCAAACAAAAACAAGCCCTGGGATAGAGGGGCTTGTAGTATCTAGAGCTGCTACAATATCTTAGCTAAGATGTCATTTTCAACACAAAATTATATGCAAAGAAATAGACAATGACAGAAAAATGGGTATGACAGAAAAAAAGCAGGCAACAAAAGCTGCCTGGGAGAGAATACAGATGTTGGGCTTAACAAAGACTTTAAAACTGCTATTGTATTTGTTCCACTGGTCTACTTGTCTGTTTTTATACTAGTACTTTACTGGTGCCCAGAAATAAATTTATACATTTGTAGCCAACTTATTTTTGACAAAGGTGCCAAGAACAGGTAATGGGGAAAGGACAGTGTTGTCAATGAAGAGTCAAACTCTGTAAAATATTTGAAGAGATTTATTCTGAGCCAAATATGAGTCACCAGCCCCAGGAGATTCTGAGAACGTGTGCCCAAGGTGGTCAGGCTACAGCTTAGTTTTATATGGAGCTATATATTTAGGGAGACATAAGATATCAATCAGTACATGTAAGATGTATATTGGTTTGGTCCGGGACAACTCGAATTGATGGGACTTCAGCTTATAGGTGGATTCAAAGATTTTATGATTGTCAGTTGGTTGAAAGTGTTAAGTTACTATCTAAAGACTTGGAATCCTAGAAGGGATTGTTTGGGTTAAGATAAGGGGTTGTGGAGACCAGGGCTTTATCATGCAGATGAAGCTTCCAGGTAGTAGGCTTTGGAGCTCTTATAGGACCTAAAATGGTGCCAGACGCTTGGTTAATTCTCTCCTGGGTCAGGCAACAGACCTGGAAAGGGAAGGGGATTTTCTACAGAACGTAGATTTTTCCCCACAAGAGACAGCTTTGCAGGGCTACTTCATAATATGTCAAATAAATATATTTTGGAGTAAAATATTTTTATTTCTTTCAGGGCCTGCCATCTGTCATGTGATGCTATACTGGAGTCAGGCTGGAATCTGGTGTCTTATTACTACAGAGAGTCAGTCTTAAGATCTCTGTTTTATCAGTCTTAAGACCTCTGTTTTAATGTTAATGCTAGTCAGTTGTACCTAAATTTCAAAGGGAGGAGGGTATAAATGAGACATGTCCAACCTCCTCTTCCCATCATAGCCTTAACTGGATTTTCGGGTTGACTCTGAAATGCTCTTGGCCAAGAGGAGGGGTCCAGTTCAGTTGCTTGAGGGGCATAGAATTACATTTTTATCTTATAGTCTCCAATAAATGCTGTTGAGAAAATGGGATATCCACCTACAGAAGAATGAAATTAGACCCTTATTTCTTACCATATACAAAAATTAACTCAAAATCAAATAAATACTTAAATATGAGACCTGACACTATGAAACTGCTGAAGAAAACATAGGTGAAGCGCTTCAGGACATTGGTATGGGCACGGCTTTTTGAATAAGATCTCAAAAGCACAGGCAACAAACGCAAAAATAGAAAAATGGCATTACATTAAACTAAAAAGCTTCTGTACAGCAGAGGAAACAATTGACAGAGTGAAAAGACAAACTGCAGGATTGAAGAAAATATTTGCAAACTATACATTAGACAAGGGGTTAACATCAGAAACATACAAGGAACGCAAACAGCTCAATTGCAGAAAACAAATAATCCAATTTAAAAATGGGCAGAAGACCTGAATAGACATTTCCCAGAAAAAGACATACAAATGGCCAACAGGTATAGGAAGAAATGCTCAACATCACTAATCATCAGGGAAATGCACATTAAGGAAACAGCTGTAAAGTGAGGAAGAAGCTTGGGGCCTGGAGTTTATAGTCTGGAGTTGGAGTGTCCTGGTTCTACTGCTATCTGCTTTATGACCTTGAGCTGGTTGCTTTTCCCTCTCTGACTCTGGGTTTCACGTGTGGCCCTGAGCACTCAGGAAATTATCACTGGGAAGTGCTTAATGGAAGGTCTTTTCCACCCTACTCTCAGCAGGTCAGATATGGGGAGGAGAGAGAGGGAGTTAGGTTTCTCTGCTTCGCTGTTGATATGGACTTGGTGCTCTGTGTCCCAGCCGCTCTAACTGTGGCTGAAAGGGGCCAAGGTAGAGCTCAGGCTGTGGCTTCAGAGGGTGCAAGCCTCAACCTTGGCAGCTTCCACATGATGTTGAGCCTGCCAGTGGACAGAAGCCAAGAACTGGGGTTTGGGAACCACTGCCTAGATTTCAGAGGATGTATGGAAACTCCTGGATGTCCAGGCAGAAGTTTGCTGCACAGGTGGGGCCCTCATAGAGAATTTCTCCTAGGTCAGTGCAGAAGGGAAATGTGGGGTGGGAGCCCCCACAAAGAGTCCCTACTGGGTCACTGCCTAGTGGAGCTGTGAGAAGAGGGCCACTGTCCTCCAGAGCCCAGAATGGTAGCTCCACTGACAGATTTCACTGCGCACACCTGGAAAAGCCACAGACACTCAATGCCAGCCCATGAAAGGAGCCAGGAGGGGGACTATACCCTGTTGGCTATTTGCACATCTTCTTTTGGGAAATGTCTATTCAGATCTTTTGCCCATTTTTAAATTGGATTAGTTGTTTTCTGCAGTTAAGTTGTTTGAGTTCCTTGTATGTTTCTGAAGTTAACCCCTTGTCTAATGCATAGTTTGCAAATATTTTCTTCTATCCTGATTTTGTCTTTTCACTCTGTTGATTGTTTGCTTTGCTGTGCAGAACTTGGGCGCAACTGTCCAAGGCTGTGGAAGCCCACCTCTTGGATCAGCATGACCTGGATGTGAGACATAGAGTCAAAGGAAATCATTCTGGAGCCTTAAGGTTTGACTGCCCCTTTGGATTTCAGACTTGCCTGGGACCAGTAGCCCCTTTATTTTGGCCAATTTCTCCCATTTGGAATGGCTGTATTTACACAATACCTGTACCCCCATTGTATCTAGGAAGTAACTAACTTACTTTTGATTTTACAGGCTCGTAGGCAGAAGGAACTTGCCTTGTCTCAGATAAGACTTTGGACTGTGGACTTTTGAGTTAATGCTGAAATGAGTTAAGACTTTGAGGGGCTGTTGGGAAAGCATGATTGGTTTTGAAATGTGAGGACATGAGATTTGGCAGGGGCCACGGGTGGAGTGATATGGTGTGGCTCTGTGTTCCCACCCGAGTCTCATCTTGAATTGTACTCCCATAATTCCCATGTGTTGTGCGGGGGACCTGGTGGGAGACAATTGAGTCATGGGGGATGGTTTCTCCCCTACTGTTCTCATGATAATAAGTCTCACAAGATCTGATGGTTTGATGAAGGGAAACGTGTTTCACTTGCTTTTCATTCTCTCTTGCTTTCTGTGATGTAAGACGTGCCCTTCGCCTTCTGCCATGATTGTGAGGCCTCCCCAGCCACGTGGAACTGTGAGTCCATTAAATCTCTTTTTTATTGTAAATTACCCAGTCTCAGGTATGTCTTTATCAGCAGCATGAAAATGAACTATTACAACTGTGCACCCTCTGCAAGCAGAAGCTGGCTCTTCTGGCTCTTGGCCTCTCACTGGCAATACTCACCAATTCAGGTGCTGGATTGGGTGATGATAAGACGGAAGATGCAGACACAATCCATAAAGTACTGTGTTAAGGACTGAATTGTGTCCCACCTTCAGATCCATATGTTGAAGTACTAACCCCCAATGTGACTGTATTTGGAGATGGCATCTGTAAATAGATAATTAAGGTTAAATTAGGTCATAAAAGTAGAACCCTAATCTCATAGAACTGGTGTCCTTATAAGAAGAGAACTCATGAAAGAGGTGCACAGAGAAAAGGCCATGTGAGGACACAGCTTGAAGGTGACTATCTGTAAGCCAGAGAGAGTGGCCTCACCAGCAACTGAATCAGCTGGCAGCTTGACCTTGGACTTCCCAGCCTCCAGGACTGTAAGAAAATCAATATCTATTGTTTAAGCCCCCTCCTCTGTGGGATTTTGTTATGGCAACCTGAGCAGACTGATTCACATGTCTAATGTGGAATCTCAATGCTCTTTTTGCCAAGTTCTGCCCCCCTGAGGAACTAGGAAAGCAGTCCCACTCACAATTATCAAAGTGCAAGCATGAATGATGATGACAAATAAAAAAGACTGTTTTGGAGATTGTTTTCTTTCTACCCTTCTTCATATCTGTTTGCTGACCAGCCTGGTGACAGAAGCCATCTGTCAGCCTGCTGTGGGGTCTGGTTGTGAGCACGGTGATACAGGGGAACAGAATCGCATGTCAGCAGTTATCCCAGAAATGCCAGGTTTGCTTCGGATTTTGATTTCCTCCCTATTTTCTCCCCTCAAACAGTGGTGGATCATCAAACAGTATTTTTAGAACTGCCTTGCAGCTTCCCTGTAGAAACCTTTCCTCACTACATGGTTTAATCCTCTCATCTAGCCTTGTTTAAGATCTACAGAATGCTATATTTATTTAACTTTATTTGAGATTTCAAGGCTTTTCTAAATGTTGCTCCCAGTAATCTGATGAATGCAGAACTCCAAAATTTATGCCTTAAAAGGCTTAACTACTGGTATGTTTGGGGACTTACTTATTTTCTCCCTTTATTCTAAACCATATAGGGCAGGGCAGCTCAAAAAATCCCCTTGGAATTAGTGTCAGAAAGTCCCTTTTTGAAAATTAATAAACTTAAAAATTTTTAGAGCAGTTTTAGTTCATAGAAAAATTGAGTGGAAAGTACAGAGAGTTCCTATATATCCCTTATCTTCACACAGAAAGTCTTTTAATTGGGCTGTTGTAACTTTCAAGGACAAAAGGACAGTATTCCCCTTTATGGAGAAGTAGTAAGTTTCTTGGCTAGATTAATGGCCTTCAGTGATGGATGGGGGAGGGTGCAAGTCTCTGGCTAACTGCTCAGCCTGTGGCTTGAGTGAACCTGAGCCCAGGACCCAGCAGAGTGTACTTGTGTCTGTGGGTCTGGTGGAGCCATATGAAATGTCAATGGCAGGCCCATATCTAATTCCAGGGGAAGCCTTCCCAGTGGTCACAACCTTGGGCCGTGTTGTTCTCCA
Organism: Colobus angolensis palliatus; assembly: GCF_000951035.1. NCBI lineage: Eukaryota > Metazoa > Chordata > Mammalia > Primates > Cercopithecidae > Colobus > Colobus angolensis. Next base: position 2,519,071 of record NW_012117599.1, read on the forward strand.
GAGAGAGTGTGTCGTTTAAAGATCGAAACCCTAACTCCTACATTTTTAAGGTAGTTTTGGCTGTGTATCTCATTTGATCCTTAGCAAGGTCTAGTGTCGTTGAACTTAGTAACTTGTGGTCTACAGAGCCCTCACGCACGTTTTCTTACTTGAGATTTCAGTGAACCTCTAAGGTGGGAATATTGTCCCCACTTTATGACATTGGGTGTGAGCTGAGAGCCAGATGCTCCAACAGCCAGCAGCTGATTGGTGTCTGTTTCATGATCCGCCAGCACTGTCTGAGGGGGGAAAATAGGGAGGAAATCAAAATCCAGCTGTGGATGGAGATGGCATGCTGTCCTCCATGCACCCTGCCCCAGGTCCACTGTCTCCCAAAGGGGATGTCTGCTGTTCCAGAAAAAAGGCATTCAGTGATACTTGTGCAAGCATATGAATAAAGGAAGACTTTATCCAGGACCATCACAATAGGTATGGGGACCACAGCAACAGGGGCTTGCAGCGGAGGGAGATTGGGCTCAACTCCCAATACAGCACAGGCAAGTGGGAATTTATAGCCTAGGAACAGGGTAGGAGGTCAGCAGATGAGAACTTACTAAGAGGAAACATCAAGAGTAAAGTGGATTCTGGCTAAACCCACCTAACAGGATTCTTGCTAAAGACTGGCCAGGACAGTCAGACATCACCTAGGGAATGGTGGTAGAGGAACCTAATCAGATATTGAGGAGGGGAGGTTTTTGCTAAACTGGCTCAGCAGGGTTCTTTGCTAAAACTGGGTTTTACAAGGAAGTGCACAGATGGGCCTAGAAGGTTCAGGAACCTGACTCAAGTTTGGCCAAGCAGAAAATCTTTGTTACTGCCACTGGTGGAATGGCTGCAAGCCTTCTATTTGAAGAGTTAAATTTGTTTTATAAATACTTAAATACTTAGCTAGTTTAAAATATTCCATGTAGTAAATTTAAGTTAAAAAATGTGTTTAGGCCAGGTGCAGTGGCTCATACCTATAATCCCAGCACTGGAATTTTTTTGGGAGGCCGGGGCAGGCGGATCACTTGAGGTTGGGAGTTGGAGACCAGCCTGGACAACGTGGTGAAACCCCGTCTCTACTAAAAATACAGAAATTAGCTGGGTGCGGTGGCACGTGCCTGTGGTCACAGCTGCTTGGGAGGCTGAGGCAGGAGAATTTGAGGCAGGAGAATTGCTTAAACCCGGGAGGGGGAGGTTGCAGTGAGTCAGGATTGTGCTACTGCACTCCAGCCTGGGCAACACAGCAAGACTTCGTCTCACAAAAAAAAAGTGTATTGAAAGAAAAACCTGTGGACCACAGTACAAGTTCATGGTAGAAGCAGTGATTTCCTGAGTGCCAGTAGTTCAGGAAATACTGTAGTATCCATGCTAACTTCAGGAGGTGACAGTGGAAGTCAAAGTCTTGCGCTCTTTTCAGCCTTGCTGGTTGCACACAGAATGTTGAGGGCAAGAATCACCCCAGCCCCCCATTCTCTGAACCTTGATGTCCTCACTGAGGCAGGGAGTCATGATTTCCCTATGGTGAGGCAGGCCTTGTTGTGAGGAGCACGTGACAAAACAGAAGAAACACCGCTGATACCGCTTTGGGCCCTCCACCAGCATAGAATCATAGCCTGAGGGAGGAAGGTGAGGGCTGGGGAAAGGGACCACATCTGGCAGGGGGACACTGAAGTGCCTAGTTTGTGATTTCCCTGGAATTTGATAGTTAAATTCAAACCTGGACCAGGTTGAGAGCCCAGGGGCTCCAAGTCTACATCAGTTGCATTTGCATCACATTTATCTGCCTCTCACTAGTGGTTGAAGAACGTGTCTGGCCCATGCACTGCTGAGCTGAGCAATGCTGTGAAGCGTTCAGCAGCATTACTGTTCGTCTTGGCCTGTGCAGGTTTCTCTGACTGATCCTTTCGGTATCTGTGACCTCAGTTATCTTCCTGCATCAGTGCTCACCTGCTCCTGGGCACACTGTTCTGGAATGATGTGAATGTGTTCACACCTTGCTAGTGGGCGTGCATCTGGCCATCCAAGAGCCCGGTCCTCACGGAACCCTGGTTATGGGGCCAGATGATAGTCCTGAGAGCATTAGGCGGTACCTGTGTTCTCCTGGGCTGGCCGAGTTCTTCAGATGAGAGAGAGCATTCCTTCTGCCAGAGGCCTGCCCACAGCGGCTCCACCGTCAGTGTCCTGGTTTGCACGTACAGAGGCAGGGCCTGAAGTTGTTGGTAAGTAGGGGCTTGAGGCGGCTTGGAGGCTGTACCTGCTACATGTTGGTTTACAGTTTTCAGTTTTTTGTTTTTTGTTTTTTGTTTTTTGAGACAGAGTCTCGCTCTGTCGCCCAGGCTGGAGTGCAGTGGCCAGATCTCAGCTCACTGCAAGCTCCGCCTCCCGGGTTCACGCCATTCTCCTGCCTCAGCCTCCCGAGTAGCTGGGACTACAGGCGCCCGCCACCTCGCCCGGCTAGTTTTTTGTATTTTTTAGTAGAGATGGGGTTTCACCATATTAGCCAGGATGGTCTCGATCTCCTGACCTCGTGATCCACCCGTCTCGACCTCCCAAAGTGCTGGGATTACAGGCTTGAGCCACCGCGCCCGGCCAGTTTTTAGTTTTTCTATAGGTTTCTTCCAGTGGGAGATGGGATTACTTCTAAAAAATGAATTCCAAAGGCACATTTTCCCTGATCTCTTTATTTTCCAGCTACCAAGAGCGTTTTAAAAAACGTAAAAGCACACGTAGAAATTTTAATGAGCTTTCACTGTCACTGCTCTTGGTGGCGGTAATTTTACGTATAATATATGACAGGGAGACACTTTGTGAGGGCCTTTGTTCTCAATGCATTCTCTCCTTCTCAGAACTCAGATGTAAATAAAGTTTGGAGAAAGAGATAGTGGTGAAAGTACCTCAACATTTTCTTATTTTTACATTGATATTCTTACTTGTTAGCGTTTTCTTTGGAAACAGCACCACAACCAGATTAGGAATCTTTCTGGAACAGAGGGAAGGTAGTTCTCGTGACTTTTATGAGCAGTCTCACTACTGCACTGTTTATGGGTGGGGTCACCTGGGAGACCCAGCTCAAAGGCAAAAGATGAGCCTGCTCTAAGGGTTTACTAATAGACCTGAAATTGCTTTGCCCTCTTGAATTACCCAAGTGGTTGTAGTTTCTTTTGTTGTTTTTGATGTTGTTGGATTTTGTTTTATATTTGCAGAATCGGTGCTTCCTTCAGAGATAGTGAGTTTGGACTGACCAGGTTTAGTCGTGCTGATGACAAACTGACCTTTGGAACCCCTGGAGACCTCCTGGGACAAACGAGTTGCCCTTTATGTGTTGGTTGTGAATGTTGCCTGTTCCTTTGGTGGTGGGTGCCATCTTGACCCAGCTTTACCAGGTCTGAGCAAGGATCTGTCTTTGCTGGTGAGAAGGGATGCTCATTGCAATTCTTGTGGGCAGGTTCCTCCCTGGTTTGCCCCAAGTGAGAAAGAGATTTATGTTCAAAAGTCCAGTAGGATAGTCCAGGAGAGTACGAGGACGTTTCAGATTTGTTTGAACAGTGGAGATCCAGGGAGTTCTTCACTGCCTGCAAGCTAAAACCCAGCTCTGGTGTTAGAGGAGCTCCAGAATTGACCTCGTCCTGGCTCTCCAGCCCCATTCTCTCTTTCCTTAATACACAAAACTTTCCTGTTTCCTGAATGAATGCTTGTTGCTGGATGCGCCTGTGCCTGTTGCTTTTGAAGTCAGATCAGTTCTCACCTCATCTGGATCATCTTTTGCCAGCTTTCAAGCTTCTTCCTTGCCTCCCTTGCAGCATGGGGCATGCATCTCATTTTGTCTTGGAGTTGTGTTATCTGAATGTCTTACTCCATCATTAAACTGTTGGATTCTTGCAGGCAGAGATCACTTCTGACTCACTTGTGTGTTCACTCTAAGTGCCTAGCTCAGTACTTGTTGAGCAGATGAATGGACAGTTCCAGATTACAGGCTTCTTTGGACACTTGCGTCAGAAGGCATTTCAGGCCGTCAAGCCAGTCTTGCTTGATAGGATGACAGAGACTCCTCCTCCTGCAGGCAGGGCTGCTGTCTGTCTTCTGCCCTGGTCCCTCCCCTGTTAGCCTGATCCTTGCTGGTGGTTGAGAAGAGGTGCCAGGTGAGAAGAAGGCAGATGTTGCTGTTGAGCGTGAAGGTGCTGCGTGTCAGTTGGCACCTGTCCCTACGTGGTTGAACTTACTCAACCACAGCTCTGGTGGGTAGCTACAGAGCACTGCCCAAGGAAGGGCACAGGCCTCAGAGGCACAGCTGGTTGCACTCTTTTAAAAACTGCACTTCTTTTTGAGGTTTCATTATTCCAGTCACTGTCAGCTTTGCAATAAAGAGCTGTGGTCAGGCCACTGTGGAAGAGGCTCCTGGAGGGCTCCACCCTCACCAAACACTGAACGCTGAACAACCAGCAACACAGCCGAGTAGCTGAAGCCATAGAACCCTCTCTCCAGGAAGGTCCTATGTAAAGATCAGGACTGCTTGCTGCCCTTTTGATTTGTTTTAATGAGAATATGGAAGACTGAAGTCCTTTTGTGTCTTTGCTAAGTGTTCGCCCCAACACTGAATGTTTCAAACAGGATTCCATTTTCACAGCTAAAATAAACAGGTGATACACCACTTTGCCAGAGATCTGCATGTAGTAAGGTTGCTGACTGTGTGACCACTTTGTTTCCATGGGACCTAGAGGACCAAGATGTCTCTCCCCGATTTCAATTTCTTGATGAGGAAGCTAGAAACAGCATTGTAACGTTGGTGCTGCCACTTGGAGGCCTCGGGCAGGTCGTCCCCAGTCTCCTGGCTTACTGCCTGGTTTCTAAAATAGCATTGTCTTCCCGGCATTTCATTGATCTGTGGTGGGTGCTTCACATTTATAGCCCTTTATGGAATTTTGTTGCTACTCAGAAAATTTTTTATTTTCTTGTGAAGCCAATTTTGACACTTGCGAATTAGAAAGCGGGCTTTCCTAGTGCTTATAAAAATAAACAGAGCCTGCCTGACTCCACTTGTCTGAAACATGTTATTATTAACTTTCAACTTACTGTCACTTCTGCTCTTAACGTGGTGCTCTAGAAGGAAATGATGTGTCTGGTGTTAATCTCAGTGCCTCATCAGGGCCACGTGCCATCCTGCTGAAGGTGCAGGACTGGTAATGGCGAGGGGGTCCACAGCTTTGGCTGGCCTTGACATTCTTCACCATGGGATTGAGCAAGCTTGAGCCCGTCTTACCAGATTCACTGTAAGCTCTCTGTCTTGTCTTTGTTTTCCCAAAGCTCTGTTAGCATAGACTTTTGAAAGTTGCCTGGATATTAAAGTACTATTCTAATAACTTGCTCTCTAGTAAACAAAACCGAAAGTTGGCTTCATGGTTGCTCACGGACCTGGCATAAACTAGAACATGAAGCTTCTCGTTTAGAAAAGGTTCGGGCAGCCTCCTGCTGGGATCTGCCCAGCCCCTCTAGGAGGTGGCATGGATGCCCGGCTCTCCTTCCCAGGGTGCACTTTGCCTTTAGGTTTGGGGAAAAGTACTGGGCGCGTCTTTGGGACTGTTGTGTCTCGTGAGTGGGCTGACCTTGGTGGAGGCCTGCGTTTCCCATGTAAGGCCTGACGTTTTGTGTGTCCAGCCAGAGTGATGAGCTGGTTCACTTTCCCTGCAGCGCTTCCTTGTTGAACCTGAAAGAGAGGACAGGGGAGCTTTTGTAGGAGAGGGAGGACACATGCTTTCTTCTTGAACTGTGGGGCGTGTGTCACCAGAGAGAACTGGAGACAGCGGCGACTGTTTCTCTAAACACCTTGCACACTCTTCCCTTACCAACTCAGGAATGAGTAAAGCCTGTTGGTAATAGTAAAGAGAAGGCAGTTACAAATAAAACACAGTAGTCAGACAAGCAGAGCAGAGAAGCCCCGCTCACCGAGCCAGCCGTCACCGCAGACACCTCGGCTTGAGTTGTGTCTGACTGATTCAGCAGGAGGGTGCATTTCCCCTTCCACTTTCCCATTGAAATATATTATTTCTATACAATATTTATGGAACCCTTGTCTCTGCCATTAGAAATACAGAGTAGTTTTGCTTTTTTACTTGACTATTAGTTGATATTGTGGGCTAGGTTTTGTCTGTTTACCCTGTTCACAAATTTTTGTTTTTTAAAATTTATTTTTTAACTATTTTTGACAGAAACATTAACAATATTTCTTCAGGGGGTTTAATTTCAGCTTAATTTAAGAAAAGAAAATCAAACATGAATGATACAAAAAACAATCTGCTCTCATCCTAAAGTTCTGCCTTTCGCTTCTCTAGGAAGCCCCATTTCCTGACTGGAGTTTGGTGTTGCTTGATGGGAAAAGCTGGAGATGGAGTCAGAGACTGAGTAACCACAGGGGATGCTTATGAAGACACGGGTGGGGACAGGGTGGGAAATAATGAGGAACTCTACAGCTGAAAAAGATGATGCCTTTTCTTAGCATTTGGTAGTAGTCCAATGAATGTGCTCTGCGCTGTTCTGCATATCGGAAAGAGCACTGGACTAGTAAGGCCTGCTTTTAGGTCTTGACTGCTGCTCCTGACCTTGGGGGAGCCCTCTACCACTGTGTGCCTGGCTCCCAGGCATCAAACTGGAATAGCCGTCTGTCCCAGCCCAGCGGTGTGGTGTGAGGACCAGGCGACTCAAAACCCGTGGGCAGCATTTGCAAGCTGTGGTGTTGTTGCTCACACTTACAAATTTCTTCCCCCTTGAGGTTTTTGACCTACAGAGACCTCTAGACAAGGTATTTCCTCCCGTGGAGACCAGATGAGGCAGGTGAGCGGGCAGAAGGCACCTTGGCCTGAGAAGTTCTCGGTCTCCTCCTCTCTTGACCCTCTTCTGTGGATTGGAAACATTGTGAGAAACTACATCCCTTGCATGCATTGGCAGCAGATCCTGTTGAAGTCCTGGGAGAACACAATGCTGTGAACAGACGGAGGGGAGGAATGGTGGCTGCTCCTTGCAAGAGGAAGGGGTCCTGGGCACATTTGGACTTTGCCTCCGGGAGTGGCCCACAAGGCGGGCCCTTCCCTACGACGGGGAGGGGGAGTCAAGGAAAGGAACTCAGCATTTTCAGGGCTGCGTTTTCACACAGCAAGCCCTAAAGCTGCATTTGTTTCCTGAAATGATCTTGATTTCATCCAGAGGAGGAAAACGACGTTTTGGAGAGTCTGTGGTCTGGGCTGCTTTGATCCTCATTCACAGTCCAGGGAGGTGTAGCCGCATTCGCCTCCTCTGCCCTGCTTGGCAACTCACTTTTTTGGGAATGGTGGCCGCTGGCGACTGCTGTTTTGACCAGATAGCTGGGTGGACCCTGAAGGGACCATTCTGGCCATTTCTGGCCTCAGGCTGGGCAATGGTAGAGTAGAGGATGTAGAGGCTTCCGGTTATGCCTCTGTAGTGTCAAGGTTGTGCGTGACTGATCCTTTCTGTAAAATGGCCCGTTCCATCCCTCACATTAAAGTAATATAAACCCGAGTTCATTTGTGGTGGGGTTTGCTTGTGTTAATTTATAGATCGCTTTTAGTTTTCCAATAGTTTAAATGTTCTAAACAAAAGAGTTTATAACTAATGATGTGTTTCTGTTGTGTGTCTGCTACAATGTAAAGCCGTCTAGTCAACACGAGAGTTATTTGACCGTTCCTTTTACAGTTGAAGCAACACCTGCTGTAGGGGAATCTCCATTTGGCCACTGAACGTTGCGATGGATTGAAGGGTGGTGGCGCTCCACGCCTTTGTGGGTGCCGTCTCCCACCCAAGCTCATGGGTAGTGCTGAAGCCCCCACGCTACAACGTGACCCCCACCCCCAGCCTGGGGGCCTGGCTCAAGCTGGAGAGAACTGGGAGAGCACCCATGCAGGCGGCCTCTGGTGGCTGGAGCTGGAGAGTTTAAAGTTGGGGGATGCCTCGGCTCCCACCGTGTGGACTGGCTCATTTGCAGAGTGGGAGGGTGATGGACATGGGTAAGCGGAGCGGAAGGGCCACATGTGCTGCCAGCCTTGGAGTCAGCGGGCCAGCTCAGCCATGTTCCTGCTGAGGTGTTTAGCTCAGCCCAGACTCCCAAGACAAATACGCCTTTCTGCCTGAGCTCACCCCCCGCTGCAGTGTCCTGGCTGTTCTCTATGGTGTCTTAGTCAGGCTAGAAGGAATTCCCATGACTGTCCTCACCATGATGGCATCGTCACTGCATCTCCTGGGTTGAGGGCGTGGATGGTGAGGGCATGGGGTGAACGCAAAACACTGTAAGGCAAGCAAAGGACATTGCAGTGGCTGGGATGCGGGCCGCCCACTTTGCATTCTGTCCTGAGAAGCCAGGAGCAGCTGTAGCCACACCCCTTCCGGAAGGGAAGAAGGAGAGAAGCAGAGCTTGGGATAGAGACTGTTCTAGAGGCTGGGGCAAGTCGGGGTCCAGCTTCCAGGTGGCCAGCTCTGAGCAAGGGAAGCAGGAGCAGGCACCAGGCCAGACCCGACAGCCTTGTGTTTGGGTGGAAGAAGAAAAGGGAAGAGAAATCACCATCTTAGGCAATGAATAAGGCACACCCAGCCTGCTTTGGGGTTTAGAGCCTCCCGCACCCCGCCCCCACCATAGAGGAGCCAGACTGGGTTCATGCTCCACAGTCTTCCAGCTGCGTCTCCTGGAACCAACCTTTGAGTAACAACCCCGGGTGAGTGATGATACCCCCGTTATTGTGGACCCACACTCAAGAGATAAGCCCAACCCACAGGTCACAGGAAGCCCGTGTCCTTATCTCTTCAGTTCTTGGCCCTCTTGGAGCAGCATGTCTCCTTTGATGAGGGGGTTGAAACACTGGATGCTTTCCTCGGTCCTTTCATACACTTATTTAGAAATTTACGTGGCACTGCTGGAAGGCCTTCCTGGACAACAGACAGGCAAACTTTCAGTTAATTGTGTGAGGGCTTCAAGTGGTTTCAAGTGACAGTGGAGTAAGAAATGAGACTTGTCAAAGTCCTTGCCTGTTGTAGGAGAGAGAGCCGCGCTGCCCCTGGTGCACGCTGACTGCAGTCCTAACCAGGCAGCTCTGATAGCAGACCGCCATGTGCAGTGTCCCTGTCATCTTTGTCTGTGGTATTGGGAAATTGATGTGGTAATCAAATGACGAATGAGGCCTGGTGTGCGGCAGTGAGAGGGGTCATGTGTGGGAACACTGGGTTGATTTATCTCAAGAAAAAGCGCCAGAATCCCTGGCTGCAGCACGCAGGGGTGCCCCTGCCTGGAAAGGACAGAGTAGCAAGCCAGCCCCTCACCCAAGGGAAGGCTTCAGAAGAGGTTTGGCCCCTACCAGGGTGGCCCTTGGGCAGTCCACCATTTATCTTTGTTACACTTTGTGATGTAGCTCTAGACCAACCCTCCCATCATCTTTATATCCCTAAGGCCTGCTCCATAATAGACCCTCACCTGTTTTTTTTTTGAGACGGAGTCTTGCTCTGTCACCCAGGCTGGAGTGCCGTGGCACAATCTTGGCTCACTGCAACCTCCGCCTCCTGGGTTCACGCCATTCTCCTGCCTCAGCCTCCCGAGTAGCTGGGACTACAGGCACCTGCCACTACACCTGGCTAATTTTTTGTATTCTTTAGTAGAGATGGAGTTTCACTGTGTTAGCCAGGATGGTCTCGATCTCCTGACCTCATGATCCACCTGCCTCGGCCTCCCAAAGTGCTGGGATTACAGGCGTGAACCACCGCGCCCGGCTGACCCTCACCTGTTTGTTAAAGCAGGGGTCCACAGTCTCCGGGCTGCAGACCAGTACTGGCCTGTGGCCTGTTAGGAACTGGGCTGAGTGGCAGGCATTACTGCCTGAGCTCCACCTCTTGTCAGTCAGCGGTGGCATTAGATTCTCATAGGAGCCAAACCCTGTTGTGAACTGCACATGCGAGGGATCTGGGTTGTGTGCTCCTTATGAGAATCTAATGCTTGATGATCTGAGGTAGAAGTTTGGTCCTGAAACCACTTCCCTTGACCAGCCCCCCAAAATTGGCTTCCACAAAGCCAGTCCCTGGTGCCAAAAAGGTTGGAGACCACCGTGTTAAAGAGATTGCCAGTTTACAGAGAAGAAACAGCATGAGGTGCAGAAGCAAGAAACTGGAGGTGCTGAGGAAAGAGTGGCTGAAGTGTGTGGTGTGGGAGGTAGCCAGCAGACCTCCGCCAGCCCCAGGCTGCTCCTGGCACCTTCCAGACATTGCGCTTGTGATTATTGACACATCTCCCTCATCTCCCAGATTGTGAGCACCCGTTTTGCTCAGCACAAACATTTTAAAGCAGTTTTTTCAGGGCAACTTATTTTTAAACTGCTTCTTACAGAAAATCCCCTGAAGGTTCATGGTGTGTGGGTGAACCACAAGGAGCTGAGCCGCAGTTCTAAACTGGGCTGTCTCAGAGACCTCCAGGAGAAGCTGGGAACCAAGAAGGACATCAGAGAAGTGAGGGAGTTGCCTGCCTTGTTATCTGAGGAAGGACAGTCCCAGACAGGGTGGCTGATGCAAAGGCCACACCAGATAAAGTCTAAACAGCAAAGAGGCCTGGGGCGCAGGATGAAGACACTGCTGGGAGGTTCACGGGCCCCATCATTGCTGTTGGACACAGACTCTGAGGACTATGGGAGGGACGCTGGTCAAATTCCCAGGGTGTGGGAGCTGGGGTACTGAGGGAGTTGAAGTTGTACTTATGGGGAAGATAGAGCTGATAGAATTGTTGATGGATTGGACGTGGCATGTGAAGAAGGAGGAGGCCTGGATTTGATTTCTTGCCTGGAGCAAGTGGAAGGACAGAACTCCATCTACTGAGATGGGAAACCTTGAGGGGCTGGTGAGGTGGAAGAGGAAGGCTGGAAGGATCTGGGCTTGTTCTGCTCCTGGAGCATCCTCCTCTGCCCTCTTGTTTACAGGGATGTCCATGTCCCTATCCAAGGTATCTCAGTCAGTTCAGGCTGCCATAACAAAACTGAGACTGGTAAACAACAGAAATGTATTTCTTAGACCTGTGGATGTTGGGAAGGCACTGGCATTTAGGGTCAGCTGAGGGCCTTCTTGCCGTGTCCTCACATGACAAAAGGTGAAGGGCAAAAAGGGCCTACCTAGTTCCCTCCAGCCCTTACATTCAGCACTAACCCCACCCATGAGGCCAGAGCCCTCAGGGTCTAATCACCTCCCAAAGGCCCGGCTTCTTTTTTTTTTTTTTTTTTTGAGACGGAGTCTCACTCTGCCGCCCAGGCTGGAGTGCAGCTCACTGCAAGCTCCGCCTCCCGGGTTTACGCCATTCTCCTGCCTCAGCCTCCCGAGTAGCTGGGACTACAGGCGCCCGCCACCTCGCCCGGCTAGTTTTTTGTATTTTTTAGTAGAGACGGGGTTTCACCGTGTTAGCCAGGATGGTCTTGATCTCCTGACCTCGTGATCCGTCCGTCTCGGCCTCCCAAAGTGCTGGGATTACAGGCTTGAGCCACCGCGCCCGGCCAGGCCCCGCTTCTTAATACTGTCACGTTGATGGCTACATTTCAACATAGGAATTCTGGGGGATACGTTCAGACTGTAGCACAGTGACTGACTCCCTCCATCGGAGTCTGGGATGTGCATATGTATTCTGGTTCAGGCCCTGTATTATAATAGTCAATATATTTATTAAACTAATGAGGCATGTCAGTTAAGTAAATGAAGTTAACTCATTGCCATTGCTACCTGTGCATCTTCACTGGCAGACAGTAAGGCTTGGGAAATGGGAAGCCAGAGATAAATGAACATCTCCCAGTGAGCACAAGCTCGGGGGCCCTGAGTCAGGTCATTTGTGTCTGCAGGTGAGAAGGGATGCGCATTGCCAGCATGTTACTTCTCTTCCTGTGCTTGATTTAATTTTTTTTTTTTTTTTTTTGAGATGGAGTCTCGCTGTGTTGCCCAGACTGGAGTGCAGTGGCGTGATCACTGCAACCTCCGCCTCCCGGGTTCAAGTGATTCTTCTGCCTTAGCCTTCCTAGTAGCTGGGACTACAGGCATGTGCCAGCACGCCTGGCTAAGTTTTTGTATTTTTAGTAGAGATGGGATTTCACCATGTTGGCCAAGATGGTCTTGATCTCCTGACCTTGTGATCTGCCCGCCTCGGCCTCCCGAAGTGCTGGGATTACCCGGCCCCTGTGCTTGATTTTCTAAAGCACATTGCTCTCCTGTATTTAAGCCCTAGCAGCACTGGATGGATGTTTTGCAGCATGCTTGTTTGTTAAGTGTCCTTTGAGTCAGAGCTTTCCTCACAGTGACCCTCTCCTGCCCTGTGCAGGTACAGGGAGGTGGGAGAGGGCTGGGCCCCAGCTCTGAGGGGAGGAGGAAGCAGACCTCACCAGTATAAGAGGACCGTGATGCGGCCCCTTGAGAACATGGATGTTCTATCCTGGAGGGATAGAGCACCTGCCTCACTTCCCTAGGAGTCCAGGGTCCGCTCACACTCCTCTGAGCAGGGGACTGTGAATTCCTTCCAACAGTGGTGGTAACTTCATTGGACAGGTGAGGAAACTGATGCACAGAGATGGGACCCTGTGGAAGGTCACACGCCTCATGGTGCCTCACTAGGTCTGATGCCACTGCCTGGGCTCCCCTCCCCCATGCCACCAAGCCGTATTGCCTCGAGAACAGGCCTGCGCTCTCATGTACCTTTCCAATAGCAGCCTTTGAGCCTAATTTTTGGTGATTGTAAACTGCACCGCAAGCAAAGTACCGTGGACCTCGGTGAAAAGTTCTGGTTGGAGGAACTGGAGAAAGTAGGAAAGTTGGGCAAAATTCAAATAGACTTAGCTATAGAGAAAGGGCTTCCAGGCTCACAGATGGCCCCAGTACAAGCGCTGTGGGGGCCACCCTCAGGGGAGGTTAGGAAAAGCCAAGGCGAGAACCTCGCATGGCCGACAGCCCACGCACCGAGCTCTGTGCAGATGTTTTCGCTGTTTCTTCACATATGTGCTTGCTCCTCAGTGTGTCCCGGTGAGACCAGTGTTATTTCCGTGCTACAGAAACTGAGGCTGAGAGAAGCTCGGCGGCTCTTGCACCTATTGGGGAGGAGGGATCTGAAGTGGGATTAGCTGAGCAAGTGGTTGGATTCCTGAGGCCCCACTCTGGGCCTCACGGGTTGATCCAAGGGTTTAGTTTGCGGAAGGGCCGGTGTCAACACCTGTCTTCATCCATTTTCTGCTACTCTAACAACATACCACAGCCTGGGTAGTTTGTAAAGAAAAGCAACTTATTTCTTACAGTCTGGAGGCTGGAAAGTCCAGGAGCATGGTGCCAGCATCTGGTGAGGGTCTTCCCATGGTGGAAGAGTGGAAGGTAGAAGCCAGCACGAGAGATAGGGAGAGGAGATTGGGCTAAAATCCCGGTTTATGGGGAACCCACTCCGCTCACTCCTACAGAAACAGCATTAATCCATTCATGAGGACAGAGTCCTCATGGCCTAATCACCTCTTAAAGGCCCCACCTCCCACTGCTGTTACAATGACAAGTTTTCAACACAGGAACTTTAGGAGAACACATTCAAACTATATCAAGAGCCTTCTGTGGACCAGGGTGCTGGGGGCCTCGTGGGTTGGGAGCCAGAGCTCAGGAGAGGCATGAGGAAGGCCTTCCTGAGACCCCTGCCAGGTACCCTCCACTCTTGTCCTTGTTCCTGCAGCATCTGGCCTTTCCATCCTAGTTAATACCTGGGCCTTTGAGGCAGCATTTTTTTTTTTGTATTTTATGCTAGAGAAGCATATTTTACTTTGTTTAAAAGGTTAAGATCTTCCTAAGCAGTTGGCTTTTGTTTGAAAGAAAGAAAAAGGAAGACCTGCTTGCTTCCACTATTGCCTCGCACTGTAGGATGGGGAAGGACATGCAGGGCTGGAGGAGTCTCCATGGTGGGCAAATTAGACTCAAGGACCCCAACTGCTGTATCCTAGGCCTCACTCCTCCTGCATCACCTCCCAGAATCAGTCCTTTTGCTTTTATGACCCATGCCCACGCCACAACCCCTTCCCACTTGACATCAGATGGCAGTTTTCTCCAGTGTTCACCATTCTCTTCTTCTTCCCGGGCGGCCCCCTCAAGTTGGCCATATTTAAGGAAGAAAGAGTTTTCGTGTGTTCTTCTCACTCCGTGTTCACACACTCCTCTTCTCATACCCATTTTATCATTTGCTTTGCATTAAAAGTAGATTCATAGCACTTAACGTTCTCATTTGTTATGTAGAGGCATTCATTCATTCGCTCACTCACTTCAAATATAAATCAGAGGAAGTTTCTGTTGCCATTGGCTATTGCTGTGGAATACTTGGAAGCAGGCCTTCCTGGTCCTTGCTGTGTGCAGCATGTACCTCGGCTGGTGACGGACCTGAGTGGATGCTTGGGAGCGGAATGTGAGCTGTTGTGGCAGTGGGTGTGCCAAGCCCACACACAGGCTGGTGCTGCCTCGTCTTTGGAGTGGAGCCTCCAGTTTGCTGATCACCTTGGGCTTGGCCATCCTGGAGTTACTACTCCTGTTCTCTCTGTTGGCCTTGCCCTGTCCCTGCCGCCCACGCCTGTCACCGCAGTCATTCTGGCTCTGGCCCATTCAGTTTGTGTCATCAGTGGCTGCACTTCACTTACCCTGTGCCCATCCCCATGTTTGGGCCCATGTCCTAGAAAGTCCTCCTAGATATCCGTTATCTTATTTGCTGGGCTTCAAGAATTGGTGGCCCTGAAGTCCCCAAGGGTCTCAGGACCCCTGTTAGGTGTAAACAAGGTCTGAGTAGAGCCCAGGGTAGACTCAGTTTCCATCTGGCTCTAGGAGACCTGTGGAAACAGAGGCTGGTCTGGGACACTGTGGTTGAGATTGGGTCACATTTTCTCTCTAGGTTGGATTAGCAGCTCTAGTAGAGCCACTTCAGTGAACCCATCGTGTTGACATTAAAGCCGTCTCACACCATAGAGTGTCCAGAGTGGAGGTCCAAGGCTGGCCTCGGGAACATGGGGAGTGGGGGAGGCTCAGGGGATGTGTTCCGGGGGTCCTGAGCCCCACCTGGAGTTGCGGTGGGTGTGGTATTGTGAAATCTGTATTTGGTCTTCCTCCCTCTTTTCCTGAGGTATTCTTAGAATCTCTGGAGTGATAGGAGTGTCTTTGTATGCTAGTGAGATGACTGGTGGCTGGGGGCTCTTAGATTGCTCTAGGATTTGGCTGGTTGCCAGGGTAACCAATCCCATGATGAGAGGGCTGGAATTTACAGTCTTCTACCCTCCCACCTCTGGGGAGGGGAGAGAGGCTGAAGGTTGAGCCCGTAGATCAATGGCCAGTGATTTAGTCAATTATGTCTATAATGAAGCTTTCATTAAAGACCCCAAAGGAGGCCAGGGGTTAGGGCTCACACCTGTAATCCCACCACTTTGGGAGGTCAAGGTGGGATGATTGCTTGAGGTCAGGAGTTTGAGACCAGCCTGGACAACATAGTGAGACCCCATCTGTAATTTTAAAAAATTAATTATTATCCAGATGTGGTGGCACACGCGTGTAGTCCCAGCTACTCAGGAGGCTGAGATGGGTGGATGGCTTGAGCCGAGTTCGAGGCTACAGTAAGCCTTACATCATTGCACTCTAGCCTAGGAGACAGAGCAAGACCCTGTTTCTAAAAGCTGGGGGAAGAAAAAAGTACAAAACCCCAAAACTCCAAAGGACTGAGTTCTGGGAGCTTTTGGATAGCCGAGCATGCAGAGGTTCCTGGGGAGTGGCACACAGGGCAGGCAGGGCAGCTCCACGCCCTTCCCACATGCCTTGCCCTATGCTCTCTTCCGGCTGGAGGTTCGTCTGCATCCTTTACAGTATCCTTCCTGTGTGTCTGCAGGAAGGTGATATTTGTCTCTCTGAGGTTATTATTAATAGTAACTTTCAGTGCCAGTGAATGGTGTGACACCTCACTGGTCTATGATTTTAGCTGTCGTGGATTTGGGGTTTCTGAGAGTAAGTCTTTCCTCTTTCTGCCCCTGTAAAGTAGCCTCTTTTTTAGGGGCTCCTGACTCACGGTCAGCTTCATGCCAGCCTTTCATTTTACCTTCTCTCGTGCTGCTCGTGTTTGGAGAGTAGAGGCACAGTGAAGCTTCTCAGCCCATTTGCTGCCGTGGTGACAGCAGTAGGCTGTGGTGGGTAGGACAGGTGTGGGGTAGGACAGGGTCCGGTGGGTAGGGCAGGGAGAGGGGTCCCCATTGCACCTGGGCTTTTTCTTTGGGTTGATGATGAGAGTTCATCCTTCATCTCCATGCGACTTTGAAAAAAATCACTCTGAGCTCTGTGACCTCATCTGTGCAACTCCTTTTAAAAATTATTCTTAGAAGAAATGAATAAGCAAAAGTGGAGCTCTGACGTGTTAATCCTTGCCCCTCAAGTCCAGCTCAGGGGAGCCTGAGAGGTTCCTGAGGTGGAGGGGCCTGCAGTCCTCCCTCTAGGCCTCTGGCAAACCTTTCCCAGGACTGCTGCTGAAGGCCTCGCCACTTCACTGGTCCTGTGTGAATCCTAACACCCCTCCCGTCCTGCCAGTGCCCTCTCCACCACCCCTTTCCCTGCCCCCCATGGCTGGAACGGACATCATGGGAAGTGGAATAGAACCTCAGGGTGTGCTGTCCACTTGATGGCCCGCTGCCTCTTGTTGGAGGGGTCACGTGACTGCACAGCATGAGGAATGGGAGCTGCTCACTTCTTGGGTTATTGCTTTTTTTCTCTTGACACCAAGAAAAAATTCCAACCCCCTAGGCAGCTCCCACACAGTCTGTCTCCTCTTCTACTTAAGTGCAGTTTTTCTCCTCATGAGCTCTGGTCTTCAAATGGAGCTGGGAGGCAAAACAAGGACCTTGGGAATAGAAGAATCCTTGGTGAATTACCTTATATTAATGAGACCAAGAAGAGAAATCACGTTCAGCTGAGCAAATTAGCTTTGCGTTCTGGGCCTTGATGACTTAAATTGCAGATTCTAATTAAATGTCCCCAAATAATTACGAAGTGCTTCTAAGGTCTTTTTGACCTAAAAGTTTCTGTGACCTGTGAACTCTCTCAAGTGTAAAATTAGTCTGTAGATGTACCCCATGAAGCATTTCTATCTCCAGAAACCTCACCACACCTAAGATTTAAACCACCCTCCTAAGGGCAGAGCAGGCAGGTGGAGTGGGCAGGGACCCTGCGGGGAAAGGTGGAAAGGGGTGGGCATGGGTGAGTTTTGGAGCTTCCCCAGGGCTGGCAGGATGTTGGGGTACAGGTGTGTACCTCTGTTAGGTGGCCTGTCTCCAGTGTCGCAGCTGAAGGGGGTGACAGACAGCTTCGCTAACAGGCTGAGCTGGGCGGCAAGGCAGGCAATGGAATGCTGGAGACACACTGGGCAAAGGTTCAGAAGAGAGGAGCCCTTTCTTGTAGCTGAAATCATGCCTAGGGTGCTGCCCTGCCTCTGGCCAGCAGGGGGTGCAATCTTCAGTGACACAAGAGGATGGCCGTTAGAGGAGGAAGACAGTTCCCCATGATCACACACCCAACGTGGCTGTTGTCTTGATGCAGCCTCCTGCTGGCTGTCCCCTCTGTACAGTATCTCTTTAAATGGCTGCAAACAGACCAAAGGTGGGCTATTTCTTTAAAAACACATGATGCAGAACTGACATGTTTTTTTTTTTTTTTTTTTTTTTTGCTATGCTGTCTTGTATACACTTTGTATTGGGGTATAAAAACCACCCGTGTAGAGCTCAGTGAATTTCACACAGTAAAGTCTGTAAGTCACACCCAGATCATTTCCAGAGCCCCAGAAGCCCTCTCACCCTCCCCAGTCAGTACCCGCCCCTTCAGGATACCACTCTCCATACTCCAAACGCCACAGATTCGTTTGGCCTGTGCTTGAACTTCATATGAATGGATTTGCCTAGAGCAGTCTTAACTTTTCCCCTTGACGTTGTTTCTGAGGCTCATCTCATTGTTTCATCTGTTCTGTTGACGAACATTTAGGTTGTCTCTAGTATCTTACTACTGTGAACGTTGCTGCTCCAAACTTTCTCTACAGGCTTTTGGTGAGCATAAGTGTGCGTTTCTGTTCGCAGCTCCCCCTCTGAGTTGTATGCCAGGTCACAGGGTAGGTGTATGTTCAACTTAAGTAGAGACGGCCAGTTTTCCAGCAGGGGTGACTACTTACGCTCTACCAGTAGAGTGTCACTTCCAGTTACTCCACATCCTCATCAACACTTGGTATTGTTGGTCTGTGTCATTTTTGCTGTTCTAGTGCTTGTGCAGAGGTATCTCGTGGTTCCAGTTTCCATTTCTCCGATGACTAATGGGGTTGAATAACTTTTTTTGTGTCTGTTGGCTATATTGTGATCATTTTGATAGCCAGATAATAGTGTGTCTTATGGATGTTCCAGAACATTCTTTTCTTACCTGTAGCTGGACATTTGGATTGCTTTATTATTATAAGTAATGCTACAATAAGCATTTTTACCCAGTAGTCTTTTCCGTGTCCTAGACTATTGGCAAGAGTTTTATTATCATTTACACATTTTGATCATTAATGCCAGATGGCTTTCTGAATGTTTGAACTACTCTAAGATGGATTAACAATGGAGGAGAGTCCTAGACAGCTTCCCCCATGTTCTCCAGCAATGCGTATTCTCATTAAAGAACAAACAAAACTCTTTAGGAGGACTAATTTAGGTGAAGGAAAGCATATTTAGCATTGTGTTACTTAATGAGTTTGGTCACTTTTTCAAAATGTTTACCATGTGTGTTCCTCATTTATGAATTCCTACCTTTTGCCACTTGCATTTTGGTGAGTTTTTTGTTAATGTGTACAAGCATTACTGTACAAAGCAGATACCAGTATGGTAAGCACTTTCCTGTTTTACCAGTCACATTGCGTATTGCTTCACTTGTGTGCCTTTGACGTTCACCAGCAAATCTTCCCCTTGGCGATTTTTATTGTGGCTCCCCCACCAGGACACTGCCCTGTCTGCGGAGATGCCCAGGCTGAAGGTCCCTGGGCACCCCTAATGGGAGGGATAGGAGCACAGCCTGCAAGAGAAACTGAGTCGGCCCCGGGCTAAGCACTCTGCTCCTGCTGTCATCTGATTCCCTGACCCTGGTGCTTTGAGAGGGATGGTTCATGAGCTGAGCCCTGAGGCCTGCCTAACAGCCCCTGTGGTGCTGACACTGGGTGGGGCCTGGGGGCCCAGCAGCAGCACCATTGTGGGAGCCTAGTGGAGTTTGCAGAGCCCTCTCCTGTTCATGCACATTTGATTTTCACTGCAGCCGCATGAGATGGGTGCAGCCCATCCATCCCGAAGGGCAGGGCCTTAGAGGGCCCTGCTACTTCTCCCAGGGCCTGTAGTTTGTGAGTGGGGAAACTGGTCTCAGATTCTCATCTCCTCATCTCCCTAAACCACACCCAGCTGCCCACTTGGCTCTTTAGGGCAGGCCCAGACTCCCCCAACAGATCAGCCCTGCAGGGGAGAAGAAGATATGCTTTCTCTTTCTCATTTATTTTGGGTTTGAGCAAAACTTGTATTTTTGAGCCAGAAGGTTGGATTGGGGTGTGGAGCTCAAACAAACATGGATTAGCCCTTGGCCTCTCCACGTTTCCAGGCATTGCAGTCTCAGGAACTTCATGTTTGAGCAGCTTGTTAAGTTTTCGCTTTCTTATTTTTAGATGATGGATTTGGACGTGCCTCTATGAAGAAATGCCACATGGTCCGAGAGCAAACATGTCCAGTAAGTTGTTTGGTGGATTAACCCAAGGACAGGAGCCCAGGTCCTTCAGGCACAGGGTGTGGACACTCTTTGAGAAGACAGGGCTGTCTCTGGAAATAGGAAGACCCCTGAGACAGTGTTTAAACCAGCAGGAGTTGTAGCACATAGGGTTGGAAAAACCTGAAACTCCCTTCTTGCTGCTTAACCTAGTTCTGAGAGCAGAGTGTGAGCTCTGGAGCTCGGAGCCATGTGAAGCATCTGACTCAGCCTGTGGCAGTGTTTTACCCAGAACCCTCCCCTTCCACAGCACAGCACCCTCTACTTCGCTTAGGCCTAGATTACGTGCTTTGCAGGAAGGAAAGCCTGAGACCCAGACACGTGAAGTTTATGCAGCTCTGGGAAGAAAGCCAGCAGGTTAGAGTTGTGAGCTTCGTCCCGCTAGTGTTTTGCCACCTGTATGTAGCCCGTGGGCAGCAGACTCTTCCGCAGCCCTTACCCTTCTCACAGAGGCTGCGTTGAATTGATTTAAATTTTTAAAGGTTCTACGAGACTTGCCAACAGAAGAGCATGATAGAACAAGAAAATCTCGAAAGCCATGTTTTATGATTCTATGAAAACCATCATTCACTGTGGCATATCTCCATTGAAGAGGACAGGACATCCTCAAGGGATCCCATGGACACCTGGTGTTGGGGAGTGGGGAGGAAGAAGTGACCAGAAGGGGCGGGGAGCAGTGGACAGTCCACCCCGGTTCCTCACATGCTGGGGAACCCTGTCCCTGCACCTTGCGTGCGTTAGGTCACATTCTTTCTAAATGAGAGCATGGTTTCTCTCATCACCATCCCCATGATTTCTTACCAGTGCTCCTTTTCTCAGGGCTACTGCCACTTTAGCGGACTAGGGCTCGGTGCCAAGGCTTCCCGGGTAATCAGGCGTGGTCTGATCCAGGATCAAGAAGCACGTTATCACCAATGACATCATGACAGCAAGAGAGCACAGCCCTCGCCATGGCGCCAGGGCCCGTGCAGTGCAGCGGGCTTCCACCATCGACGTGGCGGCCGACATGCTGGGTCTCTCTCTGGCAGGTGAGCCTCACAGGGCCTGCACCAGGCTCCAGGTATGAGCTCACAGCGCGTGGGCTCCACACTGTGGCAGTGCTGGGAGGGACCCGATGAGTCCCCATGACTACCCTAGACTACAGGGTGCCCTGGTTTGACATCCTTTTGGTTGAACCAGGAAATAGGGAAGGGGGGCGTCAGCCCTCTTCCTGTGAACTGCTTCTGCTGGAGCCTGACTACATTAGTTTTTCCAGTGTGGTGGGGGGACACCAGCAGGGTAGTGTGGGAATGTCCAAGTGTCTGGCTGGCCCATGCCCAGGCCATGGTAAAAGCCCTCCCTGTTGTGGATGTGCAGATCCGAGGAGAAGCAGGGGTTTGGCTGTGGGGTCAGGGACTTCTTAGCAATCTCAAAAACACAGTATTTTTAAAATAAAGAAATTGTCTTGCATGGCAGTTTTGTTGTTGTTGTTGTTGGGGGAAGTAGAGAGTTATTTGTCCTTTTAATCTGAAAACAGGGAAAAGTTTATTAAGGGTGATTTTTCTGTCATTTCTTTTCTATTCAGGAAATATACAGGACCCAGATGAGCCCATTTTAGAATTTAGCTTAGGTAGGTATCTTTCATTATTTTTTTGTCTTAAAAAATATTTTACTTAAAAATGAAAACAAAAACACTACCACCAGTGCATGGGCTTGTCTCAGAGAGCTTGCTGCTGCCGCCACCGCTGCTGCAGTGTTTCTGAGAAGACGGGGCCCTCACAGCTGTGAACTTCTGTGGATGGGAAGGCACCTCGGAGGCTCCGTGCCCACAGGCTCCTGGCTGCTCAGCATGGGGCCCGCTCCCATGGGGTATGCTCGCCACAGGTGGCTGGGGACAGGGAGGTGAGCCCACCTAGAGCTGCCAGCAGAGCCCTCCCCACCCCCACCCCAATGGGAGAAAGGGAAGGAGGGGTTGGGAAAACCGGGCGTAGAGTTCAGCTTTGTTGCCCCCGGCTGCAAGGCCTTGTGTTGGCTGAGTTTCGCTCTCTAGCCCTCAGTTCCCTGTTGTATAAAAGGCAGCATTGGCACCTGCGTGCTCTCTTTCTCAGGGTCAGATAAGAACATATTAAAAAGTGGATCAGAATGTGCTGAGTCTGGGGTCAGCGATACGTGGCATCGCGGTGCTTACCCAGAGGCCTCTCCATCAGAGCCCAATGCTACCAGCACTCCTCTCCCCTTTTCCCATTCCTTGGTCAGCATGAGTTGGTGGCCTGGCACCAATGTCCAAGAGGTGGTGTGACATAAAAGAGGCACCTCCTGGGGAGTCAGATGACCTGGATTCCAGCCCTGACCATGCCAGGCTAACCACATGGCCTTGAGCCTGCCACTCGACCTTGCTGGAACAGTTTCCTCCTGTGCTACATGAGGATTCTACTGCTTGGTTGAGAGACAAAGAAGATCAAGGTGGTTAAGCACCCTCTAGGCCCAAAAGACTTGGACAAATTGCAAAACCCATAAAAGTGTAAGTACACTACTGGCCGGGTACAGTAGCTCACATCTGTAATCCTAGCACTTTGAGAGGTTAAGCCAGGAGGATTGCTTGAGGCCAGGAGTTTGAGATCAGCCTGGGCAACAGAGCAAGACCCTGTTTCTAAAAAAGAAAAAAAAAAAAAACTTACCTGGCTATGGTGGCACACACCTGTATTCCCAGCTACTGAGGAGGCTGAGGCGGAAGGAGCCCTTGAGCCTAGGAGTTTGAGACTGCAGCGAGTTATGATTGGGCCACAGAGGGATACCCTGTCTCTAAAAAATAATAATGGAAAAGAAACAAAATATAGAATTTGGAAGAAACTGAGACATTGCAGAAAGTTTCAAAGAAATTATAATCTATATTGGCCAGGTGTGGTGGCTCACTTCTGTAATCCCAGCAGTTTGGGAGGCCAAGGTGGGTGGATCACCTGAGGTCAGGAGTTCAAGACTAGCCTGGCCAACATGGTGAAACCCTGTGTCTACAAAAATACAAAAATTAGCCAGGCATGATGGCAGGTGCCTGTAATCCCAGCTAGTTAGGAGGCTTAGGCAGGGGAATAGCTTGAAGCCAGGAGGTGGAGGTTGCAGTGAGCGGAGATTGTACCATGCACTCCAGCCTGGGCAACAGAGTGAGACTCTGTCTCAAAAAAAAAAAAAAAAACAAGAATTATAATTTATATACTCAAGAAAATATAGTATAGCTATAAAACAAAACCAGGACACTATAAAGATAAAAAGAACAATTGAAGAACAAGAACAATCTTAGATATTTAAAATATGATAGACAAAATTTTAAAAATTCTGTAAAGTTTGGAACTTGGTCAAGGAATTCTTCCAGAAAGTAAGATGTTAAAAACAAAATAGAAAATGGGTAAGAAATAGAAATGGAAATTTTGAGAGTAAATCCAGAAGGTCCAATATTAAGAAGAAGAAACAGAAGAGAATGTAAGGGAGGAAATGCAAAGAAAGAGGAAATCTTCGAGAACTGAAGAATGTGTCTGTAGGTTAAAAATGTCTACCAAGGCCCAGCGCAACAATGAAAGAGACCCATAGCAAGGTATGCTGTGGTGAAGTTTCAGATCACAGGGAATAAAATGAAGATCCTAAAAAGTTCCAGGAAGAAAATAAAACAGATCATACCCAAGGATCGGGAATAAAACTGGCATGGAATGTCTCAGTGACACTGGAAACTGGAAGACAGTGAGACAACGCCTTTAATTATATTTTCAACCCAGAATTCTCTGCCCAACCAGACTGTCAGTCAAAAGTGAGGGTAGGAAGAAACTTGTTTCAGCTGCACAGAGTTGTACAGCAAACATTTACTTCCCCTGCGTTCTTTTCTCCGGAAGCTAGTGGAGGATGTGTTCCCATCCTAAAGAGGGACCACACTGAGCAAAGAAGTCATGGGATCCAGGAAACAGGGTCATCACAAGAGAGAAGTGGAAGGAATCCCACATGGTTTTTTAATGAGTAATATGTGCTTAACTTTCATCATGACAATGTAGATTTAACAAAAATTCAGCTAAAATGATTGCATATGGAGAGAGGATGACAGTTGGTATAACTGAGTTAAAAATCCTCATCCCCTATAAAAGAAATCAGGACATTTCTGAATCTGGTGAACGGAAAACAGTAAGATAGTCATGTTAATTGGGCACATGGAGGAAGAAACTGCTTTAAAAAGTAAGGATGAGTTTTATGTAAAGTGAATTTTACCCCCGTTTTTTAAAAAAGGAGGAGCCGGGCACGGTGGCTCATGCCTGTAATCCTAGCACTGTGGGAGGCCGAGGCGGGTGGATCACGAGGTCGGGAGATTGAGACCATCCTGGCTAACACGGTGAAACCCCGTCTCTACTGAAAATACAAAAAAATTAGCCAGGCGTGGTGGTGGGCACCTGTAGTCCCAGCTACTCGGGAGGCTGAGGCGGGAGAATGGCGTGAACCTGGGAGGCGGAGCTTGCAGTGAGCTGAGATGGTGCCACTGTACTCCAGCCTGGGCGACAGAGCGAGACTCCGTCTCAAAAAAAAAGGAGCAGGAGCTGAATTATTGAATGGACAAATGTGTTGACTTTTAAAATACAAATTTAAAATTTAAAAAATGTATGTTCATTGTAAAACCTTCAATACAGAAAATGTTGAAGAAAAAGAAAACTTTATTGCAGCGAGGTAGTCAGTTGTCACTTTGGTATGTATCCTTCCAAGTATATATGTTTGACCCTCACAGAGTGCTATATGGAGATTTTTCATGATTTTTGGTTGTGGTAGTGATGGAATTATTTCCAAACATGTCATCATAGTGCTCTTGACCTTCTTTTTTCATGTAGCAAAACATCTTTTTAAATATGTATGGGATCTGCTTCATCATTTTAAATGCCTTCATAGAGTCTCTAATAGAACTGTGCCGTACTTATTTTAGCCAGCCTCCTACTGTTGGACTTTCAGGTTCTTCCCAATTTGCCATTATAAACACCATCACAGTGAACGTATTTATATATAGATCTTTCATACATTTTGCTGATTATTTCCTTAGGATATACTCTTGAATATAGTGTTGTTGAATCAAATGTGTGCAGTTTACCTCAACAGCATTTATTTAGCGTTTATTCAGCTGGGATTACAGATGATCAGGTTGGAGAGACAAGGCTTACATATCAGAGGTGTGTGGTTTCTATGGAAGTATACCCAGTGAGTGACGTAAGTGAGCCTGCAGGCTGCTCAGAGAAAACATAATGGAAGCTGTGGAACTTGAGCCAGGAATCAAACTCTGGTTGAAATGTAGATGGGCTGGGTTGCGGGAGGAGGCCAGGAGAGAATGTCCCTTGCAGGAAGGCATGTTCTGAAGGTGGCCATGGGACCCTCAGCCCTTAAAGTAATCTCAGTCTTCCCAGCCTTTGGCCACCTGCTATACCTTAGTCCGTCTGCCATCATTGCTGCCTGAAAGACCTGAATATTCCTACCTCGCATAGGTGTCAAGAAAACTCACACCTGATAAAAGGGCAAGTAGAGAGAGGCCACTTTGTAACTTAAAGGAGAGACAGGTAGATCAGTCAAATTAGGGGATTCCTGTAGAGGCAGACATAATGGAAGACACAAGAGAGAACTTAAAATAGTAATAAAACCTTGAAGCCTCTAGAAGAAAAATCGGAGAACTTTCAAACTCAGGGTAGGTATAGATTTGGACGAAGCACAAAAAGTACTTTGTTTTAGTTTGCTACTGCTCCATAACAAATTACCACAAATTTAGCATGTTAAAGCAATACAAATATGTTATCTTACAGTTCCCTTAGATTAGAAATCCAGTGTACTCACTGGGTCTTTGCTTAGAGTCTCACAACACCAAAATCAGCGTTAGCAGGGCTGGATTTATTTAGAAGGCCTCACAGGACCTGTTTCCTATCTATTTCCTTGCTCATTCACGTCGTTGACAGAATTCAGCTGCTAGTGGTTTTAAATTTTAGGACCCCAGTTTTTGGCTAGCCATCAGTTAAGGCCCGCTCCCAGCTCATAGAGGCCACTCACATTCCTCTTGTGGGCTTATAGTCCTCTTCCTCCATCTTCAAAGCTGGCAGTGGCAGGTCTAGTGGCCCTCCATGCTTTGAATCTCTCCTGCCTCTTCTTCCATTGTTATATCTTTATGATTCACCCTAAGGCCTTCCTCTTCTACTTTTAAGGGCCTCTGTGATAGATTGAGCCCATCCGCATGATCCATCTGAAGATCCCGTAATCACATCTGTAAAGTCTCTTTTGCCATGTAATGTCATCGGTTCGTAGTTTCAGTTTCTGAGGATTAGGACATCGATACTTTTTGTCAGGGAGGGGCTTCTCTGCCTACCACTCCCTAAAATTTGAAAAGGATAAATTGAATTTCATCAAAATAAGAAATTGCTATCCATAAGAGACATCACTAAGAAAAGGAATAGATGAACCACAGACTGGAAAAAAATATTCACAACACATATACTTCACAAAGGACAAATAAATAGTAAAAAAGTAAACAACCCAGTTTTTAAAATGAGCAAAAGACTTGAGCAGACGCTAGACAAAATAAGTTATACAAATGAACAATAAACAATAAAATGATGCTTAACATCGTTAGTCATCGTGTAACCGTAAATTAGAACACACCCATTAGAATGGGTAAAATTAACAACAACAACAACAACAAAAACACTAACTCTCCCCAACTGGAACTTTTGTATATTGCTGGTGGGAGTGGAAAATGATACAAACACATTGGAAAACTGTTAGTTTCTCATAAAGTTAAATAGATTTCAGTCGTTTGTAATTATGCAGAAGAAATGAAAAAGTGTTCACAAAAAGATGTGAACAACAACATTTATGTCACCTTTATTTAATAGTTCAAAGCTGAAAACAACCCAAGTGTCTATTAACAGTAGAATGAATAAATTGTACAATGGAATATGACTCTTTTTTTAAAAAAGAATGAATTATCAATACATGTAACAATATAGATGAGTCTCGAAAACATTCCATTTGTATGAAATTCAAGAACAGACAAAAGAATAGTGATGGAAATCAGAAAATGATTGCAAAACTAGGAGATTTGTACAAGAGGGAACTTTCTAGTCTGATGATAAAGTTGTACTATCTTGTTTTGATGGTGCTTGCATGGGTGTTTATGATTGTCAAAACTCATTGATCAGAAAAACCTAAGCTCTTTGTATTTTATTGTATCCAATAAATACTGAAGGTTCATGAAGATATAAGATATTACAGAGAATGAAAATTAATTTTTGGAAATAAAAATCAGTTTACTAATTTTAAACCACTAGTTGACATTTAAAAAGTAAAACAATGATGAGGGCAGATATGGCAGAGTGAAGACTTCCAAAAATCTTCTCTTCTGTAAAGGCAATGACTGTACAAAAATGATCAAAATCAATTGTTTCAGAACTCTGAAAATTAACAGAGGCCTGCAGTACTCTGGGGAGCATTTATTTAAGAAAAATGGTGTATTAGTCTGTTCTTGCAGTGCTATAAAGAAATACCTGAGGCTGAGTAATTTATTTTATTTTTATTTTTATTTTTTATTTTTGAGATGGAGTCTCGCTCTGTGGCCCAGGCTGGAGTGCAGTGGCCGGATCTCAGCTCACTGCAAGCTCCGCCTCCTGGGTTTAGCCATTCTCCTGCCTCAGCCTCCCGAGTAGCTGGGACTACAGGCGCCCGCCACCTCGCCCGGCTAGTTTTTTGTGTTTTTTTTTTTAGTAGAGACGGGGTTTCACTGTGTTAGCCAGTATGGTCTCGATCTCCTGACCTCATGATCCGCCCGTCTCGGCCTCCCAAAGTGCTAGGATTACAGGCTTGAGCCACCGCGCCCAGCCTGGCTGAGTAATTTATAAAGAAAAGAGGTTTCTTTTCTCTTATGAGGCTTATGGTTCTGCAGGCTGTTCAAGCATGGCACCAGTGTCTTCTCAGCTTCTGGTGAGCCCTCAGGGATCTTTTATTTACAGCACAAGGAAAAGCAAGAGCCAGCATCTTACATGGTGAGAGAGGGAGGAGGTGCCACACACTTTTAAACAACCAGGTCTCGCGTAAACTCAGAGCTAAAACTCACTCATCACCAAGGGGGTGGCACTAAGCCATTCATGAGGGATTTGTCCCCCATGATCCAAACACCTTCCACCAGGCCCCACCTCCAATATTGGGGATTACATTACAACATGAGATTTGGAGGGGACAGAACATCCAAATCATATCAAATGGCTTCTTAGTTAGAGAGCTTTATGATGTGTTAACTTGCCCTGTTATCGTCCTCTCCCTAGCTCCAGGTAGCCTTGAAAGCCAGCATCTCTGATGTTATAGTGAAAATCAATAGCCTAAAGGTCACTGAAGGGGACAGAATGGGGTTGGAGATCCTACAAAAAGCCCCTTTCTTAGAGAGTTGTCATTATTTGTCCTGTCTGGCAGTTCCCTGGAAAACCCCACATCCTGTACCTGCCTTTATTTGGCTTAACTCAGAATCAGTGAGAACAGCTTTTTCCCTGAGAATGTTTGTCAGAAACAATCACTGTCCATTTTTTAACATTGCAGCTGCCTGAGGTAGTGATAACAGTTGGAGCAAACAGAAAGCTAAGCAAAAAAACCATAAAAGGGAAAGCTGGGGAATGAGATATTCACAGGGAGATTTGAAAAGCTCTTTCATATTCCTGGGAACCTCAAAGGCCAGTGAAGGGCTGTGCACATGTCCAGAGCTGTGTGCATACTCAGGAGACTTGAGAAGGCCCTAAGCAATTACCTGAGATTGACCCTGAGGTTCTATGCAAGCAGCAAATGAAGTCTAAGACAGAGTTATAAACTGACTGCCTGAATGATGAAAATGACCCCAGTATACACACAGGGACTGTTAGCTAAAGCTACAGCAAAGGTCTGTGATTCTGGTATTTACAGAAACATCTGTCCAACCATTATCTGACTGCTAACCTAATGAAGCAGTCACTTCAATGGCCACACATGACAAAGAGTATTACTTTACAGAATTAAATCAGAAAAGGCACTGAAGAAACAGCCACACAAAAAAGCAGCAACAACAAAGCCTGGGGAAGGGGGAGAATCTAATTCCAGAGATCCCACATTGTATTATTTAAAATGTGTAGTTGCCAACAAGAAGTTATGAGACATTGCAAATAAGAAAGTATGGCTCGGCCGGGCGCGGTGGCTCAAGCCTGTAATCCCAGCACTTTGGGAGGCCGAGATGGGTGGATCACGAGGTCAGGAGATCGAGACCATCCTGGCTAACA
>NW_012117599.1:2549747-2560614 GCF_000951035.1 Colobus angolensis palliatus
GTAGTAAAAACCAAAGCAACACTGCTGAAAACTGTACTCCAGCCTGGGCGACAGAGTGAGACTCCATCTCAAAACAAAACAAAACAAAACAGAGAATTGTATACTTTAAGAGAGTGAACTTTATGATATGTGAATCATATCTTAAAAGAAACGTAGTAAAAACCAAAGCAACACTGCTGAAAACTGTTATAAATCTGTGAAGGCAAATGAAGGAACCATCATCTCACAGTTCAAGGAAAAAATATCAAGAAATTGTTGATGAAGAGTTATGACAGATTTGGGAGTTCTAATATTTGATCGATAGGAGACCTAGAAGCAGAGAGCCGGAAAGAGGAGTAGCAGCAAGCCAGAAGCAACAGAAGAATTCTTTCCAGAGGGAAGAATGGACTTAAGACTCAAGAATATTCCAACTGCCAGGCATCTCCTTGTGAGACTAACAAATTCTAAAGAGAAAGAAAATCTTTTTCTAGATAAATAACAAAAATCAAATCTACCATTAAGGACAACTAGCAAAAATGAAAAAAAAAAAAAAAATCTGAACTATCTGGTCCATGCGACCAGAGAACTGCTAGGACAGTAAAGAATCTGAGAGCGGAGGCCCACTTATTCCTTTGAGGGCTTACAGTGGTTCCCAAGAGGAAGGCAAGAGGTCCAGAGGCTGCGCAGTGCTTTAAGACAGTGTCTCAGTGCAGCAGTGACAGGGATTGCTTTCTAGGATCCGTTAGGGGAAGGATACTTGACGAAACCCCTCTCACTTTGATCAAGAATCCAGAAGGCTGAATCTAAACCTCTAGAGTAAGGGGAACCAGAAGCAGGTGTTCATAGGGACTACAGGTTTATTAAGTTACTGAAAGTAAACGAAAACATTTTAGAGTGCTAGTGCTCCCTAGAACCTTGCAGAAGTAGTTACAAATCTTGTCTGGAGAAAGCACCATCCTAGGCCTCAAATAACTTCTACAAGCAATTCTTAAAATATAGTATTCAGCGTAAAATCATGATTTCTCGGAAACGTGAGGAAATAAGAAATATGAACAGAAACAATAAGCATCGAAATAGACCCAAAGGGGCCGTATATATTAGAGTTAAGAGGCAAACATTAAAATAACTGTTATTGACTATATGTCCTAGTTAATAGGGGCTGCTATAACAGAATATTGTAGACTGGGTGGCTTGAAAAATAAAAATTTCTTGCTCACAGTTCTGGAACTTGAGAAATGCAAGATTAAGATGCTAGGCTATCTGTTGTCTGATGAGGGCCAGCTTCCTGGTTTGCAGATGGACGTAGTCTTGCTGTGTTCTCACGTGGCAGAGAGCAGAGCAGAGAGAGCAAGCTCTTGTGTCTCTTCTTTTAAAGGCACTAATCCCATTCATGAAGACTACCCTCGTGACCTAATCACCTCTGAAAGACCCCACCCCTAATACCATCACATTGGGATATAACATTTCAACACGTAAGTTTTGATGTTTGCGTCAGAGGACAGACCTACTTAAAGAAACTTTAGGGGGACACAAACATTCAGTCATAACACTGTGGTAAAGAAGAAAAAAGACATTATTGAACATTTTCAGAGAACTAGAAACCATGAAAAGAACCACATACATATTCTAGAATTCAAAGAAAAAGTTCAAGAAGAAAATTTACAAAATGAAGCCAGAGCCATAAAAATAATGGAAAAAAAGCTCAGAGGAGAGTAAAAACAGCATAGTGAGAGGTCTAACATTACATTTATTCTGTATCTTTAAGAAGGAACACAGAAAAGGGTCCGAAGCAATATTTATAGGTGAGCATTTCTCCCAAACGAATACAACAGTTTCACCAAATAAATACAAACGTACCTCGGCACATCAAATGCAACAAATCACCGAATAAATACAAACAAACGTACCTCGGCACATCATAATGAAACTACTGAAGGCCACAGTCAGTGGGAAAATTATAAAAACTGCCACAAAACACAATCTTAAAGTAGCAACAACTAGACCGACAGCTGACTTCATAACAGAAAACACAGAGGCCTAGAGACAATATATTTAAAGGGCTTAGAGAAAATAACTGCTTAGAGAATATTTCCTTCAGGAAGTAAGGTGGAATAAAGACATTTTTTAAACCTTGAAAGCTGAAAGCGTGCCAACACCAACACTTACAGAATAAACAATGCTGAGAGATGTTCCTCAGAAGAAGGCCGATGATTCCAGATGGGCGTTCACCAATAGAGAAAGCACTGAAAATTCCAAGACATGAGATTTGGGGTCAACATCTGGGTTATAGCTGCACGAATAGCAACTATAGAAAAACATGCACACACACACAAATGTGTGTGCTAACAAAAGAGAGAGCTGGTATGGCAATCTTAATGTCAGAAAAAGTGTAATTAGAACCCAGAAGAGTAGATCGAGCTGTGAACAGTGGTTAGTTAGATCACCACAGGTCCTTTCAAAGGATGGAGATAGCCAGTAACTTACTCCACATGAACAAAGATACCTTCCCAACTAAACTCTCCTCAAAACATGCCGAGCTATTGCTCTCCCCCACCCTTCCAGAGTCATATCTCTTCCTTCCCTCTTTGTATTTTTCTGTCTTTTAATCTCTCCTTTTTTCTCCCTGTTCTTTCTTTCATTTTTATTAGTGTCTTCCTTCATCCCATCACTCCTCCTCTCCCTGAATTTTATGTGCATTTGTCTCACCTGTTGTGGACACAATAATATATTTTTAAATAGGAGTTCATACGTTTTTTCTATTTTATTTTAAAATTGCAATAAAATGTACACAAAATGTATTATTTTAACCATTTTTAAGTATACAGTTCGGTGGTGTTAAGTATAGTCATGTATCACTTAATGGTGAGGATACATTCTGTCAAATGTGTCATTAGGCGATGTTGTCCTTGTGTGAACATGACAGAGTGTACTAACAGGATCCCAGATGGTGCAGCTTCCTAGGCTCCTAGGTATAGCCTGTTAGTCCTAGCCTGTTACTGGGTCCATGGTATAGCCTGTTACTCCTAGCCTGTTACTGTGTCCATGGTATAGCCTGTTACTCCTGGCCTGTTACTGTGTCCATGGTATAGCCTGTTACTCCTAGCCTGTTACTGTGTCCATGGTATTGCCTGTTACTCCTGGCCTGTTACTATATCCATGGTATAGCCTGTTACTCCTAGCCTGTGACTATATCCATGGTATAGCCTGTTACTCCTAACCTGTTACTATATCCATGGTATAGCCTGTTACTCCTAGACTGTTACTATGTCCATAGTATAGCCTGTTACTCCTAGGCTACCAACCTGGACAGCATGTTACTGTACTAAATATTATAAGCAGTTGTGTATCTAAACATAGAAGAGGAATGTGTTTGTACTGGGATGTTAGGATGACTGACATCACTAGGCAATAGGAATTTTTCAGCTCCATTATAATCTGTGAGGCCACTGTCATATATGTGGTTTATCATTGATTGTAAATGAACAGTGGCTCACTTAAAAAAAAAAAAAAAGAAGAAGAGCTTTGTTTACTTTGCCATAGAATTCGAATTTTCTTCCGGCATCCATCCATCCACCTGCCAAGACAGGTGGGGCACCATATGCTCAGAGTCAGCCACAGCAGCCACAGGATGCAAGCACGGGTAGCTCGGTCTTAGATTTCATCGACTGTGACTCCTTTGCTCGATCGCTTAGAGTTGGAATAGTCACCGAGGTCAGACCTGAAAGGCTGGACCTGTATGAGGCTTCTGGCTTTGCATTCCACTCCATGGACATGGGAAGCCCCCGTCAGCACAGCCTTTCACTGAAGTTGTGGCATTGCTGTCTTGGAGGGTGCTGGGGAGGGGGCGTGTAAAGAGATTGTTTCAAATTTTAAAAATCACCTCCCTGTGACAACTGACGATATGGTCGTCTCATCTCTTTGAATGTCGTTTACTCTTTGTGCTTTCTTTGAGTGTATTTGGAACAGAGAACTAATGAGAGTCTGGTTTTAAAGGATTCATTTCTTTCCCATCTTGATTCTGTAGCTTGCAGTGAGCTGCATACTCCATCGCTAGATCGAAAGCCAAATAGTTTTGTTGCAGTGAGTGTCACCACCCCTCCTCAGGCATTCTGGACGAAGCATGCACAGACGGAGATCATTGAGGTGGGTGCTGGTGGTCCCTCCCTGAGGCGCTGTGGGACATTCTCTAGTGGTGTCTCTTGTCCTGATGTTCAGTTACTCGTGCATCTGTAGCTGAAGCCGTATTTACGTGAGTTGGTTGCTATTTTCCCGTGGGTTTTCAGTACATAGATATTTTTCATCACATTTACTCATCTGGGTAGCATTTATATTGCCATATCCTTTACAGTTATTGATTAACTATTGGCAGCTTGTTTTTGAACAATGATCCTGTAAGCTTCATTGCCTTGTAAGAGGTAAGACCTAATTCCTTCTTGTCACCTTCAGTTGGCTGTTACTTTGGAAGAGTTGTGCTCATTAATCAAAGCTTACAAGAGTATTAACTATTAACCACTCTCTTGTCCAGACATATCCCTATTTTTGTTGGTTTTTGTTTTTACAGCCTTTTGAGTTTTGTGTCACATGTTTATGTTTTCCACTAAGTTACGTGATAAACATTTATGGAGGGAATTTTGTAAAATCCTTTTAGATCATCGAGCACATTACGTAACGCTAAGTGTAGGAGTTGGTGGCATGAGATTCTGCAGTTGTAAAGTGAAGAATTATCAGACTTAAAGTGCATTTCTTCTTCTTCACCAGTTGTGCATTTTGGAAGCTAGCCCACCCTCTCAGTCTCTTAGGAACTTATTTCCAAGTTCACGTCAACAATTCTGCTTTCTAAGCATTTGTCAAGTGCTCCCTACACATCTAAGCATAGTTTAGGCACTGTGGATGATACAGAGCCCACCAGGGCACAGTCCCTGCCCCGAGGAACTGACCAGCCGGTGGATGGGGAGGCAGAAATGAATATGGCTGCCCCTGTGCACAGCGAGTGTGGGAAGTATTGGAGTAGGAAGCTGAGGAGAGCACCAGGAGGCTGGGATCCTATCTGACTCTGAGGGTCCCAACAGGTTTCCTAGGATGGGGCTTCATGAAATTCTGCTTCAGTATGTCTGCATTTCTCGCAAGCTCCTAAGTGCATTTCTCCCAAGTGCATTTCTCGCAAGCTCCCAAGTGATGCCCAGGTAGCCAGTCGGGGGACTCTGTGTGAAGAGCCCGCCAAAGTTCTGTTGTGGTTATGCAAATGTGTGACCACAGGGAAGGATCATGCGGGTTTGGGGTCTAACTGTATCCTGGTCAGTGTGTGAAAGGCGCACGTAGGAGAGCAAGGAACAAAAGCTTTGAAGGCCATGGTGTTTATCAGCACATGGTAGTGAGCCAGTGTAGGCTTCTGGGCAGGGGAGTCACCTGACCAGATGTCCTAACTTGTATGGGACAGTCATTTGGAGGAGTGAGAGTGGGAGGGAGTGGAAAGAAAGGAGTGTGTGACAGAGACTTTGAAGGTGGACCTTGCAAGGGGAGTTCATGATCACTGGGTGGTTGAGAACAACAGAAGAAGGCACCAAAGTGCATGCCCGGACTTTTAGCCTGCTTGGAAAGGGAGTCAGAGGTGGCCTTAGCCAAGGGCGGGTAGAGGGAGAGATGAGTTGGTCGAGGCCCTACAGCCCACCCAGGTGGAGTTGTCCAGTCAGCTTGACCGCCTGGATCTGGATCTGCAGAGAGAAAACGGAGCCAGAAGCCCAGGGAACGGTGGCTGTGATAATTACCTGGTACCTGAGAGAGTATGGTTCTATGGGGCTTTGGAGGACATGGCTAAGCTGCCGGGAAATAGTCACCTATGATCTAAAAACTAGTGGTTGATCCTAAAAAAAGGATAGCTTTTAAAAAGTCAGGCTTTAATTATTCCAAACACAGGCTTCTAGAAATATATAATAAACCACTTAAGCCATTCATTTTCTCTCTTTCATCTGCTTGTTTGTACCTCTTAAAGGAATAACCCAAAGTAGTAGGTCTAAATACGCGTTACACTTTAAGTTATAAAACTAAGAATGCATGTGGACATCAACTTGTTTCAGTTTTTAGAAATTCCTCCCGCTGAGTGTGAAACCCATGAAATGAATCCTCAGGCACAGCTTGTTTAATGGGCTGATTTATTGTATGTGGATCTGTCGTGGTCTGTCAGACTTCTTTTTTCTCTTTTAAAAAGCAGAGGGTTTTGTTTGTTTGTTTTTCTGATGTATTTATTTAAGCTGCCTTTAGCATTCGTGTTGATTCAAGACAGTGAGAATGTTAGTTTCTCATTCTGAAAATGTTGATGTATTTCAAAAGCAATTACAGTTTAAAAATCCAACCCTGTGTTCTGATTATTTCCTTTTCTATTCTAGGGAACCAACAATCCTATATTTCTGAGCAGTATTGCCTTCTTTCAAGACTCTCTTATCAATCAGATGACACAAGTCAAACTCTCCGTGTATGATGTCAAAGATAGATCTCAGGGAACAGTTAAGTAATGTGTTGTAGTTCGTGGGATTTTCTTCCCTTTGAAAAAATTACATAATCATTTGAATGAGAGGTGAACACAGATTCACTTCACTACTGGCTCACAAGTTAACTCATGTCTAAATGCATTTGTCTTTGCAAATTTTTAAGCTTTCCCATTGGGCTTCTGACATAAGGGTAAGAGGTGCTGTGGGAAGCAGTCAGCTGGACTCTCTGGGGCCATGGTAATTGCATCAGAAGCAAAGCAAGTACACCAATGCTGCCTCTCTTCCTTCTCTTCCTCAGATGTATTTACTGGGCTCTGGAACGTTCATTGTCAAAGATCTGCTGCAGGACAGGCATCATAGGTTGCATTTAACACTAAGGTTGGTGTTCAGTTTTATTCCCTTGGAAGGATCTGGAATGATGAGGTCCAGGGACAGATGGGGAAAGGACTCACTTCCTATACTGAGAGAGCACCCTTCCCTTCCCAGAAGCAGTCTGTCTGGGGACACTGTGTTGTCTGCTGAGGCAAAACAAATTACTGAGCCTATCAGGAAGTGGAAACTTTTAGCATCCATAGGAGATATGAGCACAGCTGTACTGAGCCCTGAAGGAAAGCCTGGATACATATCTAATAATACTGAGTGTGTTTCTCTGTTATTTAGCCCCTCCCCAGTGGAATATCATCTCCCAGACAGCAGGGAGTTTTGTCTGCTTTGCTTCACTACTGTTTCCCAGACACTTAGAATAGTGCCTGGTGCTCAATAAATGTTTGTGGAAGGAATGAGTGAATGAAAGAGAAACCCCCACCGTGTCCCAGGATGGAAAGATGAAAGATATCAGGATGTCAATCCTTCCAAATCATTTTAGGGGCACTTCCCACCAAAAACTCTGACATGGTGTTCTTTTTTCAGAATAATGTAAAAATTGTGAGAACTATGATCTGGGAAAATAATCCAAAATAGCTAGGAAAATTTGACACAAAATTAAGTCCCTGCAATGTTGAGACATTCTGAAGCTACTGTAAGTAAAGTAAAGACAGTATTGTAGGCATTGACTATCTAATCAGTGGACAGGATGAGAGCCCTGCAGCAGCCCTTAGTTTGTTTAGAGAACTTCATTCAGGAAAAAGGAAAAATCTTAGGTAAAATGAGAGGGATTGTGTAAGGAAAAGGACTTTGAGAAAAATACTTAGTTACATCATGTGTCATAGTTAACTCTAGTTGGGTTAGAGGTAAATGTACAAAATGGACACCATTTGTTTTAAAGGAGCTAAAGGCGACTGATCATTGAACAGATACAGCAGGAAAGGACTTCACAGGCACGAGGGCAGGGCAAGGAAATCACAAAGGAAATGGTCAGTAGATGGGACCAGACAAAAATTTAGAACCTGGTTAAGTGAGACCTTGTAAAGAGAAAGCCTGAAGTTCCAGGGTGTCCCCAGGCTCCCTGGATGGATCAGATGAGCCCAGGCTGCCATCAGTCTCCTGGATAAAATGAGAGGGATCACGTAAGGAAAAGGTGTCAGGGCGAAGCTGACTGAGGCTGGGGTAGCATCAGCTCTATCATCTCAGGATTCAAGGGCTTCCAGAAGCCCTGGCTGGATTCCATTAGTTGGAGTCCAGGCTTAGGCCTTGGGCTAATATAAACCTGAGGGTGGAGTGGGAAGGAACAGAAAAGGGCCCAGGGCCAGAACAAGGTGTTCCTTAGTCCTCACTCTGGCACGTGTCCCCTTCACCCTCTGGGCAGGGGTGAGCCCAGGCACTGGCAGCAGCTCAAGAACAGCATTGGCTCCTCCTCAAGGAGGCCCCCTCTGACTTCACCCGCACGTCCACACTTCCCTGTGGTGCATTGTCCGTTCAGACACAGCTCTCCACTGTGCCCCGTGGTTTCCTCGTCTGTCTCGCTGGGGAGGAGCCCTGTGCACACAGTGAATGCTGACTGACTGGTCAGTCAGCTTGGCCCTGCAGCCCCCAGGACCCTGATGACCCAGTCTGAGGGCTAGGGCTTTGCATTTCAGCAGAAAAGAAGCACAGTTGCAGCACCACTCATTAAAGCATGTTGTACATCACAGGTCTGCAGAGAGTGACCGTGTGGGTAACATCACCGTGATTGGCTGGCAGATGGAGGAGAAGTCAGACCAACGGCCCCCTGTGGCCCGGTCTGTGGACACTGTCAATGGGAGGGTGAGTTACGCCACTTACCTCCTCTCCTTTAAAAGAGCAAGGGAATTAATCAGTAAAAATGCGGATCTCGTGGACCTAGCCCTTGTGCTCAGCAACGGGCAGGGCCTGCTGCTTGATGCTGCTCCCTGTGGACACTCTGGTCCTCCTTAGGCACACCTTGAAGCAGGAAACAGGGCTCCCGCCTGTAAAGCCCTGCTGCCCTGGAGCCTGCCTGTGTTCTGGGTGCTATACTAGCCACTTCTAGAGGGCAGGAGTAAGCGGGAAAGAGCCCTCCTGGAAGAACTGCAGTCAGGGGGCAACTTAGGGGGTGTGGAGGGCAAGCGAAGAGGCATTTAGGACCCAGGCCATCTGTCCTGTTTTGTTAATACCTTCCTCTCCCAGACACATGCATGCCCTGCAGTCTCCTGGTGCATACCTTCACCTTTTCATATCCTCCCCTCTTCCCCGATCCTCCTCCCCCTCTCCAGCTACACCCTCCTGCACCCACTCTCATGTACAGTCTCTCACACAGACACTCAAAAATTCTAATTTCAGAGCCCCAACGCTGGTAAGTAGTCATTGTTGTACAATACAGAGATGTCTCATTTCACCCAAAATAAGCCCAGAATGTTAGTTCTGGAAATATCCCTTGGCATCATCTATTCTCTTCCTTTCGTTTTGTACATCAGAACACTGAAACACAAGGTGAAGTGACTGAGAAACCACGCATGCCTAGAGAATTATGTGTGCATGAAGTGGTTCAACACACTGGGAGGTGAATTACTTTGTGGCTTGAGCAGCATGTTTATTGTGGAGGTCATGGTGGATATTCATCTTAAGAGTTCTGTTGTGATGTATTTAGGCCACTGTTTCTGCTGAATGTTCTGGAGTCATCTGAATCTCACAGTTTTCTTGTGCATTTCCCTACACATTATCAGATGGTTCTTCCCGTCGATGAAAGCTTGACGGAGGCATTAGGAATCCGATCCAAATATGCTTCATTGCGAAAGGACACTTTGCTGAAATCGGGTAAACAGCTTCCTCCTTTGGTATTCTTGCCTCTTTTGTGAGTATCCACTTGGGCCCGCAGTCCCCTTTGCTCCCCACCTGCTGCGATTGTCCCAGCCATGCACCCTAATTGTCACCTCTCTGCTGCTTATCCTCGTGTTCTTTTTGCAGCATATAAAGAGTTACTACAAAAAACAATAATAATTTTCCTTGAAAGAGGATTAAAAAATGAAAAGAGTCGGTAATACTCCAAGGAAGTAATACTTCATCTCACTCTTTCCTGTTTCACATTGGGATTGGTGACTGGCAACAGCCTCCCTGCCCCCAGCTGCTTGCACTTTAGAGTTAGTCACATGTTCTGGGACAGGAAGATTGCATGTTGCTGGGAAGAAGTGTTCAGACCTAGTCACTTGGTGGGTTTTCGGTGTAAGCGTTTTAATTCCCATGAGATGAACAGTGAGAGGACTTGAGTTGTCACCATCCCTGAGGGCCAGGAGAGAAGAACCCATGAGACAGGTCTGCAGCCAGTTCATATGCAGCCTGTCTCCCCTGTCATCCCACCTTAGTGTTCGGAGGCGCCATCTGCCGCATGTACCGGTTTCCAACCACTGATGGTAACCATTTGCGGATCCTGGAGCAGATGGCAGAGAGTGTGCTCTCCCTGCACGTGCCCCGGCAGTTCGTGAAGCTCCTACTAGAGGAAGATGCAGCCAGGTGAGGCCACACGGAAAGGCTGACTGTCCATCATACCCATATCACGTGCCCCTTCCTTTCTGAGATATAGCGGGCAGAGCACGGGCATCAGATAGACCGGACTACAAACACAGCCTCTCCCCTGGCAACTCTGTGGCCTTGGCTTGCCTAAGCCTCAGTGTGCTCATTGGGATCATGGATTCCTGTGCAAGGATTTCATAAGACAATGTGCTTGAACCCAGATGTGTGTCCTGCACTCAGAACCGCCTCCCTTCTCTTCTTTCCTCTTTTTTTTTCGAAACAGAGTCTTGCTCTGTCACTCAGGCTGGAGTGCAGTGGTGCAATCTCAGCTCCACGCAGCCTCCGTCTCCCAGGTTCAAGTAATTCTCCTGCCTCAGCCTCTGAAGTAGCTAGGATTACAGGTGTGTGCCACCAGGACTGGCTAATTTTTGTATTTTTAGTAGAGATGGCATTTCACCATGTTGGTTAGGCTGGTCTCGAACAACTGACCTCAGGTGATCCACCCACCTTGGCCTCCCAAA
>NW_012117599.1:2560664-2620045 GCF_000951035.1 Colobus angolensis palliatus
AGGCTGGTCTCGAACAACTGACCTCAGGTGATCCACCCACCTTGGCCTCCCAAAGTGCTGGGATTACAGGTGTGAGCCACCATGCCCAGCCTGCCTTCTCTTCTTTTCTTTCCCCTCTCACTAGTCCTTCAGAAAGTTAGAAATAACTGGTAATTGTTTGATCCTAGCTGCCCAGCAGTATTTTTCTAGGTTAGGGTCATAGATAAGGGCTCCAGAAGACTGAGTATGACCTGTCAGCTCACTGTGGTCCCATAAGGGTCTTAACCCTTCTGCATCTCTCAATCCAGGGCATATTTTGTCAGTCCTAAGGTGAGGAGAAGCCCGACAGGTGGCCCAGGCCGTGCAGATTATGTCCCCTGTCTCTCTCTGTTTTAGTTTTGTGCTGCTGTAACAGAATGCCAGAGACTGAGTAATTTATAATGATCAGAAAAGTGTTCGACTCATGGTTCTAGAAACTGGGAAGTCCAAAAGCATGGTGCTGGCATCTGGTGAGGGCCTTCATGCTGCATCATCCTGTGGTAGAAGGCATCACACAGAAGAGCGCTCTTGAGAGAAGGCCAAACTTGCTTTTATGACAAACCCACTGTTGCAATAACCAACCCATTCCCACCATGATGACATCAGTCCATTCATGTGGGCAGTGCCCTCATGACCACATCATCTCTTAAAGGTCCTACTTCTCAAAACTGTGGCATTCAGGATAGTTTCCCAACATAGGAACTTTGGGGGATAGTCTCAGACTGTCATTTCTCCTCCTTGTCCTCAAATGATGTTATTTATAAACACAATATAACAGAAGCATGAAAGAAAGCAAGGTAGCCAGAATCCTGCTGTTTTCAAAGAGCTATTTTGTTTCCGTTTTTTATCTGGAAAAAACATCACACTTGAAGATGCAGGGCAAGAATAATGCAATGAGCACCTAGGTACCTTTCACCTAAAATCACCAACTGTTAATAGTTTGCCAATTGCTTTCTCCATGTATGCACATATTTTAATAGTTATTTTAATTTTACAAATTTTTGTTCGGCTTTGTCCATAGTTGTGTATATTTACGTAGTGACAATCTATTTTTCCATGTATCTTCGGTTTTCATGTTTAAATTTCCCATTACATGGCATATTATAACTTTAAAAAGTTTATTCATTTTTGTTTGAGACAGAGTGTTGCTCTGTTACCCAGGCTGGAGTGCAGTGGCACCATCATAGCTCACTGCAGCCTGAAACTCCTGGGCTCAAGCCATCCTCTTACCTCAGCGTCCTGAACAGATAGAACTACAAGCACACACCACTATGCCCAGCTGATTTTTTCATTTGTTGTAGAGACAGGGTCTTGCTATGTTGCCTAGGCTGGTCCCCAACTCCTGGCCTCAAGCACTCCTCCCACCTTGGCCTCCCAAAAAGCAGGGATTCCAGGCATGACCCACCATTCCTGGCCAAGAGTTCATCCATTTAACAAGTGCTTTAGTTCAAGGGTTTTGTTGTTGTTTTCAGCAACAACCACATGTCAGGCACTGTTCTCAGTGTGGGAGGCTTCTTGGTGAGGTCAGTGTGGGGGTTGGTTGGAAACAGAACTGGGAACCTCACACAGGAACTCCAGATGTGTCAGCGTGTGCTGGAAGTGAAAAGAGAACTGTGAGAAGAAAGAGGGTGATCAGGGCAGGCCTCTGTGAGATGATGACGTTAAACTAACACCTAAAGCGTAGGAAGCAGTCACACGAACGCGGGCAGACAATTCCAGAGAGAGAACCTAGCAGTGGCCTGGCAGACGGAGCTGCTGTGCTCAGAGCGGCCTGAGGTCATGGGGTCGGCTGGCCATGGAGCCCTACCTGCTCTGGGTGTCCTTTTATATTAGTTTTGCTATTTTAATGATAATAAAATGGCACAGCTTTTAAAACAATTTAGACAAGTCAGATTTCCTAAGACCTTATCTAAAATTTAGCTTTTTTTCTTTCTCAAAGGAAACATGAGTGCAGTATAAAAAAAACAAATAAATAGCGCAGAAAGGTTTAACTAAAAACAACTCTTGGTGCTCTACTTTCTGATCTGCTTCCCAGAAACAATCCCTTTTTGAGAGTTTTAGTGTTTACTTAGGTATTTCTAAATATATGTGTAAAGTGTTCTCTTCATTAATCAGTTTCAGGGATTAGCTACCTATTTTCTATGCTGAGGGTTTGGCTTTTTATACCTTCCCA
This sequence comes from Colobus angolensis palliatus, assembly GCF_000951035.1. Classification (NCBI taxonomy): domain Eukaryota; kingdom Metazoa; phylum Chordata; class Mammalia; order Primates; family Cercopithecidae; genus Colobus; species Colobus angolensis. The sequence continues at coordinate 2,562,856 of NW_012117599.1, forward strand.
GTCCCCATTTTCCTAATTTGGTTCTCCTTTTTGTTTTTAAATCCATCGCGTGATTTTGCTGTTATGATTGTGTAGCTGTTCTTCATGGCTGAGCTAAGGAATTTATATTTCAGTTCTTATACAGCTTTATTTTTTTTGGAGATAACAATTCCTCTTTTTCTTCTCTTCCCCCTCCTCTTCCCCCTTCCCCCTTCTGTTACCCTGTGCCTCTGTCGAGCACACACATAAAGACAAGATCTGGCCTGATTGCATCCACAGTGACACAGCGGGCCACTTTTAGGTTCAGACAGCTCCTCTCTCACATAGACACGGAAGGAAGAATAGCCAGAGGTGCCAGCTCCCATGGTCCTCGTCGCATACCCAAAAAGGATGGCAACGAGACAGAAGGGCTCGGGACGGCAGCGCGATCTGTGGAACTCCGCTGCTGAGGAGCCAACTAACTCTAGGCTGCAGCTGAGCAGTTTTAGATTCTGCAGCTCCCTTATCAGGGGGAGGGCAGAAGGCCCACACCTCAGGAGAACCTGGGAGGCGATGAGAAACGCTGTCCTGATAGCCTCCTAGGGGAGATGACGAGACAAGCAGGAGATGTCTTAGGGCAGTTACTCACAGCCTGCAGTCCTCTCTGTTCCGGGAGGATCACACGTGGTTTTGCCCAGACTCAGGTGGGCTGTGGTTTGAGCCTGTGCTTGAGGGTACCTGTAGGTCATCAGGGTAAAGCCTCTCCCCAGCAGCCTGCCTCCTTCTCCCCACCTCCACTTAGTTTCCCTTGAACATTTGACTACGTTCCCTTGAAAAGCTACTCTGGACACATTCCCGTGTGGTCAGTGGTTTGCCTTTCATGTAGCTAGTTGCCTTTTAGACAGGTAGTGTAACCATTGTCCTGGCCCACCCTGGGCATCCACGATTCTTGCCCTGCAAATGCGGTTGTCCTGGGTAGGCCTCCTGGGCCTCTCCAGGGAAACCAGTTAGCCCGGAGCCTGATGCATCTGTGTCTTGCTTTCAGAGTGTGTGAGCTGGAGGAGCTGGGAGAGCTGTCCCCTTGCTGGGAGAGCCTTCGGCGTCAAATTGTCACCCAGTACCAGACCATCATCCTCACATACCAGGAGAACCTGACCGACCTCCATCAGTACAAAGGTGGGCACACCCCCATGCTGTCCCCACACACACACACGCACACACACACACTCTCACTCACTGTCACTCAACCTGCTTTCCCGGCCAGAGATCTGGAAGACAGGGCCACTTACACATTGCCACTGACAGACCCTTTAATGGATTTTTAAAAATAACTTCTCATGTAGGTGTGAATTCTTTCAAATATGGGTTTTTCGGATCTTAATTAAAAAGACCAATCTGTGAATTGCAGTGAAGAGTCCTCCTATGGTGTCATATACCAAAACAGTCACCGTGGAATGAAATTTAGGGGAGGCGAAATCCCGGGCTGTTACTGGTTCATGTTGTTTCTTCATCTTGGACTAATGTCAGTACAGTGACCGAAAGGATGTAGGTCACTCGCCTTGAAACAAAGCAGGTTTTCTTGATTTCGCGGTTTAAAGAGTCAGGGGTAACTTCTGGTAAACATATACATTGTTAAGGGGGGACTCTGTGTTCTAAGGCGCAGAAAACAAAGTGGAGTGTGAATGACCGCCTCACTGTTTCTCCTTGAAAGATGCCATCTGATTTTCAAAACACTCTCAGGGCAGATTTAGAAATCTGTTCTTGTGCCTTTTTTATTCCAAGTGGAATGAATTTTTTGGTTTTTCATTACTCTATATATTACTTTAGCATTTTGAATTATTCTCTATTTTTGGATTCTTCCCTTTGATTCCTCTACATGATAGAATTTCAGGGTTTAAGGAGAACCATAAACCCTTAATGTGGTTTTGACACAGAACCTATGAATCCATCTGTAAACTTGGATGAGAAGAAGCCAAATGCAGAACTGACAAGGAGGTGTTGCTTAGGCTTGGCGTGAGTCTGAAGACAGGGTCTGAGTATGTCACCAGGAGAAACGGCAGCGTTTGCCCAGGAAGGAACCAAGGGGCTCACCCATGCTGCTGCCTCCTACCTGGGAAAGTGTGAAACCCACCCAGCCTTGAGTTTTCTAGAGCAGAGCTTCTCAAATGTCAGTGTGCACCCGGATTCCTTGAGACCTGTGTTGAAGTGGCGGTCTGGGATTGTACCTTTCTCACAGGCTCTCGGACGCTCATGCTGCGGTCTGTGGACTGCACCCTAAGTATCAGGCCACAGAGAGCCATCTCCTGTGGCAAATTGGAGGCACACAGTGGCTGGTCTGCGATTCGTATGCTGGCAGTATCAGTTGATATTTTTCATTAGATGAGACGTTTATTTCTTCTACCCTTGTGGTTGTCAGTTTAATTTGCAATCCCTTTATTTTGTAGGCATGTGATTCTCTAATTAGTTATGGATTCTGATTATAGAAACAAGATTGTGGATATTTGTTATAAAATAGTGTCCAGGTTCCTTACCCAACAGGCGTGAACAGGGAAACATAGAAGTTCGTGTGTCGGAAGGCTGGAATCAATGCTGTATCTTGATGGGCCTGAAGGGTTGAGAAGGCCTCTTCATCACCTTCGAGAGTTGAGATGTATTGCTCTAGCCAAACCAAATTCTTAGCTCTTTGATGATGGCGGTCTCTGGAGTCAGAACAGGCAGTCTCTGGCATGGACCCCTTTGCTTATTATAGTAGTGCTGACATCATGCTGCACAGAATGACATCTTTTGTATCAGATCTCTCAGTAGAGAGTCGAGTCTTGGAAGACGCAGCATCGTTACCATAGCTTTTTGAAGCCGGTTCTCCCTGGCGCCATTCACTCCCTGAGCACCCAGAACCAGCTCTCCCACCCAGCGGGCTGCCCTTGGCGTCTCACCCACCTGCCACCTGGAAATGAAATGTGCTCATGGCAACTCAGAACCTTCTAGGCCACTGCCGACACATACCTCCGTATATGCCACAGCATCCTCTGAATTCCATTTTCTACTTGCAGCTCATGAATGCAGCATGTGTGCTGATGGCCTTTATCTTCTCCTGTTCCATTTCTTAGGGCCCTCGTTTAAAGCAAGCAGTTTGAAAGCAGATAAAAAGTTAGAATTTGTTCCCACAAACTTGCACATACAAAGGATGAGAGTTCAAGACGATGGAGGATCAGGTATCTATTTTTCTGCCCCCTCTCGTTGAATCACATTTTGCTGAGTGCCCCACATCTGCCCATTTCCCTGTGTTCTCTGGGTGGCTTGGAGGAGAGACTTGTCACAAAGACCTTCAAAAGGTCTCTGTTAAGAGCCCACACCCCTTCCTTTTGTCTCTCCTCGCTCTAGCTTCCCTTTGTATTTCTGCAGTAGAAAGTTGCCTGTTGGCCATTCTTCCCAAGGAAGGATGCAAAAGGGAGTTACAGACTGGCTTCCTGCAGCCCGTGTGGCTTCACTTGAAATGTTTTGAACCCCTTTTTGCTCAGGTGATGGCACTGGGCTCCAGGAGACCCTTGGGCGGCCAGGGCTGTGGGAGGGAGGGCCAGGACCCCAGACTTGTGTGCATATCCCTATAGCTGGCTTGTCCACAGGCCTGAGCCCAGAGTAATGGAGGAGAGCTTTCTGTCATTCAGATCAGAACTACGATATCGTCACCATCGGGGCGCCAGCAGCACACTGCCAAGGTTTTAAGTCAGGAGGTCTCCGCAAAAAGCTGCACAAATTTGAAGAGACCAAGAAACAGTAAGTAGCCAGAGAGAGTCTGTGGTCCTTGTACAGTTCTCTGATGCTTCTTTTCTCAGTTTAAAATAAAATCAAAGTATGACCACAAAAACATCCAGCCATCTGATCCGCTTCTGCGTGGTGGGAGGATCTGCCTCATGGAGCCTGTGCCGCTCTGTTGGCGTGTGACTGAGCTGGGTGGGTGATGAGGGCACTGGATCGAAGGTCCTGTCCTTCAAAATGAGGAGCAGATTGTGATCCATCTCAGAAGTGGCGCTCCAGGCGGCCACCCTATGTGGACTCTGCCGGCTCGGCATCCTTGAGAGTCCCTGGCCAGTCAGTTGAGCACCACAGGCATCGAGCCTGGAGCACGTTGTTTCTTAGAGTGCAGCAATGGTAAACATTCCCAGTTTCTGAAAGATTCAGGGGGCTGTACAGACCTCCTGTCCTGAACAGGTAATTTCCAGGTAGGGAGGGTGGTGAGGGGCATTTCAGGCAAAGACGTGGCAGAAGCAGTGCATGTGGGGAAATGTGGCCAGGTGCATAGTGCCGGGAGCGGAGAGCTAAGAGGACTGGCCTTGCTGCCAGCCTGCTCTGTGACCAGAGGTACAGCGCCCAGGAGATCGAGGCCTGATTCCAGGAGCTCAGGGCCTTGCCTGGGAGTAGACAGGTCAGCAAGCGCCATTTGGCGTGACCAGTGCCCGAAACAAGCATGCTGTTTCGTGTGCATGGAGCAGAGCATCCACCCAGCCCCCAGGGATGGGAGGGAGAGAGCCAGAAATAAACCCAAGCTGTTGTGTTAGATGTGCGGGAGGCATTGATGATCTTCCAGAATGTCACCTGTGAAGATTTCAGCGGCTCAGGGAGTGGGGGTGATGAGTGTAGATGACCAGTAAGGTCCTTGGACTGTGACCGTAAAATAGAGGAAGTAGCATGAGGTGTTTGGTTTAGGGAGAATAATTATGACTTAGCATGTGTTTGGGCTGATAGGGAAAGACAGAAGTGGGTGAGGTAAGGTGAATGAGAAGAAAACAGTGTTAGAGCAGGGTTCTCACAGGATGGAAAGAGGCAAGAACGGGCGTTCGTCAGAAGGGCCAGGAGAAGAGGGGGCTGCAGAGAGATGTTTGAGGTGGGAAGGAACAAGCAGAGACATCCATCGGCAGCCTCTGCAGCATATGGGCTGGGGAGGGTCGGACTCAGCAAGTGAGCATGGAACAGTGTGAGGGAAGGTGAGCAAAGGCCCAGGGAGCGTCACAAGAATCCCATGGATGGTCAAGTGAGGAACTCTGGCACATGCCATGGAGCTGGTGGTTGGCACCTGACTGTGCTGCCATGGCTGGGAGTCAGGACATGACCTGAGAAAACGGACTCTAGACTGGAGCAGGAAGGAGGTAAAAGGGCAGATCAGTGGCTGAGGGGGTCAGGGAGGCAGCGAGGGGCGTCACTGATCATGGGCAAGGCTGGGCAGGGAACGGAAGAGCGTGCCCTGTGAGAATTCACCATTCAGATATGTGCACAGGCTGCCTGGGCCAGCCCAGAGCCCAGTGAGTCCTGGAGATGGGAGGAGAAACAGGGAAGGGGAATTCAGGCCCCCAGACAACCTACTTGACCTTGATTCATTCCCAAGGGTGCTTCCCTAAGACAAACCAGGTAACCGGACCTGCCTTAGGATTCGCTGACTCCAGTGTCCCTTTGGGAAATAGGAAGAAGACGCAGCTTCCCGTGCCCACCGCAGCTCTGCACAGCCAGCCAGAAAGCGTGTCTGTCGCTCCATTGCATGTTGCCCTGTGGAGAGTGTGAGCGTGCAGCTTGAGATGGGGTGGGGCCTTGAAGGAGAACGCATAGTAACTCTGTGTGGCCCGTCAAGAAGGGGCCTCCTGGGGGTCTTTGTCCCAGGAGGCTTGGAGTGTTGATTCCTGATAACTCTGCATGTTAACTTTAGAATTTATTTCTCAAAACACCTCTTTAGTATTTTTCAAATATATAAGTTTCTATTTAATTTCCTACTAATGCCATCAAGCCACTGATAGATACGGTATTCATGATCTGAACTTTCCTTTCAATGCAGAGGTAACCTGGCCTGAGGTGGGATGTCTCCCTGGGGCTTGAGCACAGGGAGTGACGCTGCTCTAAGGAATAAGCACATTGGGCTCCTAATTGTAGTCATCCCTGTAGTTGGGACCTCAACACATAATATTAAGTATTTTGACAAAAAATAAGTTGGCTTTTTAATTTTTTGTTTCTGCATTTGGTATTTGCTAACAAACTGCTAATATTTCATTTTGGTTCTTTCCTTTAGCAGTTTTGAGGAGTGTTGGTGAGTTTTCTGTCTGTGGAGAGAGTGTCTGTTTGGGTCTCGTCCTCATGCAGAGAAAGCTTGTGCCATCCCCACCCCTCCTCGTGTGGGCTTCCCCCGCGGTGCTGCCATGGTTCCTAGTCACACACCTCGGAGACAGTTCCCCTTCCAACTGCAATGTTCTTTAATAATGAATAGCCAGTCTTCAGTCTGCTGTTTTACCTTTCAAACCTGGCAGCGGCGTGTTGCCGTGCTCGCTCTGAGAAAGGTCCTCGTTCCGTTTCTCCCAGGAGGAGGAAGGGCCCAACCTGGGAAGCCCCTAGGTGCCGAGTTCTCGTGTCAGCCCTGGGGTGCAGCTGGGAACCCCTTTCTATCTTGTACAGGAATCTTGTGGCTTTTCGGTTTTCACTTCACTATTACCTCTTGTACAAAGGAAGCCAGCCTACCTCTTCATGATACTTATTAATTTATGCTGATGTTAATAACACTGTTACCAGGGTCAGTTTTACTCCTGGGGGTGGGTGCAAACCAAGATTTAATACAACTGAGTGACTTTTGCCACCACATAATTAGTTGACAGTTAGAAACCACGGTGTCTGCTGCCTGGGCTTCCCTCCTGCTGCCCCAGGCTCCTAACAGAGGCTCTGCAGTGGTGCTTCATTCAGAGGCACCTGCAGCCCCTCAAGAAATGCTGCGGCCTCAGAGCCTGTGACCCATGGGGCTCAGGGGCTATGGCTGGGCCCTGCTGGAGGTGTCAGGCTCTGCTGGGGGCATCTGACAGCAGGAAGCACTGAGGACATTCCTCCATGTCCAGGCTGAGGCCTCTCAGCTTCCCCCTGGGGGCCCCTTTTCCCTGAGGGTACTTCAGGTACAAGGGAGGGAGGAGGGCATCTAGGGACGGTTGCTGCTGCTCCCGCCTCCCTGACGGAGGAGACCCACGCTACTTCTGTGGAAGTGGCCTCCGAGCCTCCCCTCCCTGCCTTTTCTCTACTGGGGCCTCTTTCAAGGCCTGATCTTCCCCGTAGGGGACAAGTAAAGTACTTAGGGGTTGAGTCTAGGGGTGCAGGGGAAGAAGAATGGGAGGGGAGTGCCAAAGGCCCAGCTGCCACCAAGGCCTGCTCCTGGGTAAATCCCAACCCAGGTGTTTTGGGTTGAACCTTGTTCCTGGGGAACTTTCTGAGTTCCTGAGTTCCCTCTGAGGACCCTCCATTGCCCAGTCTGGGCCTGGTCACCCCTTCCCCCTCTGCCCCCTGCTGTCCGTATACAAGACCGTCCCTGAAGCGGGGAGGGGATGGAGTGGGGAGGGTTATAGGCAGAAGGAGTGTCCCTGCCTGGAGAGTGTGAGGGGCTAAATCCCAGGCAGAGAGGACCCAGCCTCCCAATCCTCCTACCCTTGCAGAACCCAGCTCCATGGGGGCTCAGCCTCTGCAGAGGTGATCCTGCTCTTCTAGTGTCCAGAGTGACTGTTGCTCAGCAGTTACCAGCAGTTTCTGGCCAGGGCCACAAGACTCCACCCTTACGCTCTCATGGCATCTTCAGTTTAGCCCATGACCCCAGCTCTGGGTAGGTCCGGGTCTGGGGTGGGGTCCTAATGCAAAGTCCAAGGGCCATACCTAGGATATTGCCTCCTGGGGCTGCCCCTGGGCTTCATGTCTACACCTGCATCCTGCTGCCTTCATGTGGCCACCTGGTTTTTAAAACTAGGTAGTTGAGTACACATGCTTCTATTTTCCTCATCATCCTAAACAGTACCTCTTTGAAATTTGCCTTTTCTTGCCTCTGCCATGTATATCCCGTGCATAAGTCCCAGGTACCATCATTAAAACATGACTTGTGAGAACACAGGGCAAGTATAGGGCGGTACTTTTCTCTTGGCCTGGGCAGAGGGTATATATTTGTTGAAGGGTACACAGCCACCTCCTTGCACAGAAGTAGATCTGCATACAGCACATTTAATATATGTACTCTAAATATTGGGGGTCTGGGAAGAATCCATTTTTTTTCACCATTTTTGGAGTCAGGGTCTTGCTCTGTCACCCAGGCTGGAGTGCACTGGCACCGTCAAAACTCACTGCAGCCTCAAACTCCTGGGCTCAGTTGACCCTCCTGCCTCAGCCTCCTAAGTAGCCAGAACCACAAGCACAAGCCACCCTGCCTAACTAATTTTTAAATTTTTTTAAAAGATGGGGTCTCCTGATGTTGCCCAGGCTGGTCTTGAACTCCCGGGCTCAAGCGGTCCTCCCACCTCAGCCTACCAAAGTGCTAGGATTATAGGCCACCATGCTTGGCTGAACTGATTTTTTAAAACCCTATTTTGAGATTGTGTTTTTAGGGTGAAATGATCCTAGAAGGCAGCTATTCATTTGGAAGAGTGATTGCAGATTGGAAAGTAGTCGTGTGCACATCGTGCTGTGGAATGACTCCCGTGGTGCCGCGCGAGCTTGAGTGCGGTCTGCTGCATGGGCTTCTGGCACGTCCATTGTTTTTTACTGTGGCGTGTGGGCTTGTGGTGGTGGTGTTTCTTCCTGGGGTGCTTTGGTTTTCGGTTTTTGCATGTGTGCCGCATAATCCAGCAAGGGAAGGGGTAGTGGTGGTTTCTTCATGACCCACTTTGGGACTTCCCTGGGAAGGGGTCAGTGGGGAAGATTCTCAGCCCTGAGCAAGGTGACCGTTATCTCCAGGGGAAGTGATGGAGGATGTGGTGAGAGGTGCCCTCGCTCCTCCTCTTTCCCGCTGTTCCCCGGAATTCAAAGGGTCACTCTTCAGGGACCATTCAGGACCCCTCATCCTGTGTGCGAAGGGACACCCGTTCTACCCAGAGCTCACAATTTCAGATTTTAGGAGGAGACCCTCTGCATTGGTGGCTTGTACTTCTTCCTGCTTTCCTCAGCTTCCTCAGATGGTCTGAAAAATAAATGTATAATATTGCATTGATTGGGATCCAGGCTAAGAGACACGCAATTCATCATCACCGTTTAGTTGGACTCAACATGCTGGCCAGGCCCCTGTAGCGGGGGGACGTGACGTTGGTCCTTCAGAGCCTCCTGATTGTGCTGGGAGGGGCCGGGCTGTAGGCTTGGCATCAGACCCCTAGACACACACGCTGCTTGGTGGTGAAGAGGTGGGAAGGAGGGAGAGCCAGGGTTTCACAGCCACTGAGGAGTCTGGCTTTGCCTGTGGCTGGGCATGTTCTCCACTTCCTCTTCATTTGATGAAACATTAGTTTTCAAATTAGGGAAGTCCTGGAGTGAAGGAAAGGGAAAGGAAACCCAATTTTCTAGGGACTTGCTAGGGTCAGACATGAGAGGAAGGATGACTGTGGGTGTGTTCACAGGGAGCTTGAATTCCTGATTGGCCAAGTGAAAAAAATAGGTTTTGGTTGTTTGGGGACAAAGTCCAACACCCACTGCAGTCTCTGCTACACTGTGATAACCTGACCCCTTCTTCTGTAGATGGTCTCCATGTCTCCACTGAAGTACTGCTTATAAGTAAATAGATGAGGTTGTGAGGTGAAAGATTATGATCATTTGGGTGATTACGGGATATGATTGTTCAATACCTGTTCACACATTTACATACACAAGTGAAAATACAGATACATGCACATACAGATAAAAGACTGAGTCATAGTTTAATATTTCAAGCTTCTGCCATACAGACAGGAAGAATCCGCTAAGATATACTTTGCTCATCAACAACTAGAGTAGCCTAGGAGAACATCCCTGAGTCACAGATGACATCCCTGAGTCATCTTAGGGTTAATGTGACTGGGGTTGGGATGACGCTGTCATCCTTTACAGATTCTGGAGAATCCCTTAGAATCTGTTCTTATCCTTTCCAGTACATCATCTGGCTGCCAGTCCATAATCTACATCCCACAGGACGTCGTCCGAGCCAAGGAGATCATCGCCCAGATCAACACCCTGAAAACCCAAGTTAGCTACTATGCAGAGCGGCTGTCAAGGGCAGCCAAGGACAGGTCTGCCACTGGCCTTGAGAGGACACTCGCCATCTTGGCAGACAAGGTAGGAGGGGTGCCCTGCTGCATGTGGGCTGGGGAGTCTCCTTGGGTTTCTGGGGGCCACCGGGCAGCCCAGGTGTGCCGAAGGTGGTCCACAAAGAGCGTGACATTGGGAAGACTTTGACGATCTACCTTAGGTCCATTTCCCACAAAAACCAGGGAGGTTTTGTGATTTGTCCACAGAGCTGGATGGACAAAGGGCAGAGCCCAGGGCTCATGACTCTTAGGTGCAGCTTCAGGCACGTATGCCCTTCAGTGAGTCTGTGGGGCTCATTTTGTTGAGGCTGATACAGTTCCACCTCTTTCTCAGTAACAGCCTAACCAGCCCTTTTTTCTTTTTTGCCACATTTCTATTGTAGTTGAATTTGAAAGCAGAAACTGAGCTATTATACAGACATAAGATAAGAACAATATAATTTTATTGGCTTACATATAGTCAGTACGCCAGCTTCTACTTAGCCATAACTTGATCCTGATTTAAAAATATGTAAGTATTAAGCCCAACTGAGGAAGTGGCTATTATCAGACCCTTTTGATGGATGATGCTTTTTCCCATCACTCAGTCTCCCTCTCAGTGCGCACGCACACACACTCACACACACACACTCTCACACAAACACACACAGATTCTGACTACACCTCTGCACTCACACTCACTGTGCTATTGAGCTGCTTTTCCTGCTCAGAATGTGTAATATCCTTCATGTGTGTTCACACAGCATAAAGAGTGTGAGGTGGGGATTAGATCCACTGGAAAAGAAAGATGTAGTTGTCAGCAGTAACATTATGAACCACAGAACCCGTGATGCGTGCAGAATTCTCCAAAACCAGACATGTTGTGCCAGGAGGCCAGCTACCCAGACCCAGAACTTGATGTATTAGATGCTGAGGAACGAAAGATAAGACTTCCACAATTGAACCAAAGTAAGACCTGACCCCTGGACACTTGTTCCCTGGAAGGTGGAGGACAGACCAGGAAGTCTGTCAAGGCTGGGGCAGTGGGCTCTCTCTGCAGGCCCCTCCCCTAGCAATCACAGGTCAGAGGCAGGCAGGGATCAGAGAATGTCAGAGATTTCTCACCCTCTTTTCCTCTTGCTTGGTGGGAAATTCTTGTTACGATTCAGCCCCAGCAGGCCACATGGCAGTCTTCGTATTCAGACATCTTGAGGGACGTAGCCCTTCAGTTGCTTTGCACTGTGGAGAAAGGCAGAGGGCTGCAGTACTGGGCTTTAAGCCCATTCTCCATATCTTAGATAAGGCAGGGGCCTCCCCAACCCCTAGCCTGGGCTCAGCAGCCTTGGTTTGTGTGCACCTGCAGACACGGCAGCTGGTCACGGTCTGCGACTGCAAGCTCCTGGCCAACTCCATCCATGGGCTGAACGCCGCGCGGCCTGACTACATTGCCTCCAAGGCCTCTCCCACTTCGACTGAGGAGGAGCAGGTGATGCTTAGAAATGACCAGGACACCCTCATGGCCCGGTGGACAGGGAGAAACAGCCGATCTTCCCTGCAGGTGGACTGGCACGAGGAGGAGTGGGTGAGTCTGCTGCCGTGGCTGTCATCCCACTGCTGGACTTGGGCCGAAAACCGCAAAGCCTGTTGCCAGTCTCTGTCCCTCCGAAGTGCCTCAAGGTTTGACTGCTGTAAACAAGCTCCAGGTTTCCTTCCTGGATGGCTCCTTGGCTCCTGATGCAGCGAGGGAGACTATTTTCAAAACCTTGTGTCCAGATAGGGGTAGAGCTGTGCTGGGGCCTGGGCCAGCCTCAGACCTGGATGAAGAGGAAGAGAAGTGGGTTGTCCTCCCCTGTTGGAGGTCTCTCCTTCCCCTGCCACCTGTGCCTTCTATGGCCCTGGGATGCTTGAGACCAGTCAGGCCTCTCCTACTTCCTCAGTGCTCTGTTTGCTGTTAGATTTTCCAGGGCTATGTGTATTTGGGGATGTGGGAGCTCTGGTGCTGGGGCAAGTAGTTGTGGATTTTGGAGCGGCCGCCCTGACATTGCATCACTTTATTGTTCCTCACAGAATTGGCCCTGGGAGCAGGATCTGTGTTTCTTGAGGGAGTGACACAGTGTACAATTTGTTTTTGCCATTGATTGAGACCACTGCTTAGAGGCATTGTTCTGCAAGCACTGAACTGTTAATCAGCAGCAAAGTAGCATCCTATATGCTGTGCGTGTTTCTGCAAATCACTCCCAGACCTCCCTCACCTCCTCCCCACCTCCCCTATCCAAATTTCCATTCCCTTCCATCCAAAGGAGACCTCCATCTTGTCTGTGTGTGACGGTTGTAGGAAGTCTGCAGTGGCAGGAGGAGATGGGACAGTGCCCTGTGGCCCTTCAGGCAGCACTGGAGGGCCACCTGGCTCCAGAAGAGTTACTAGCAAACATCTCCCAAACTCTAAAAACAATGGCCACCGGAGATTGATACATCATTGAATAGCAAATGCAACTTTAATGGGGAATTAGGAATCATCTTTGTATTTCTAAACTTAGAGGTGTTTTAACAAGTGTGGAAGCCTAGGGCAGGGGATCGGTGGAGGGCGATTTGGTTTGTGTTCTGTTTGTGTTTCTGTTCGGGAGAGCTGACCCACACGGGCCCCTTTGATTTGGAAGGAGAAAGTGTGGCTGAACGTGGACAAGAGCCTAGAATGCATCATTCAGCGTGTGGACAAGCTGCTGCAGAGGGAGCGGCTGCATGGCGAGGGCTGTGAGGACGTCTTCCCCTGTGCAGGCAGCTGCACCAGCAAGAAAGGTAACCCGGACAGCCACGCCTACTGGATCAGACCAGAAGACCCCTTCTGTGATGTCCCCTCCTCACCATGCCCCTCCACCATGCCCTCCGCTGCATGCCATCCTCATCTGACCACACGTGCGTATGCATCCATGCTTCCCATACGCTGCCTCCACTTCACCTTGTGTTGCTTCCGTTTGTCTGTGTCTCTGACTCCATGCACTCCTCCCCCACGCAGACTGCAGGGAGGGCTGCCAGGTGGAGCGGGGGCGGCCCAGTGCACGGAGCAGCGGGCAGTGAGAGCGAAGTCTCCGGTTGCCTTTCTATGTAACTGGAGCCCATGTGTGATTCTGCGTCTCTGCCAGTCAGAATCTCAGGGTCCTCTTGGGATACACCACCATGGCTGTAAGGGTTGGGCTCCTGGGCTTTTCAGGTTTGTAAAGCAATCTGAGAACCTGAAGGAGGCCAGGATGCAGATGCCTTTCTGATGTGATTGTCTGTGGCATTAGGAATTGGTAGAATGAAAGGGGAAAGGGGAATTGTTCAGGGACACAGCTGGATGAGAGATACTGGCAGGTCCAGTGGACCTGTCTGAAAGCTGGTTGGCATTGGCTGGGCACTCTCTTACGCAGCAGAGGCATGTTGCCTTGGGACTTGGTAACATAGAGAGTGGGCCCCTGTTCCTGGGCTTCTGGTGGTCTGAGTCGGGTGGTTTGGCAGGACCCTTCAGGATAGGACATTGGCATGAAGCAGCATGCTTCAGAACAGTCTCCTGTCTGCAGAGACACGGCACACCAGGACTGTCCTGCAGAGAGCCTTAAAGCTGGGAAACGGTCCCTGCAACCGAGGTGCCTCCCGTCTTTTCCTGTCAGAGCCAGAGAGTTACAAGCTAGGCAGCTGAGACTTGCCCCCAGACCTAGCTTCTGCCTCCTTTTTGTTCTCCTGCGGGAGTTTTAAGCCATAGTAGGTAAGGCCCAGATGTGCTGGGATTAGGCTTCATGGGATGAGGGCTTTTATATTCTGAATTGGGGAACTTCCATTCAAGCTGTAAGCGTGTTTCTTGGTCAGAGCCTCTGGGCCAATCCCCCCTCGGGTTGTCAGATGCCCTTTGCCTCTTTACTCCGCCTGCAGTCTGTTTCCAGGGCACTGTCTCACTTGAGCCTCTGTCTCGACCGCTGTCCCGTCACCCATCTCTCCATCTCTGGGGGACTAGAGTTTCACTTCCCCACACCTGTGATTGGTTCATGGAACTATTTTATCTTTATTCATGTTCTCTTCTTTATGTAAATCGTGTTCCTTTTGAAAACTTTCTGAAAGTTCATTGTTTATTTCTTTCTACTTTATTATCTTGTGATTTTAAATTTTTCTACAGATCATGAAAAGAGTAATTTATTGGCTGTTTTAAATGTGGGAGCTAGTTTATTTCATCAGATGGGATTATATCCCTAACTTAAGTGTCATTTTTTTTTCTAGGCACATCCTGTATTGTTTAAATATAGATACATTTTTATTCAGTTTTAAAGTTATTTAAATGAGCATTTATGCTATTTAGGGTTTGACTTGCGTGTGCCATAAAAATCAGCTGTTATAATAATGGGAATGTGAAGCTTACTTACATTTGAGAGAGTCTTACTCTGCTGATCAGTACTCAAAGAAATGTATGAAACCATATGCCACCAAATTATCTGTGAATGGTCCTTAATTTAAACATTTTTAGCTCAGCCAGGAAGCTGTTCAGTCCTCAGTGTAAGCAGGAGGATCAGAAAGAAGCAGTCTGTGAGATATTTGTTTCGGTGAGTCTTGTCCACAGTGCCACGGCTTGGCTCTGTCGTGGCTTTTTACACCATTCCAAGTTACTGGAGCCATTGTTTTGGCTTAATGAGCAGGTGTGTTCACACCAACATACTTATGATATGAAAATAACTCTGTACTGCTCTGAAAGGCATCATCGCTTTTCATTCCAGTGCTATACCCTGTCCTAGGTCCTTGGTTTTTATTTTTCGCCGAGGAGCTGCCCTGCCTCAGAGCTGCCCTGCCCTGATCAGAAAGCCCTGACTGGCAGGTGAGGGTCACCCAGGGCCAAGGGTTTGTGGGGGACCCACTGACAAGTATCTGCCAGCCAAAACCACAGAGGCTCCTCACACTTCCCTTCTTCTCATCTCTCCAAAAGTCTCCCATGCCCCTTCACCCCCGCCTGCCAAGGTGCACCACTGTTGCCCCACCAGGATTTGGTGGCTTCCACTGCCTTCGTCCTGTGCACTCTGTCACTCTCCTCATACCCAAAGAGACCCTCAGACCACGTTTTTCTTAGTCTGGGATCTGTGGGTACCCGCAGGTTCTTGTACCCCTGAGATGATGTGCTGGACTTTGCATGTGTATAGAGAGGAAGTCCAGAGTGGTCATCTGTTCTCAACTGCATGACCCACGGCAAGTTACAAGCCGTTATTCCAGGAGCGCCAGAGAAGACCCCCTCTTTCTCCCCTTTGATTGAAAGATGAATTTAGCGAATCGGGTTTAATCCCTGATGCCTTCACAGCAGTGGTCCCAACCCAGCTGTTGGGGAACAGGCTCCTAGACCTTCCTCCTCATTCATAAACTCAGAATCCTAGAAGATGGGTTATGGGGAGGCAAAAATCTGTATTTTTTCAAGGCCTCACATAACCTGATGCGCAGATCAATATGTAAGAGCCACAGTTGCCAATCACTGTGAGTTTCTACCTTTGTTAGCAGCATGGTCTCAGGGTATCTGGGTTAACGAAGAGGTTGAACTCTTGACCTTACAGATGCCTTTGTATTCTCTTTCCGCTTTGCCAGTTTGAAAAGTCACTTCCAGAGACAATGAGAGAGGAAGGATGCTTTGCCCCTTCTTTACAACCTAGGTTGTAAAATCCCCATCAAGCTAGGTTCTGGCTGTTCTTCGGGATCCGGGATCCGAGGCCACCTCATTTCCGCATCCTGAAGACATTCTTTGAACTGAAAAGCTCAGACATAAATTAACATAAATGTTTTCTCCCATGATTCCTTTTCAGACTCGTTTTCTCTTAGATGGTGCACCCAGTTAACTAGAAAGTTTAGTTTTTAAGGGAAATACGAAATTGAAATAAGGTGAACTGGAATCAAAATTGGTATTCTTTGAGGACCTGAAGGGACATTCTAATTGGAGATTACCCCTAAATCACAAAACTTAGCATTTGGTTTAAATGTGGAAGATTGGCATAGTTTTTTTTTTGGTATACTGGTTTCATTCCTGGATCTTAACACTTTGGCTCTCAGCAGTTGATCCTGAGCCCAGGCTTCCCCGGTGAATCAGAGCAGTGGGCCTGACTGGGGAACACTCCATGTGCTGGTCAGTCTCTCTCCTTACAAGTTGCTTCCAGATGCCACAAGCCAACGCAGGGCTCCGCCACTACAATGTGATTTATGTGGGTGCTTTTTTCTGCGGCATTTATCACATTGTAATAAGCTAGATTGCACATCCCGAAGAGCATTTTATGTTGAAGTATTGGCAACATGAATGTTTAAGCTGGGGAATCTGTCATTGTTTACCACTGAGAGGGCTTGCTGCCGGAGTACTTTCGCGAGCCCTCTTGGGGAAGAGGCAGCCAGGCACCAAGACCTCTTCTCTGTTTGTTAGCCACGTCACTGCAAGCTGCTGACGCAGCTGCTCTGAGATTGAGTTGCTTGGTTTGAACTGTGTGCTGCTCCTTAATCATCCATGTCGCCCTCCATTTCTGTGCAGATTGCAGTCCCCCTCCTGAAGAGTCCAGCCCAGGTACGTGGTTTCCGTTCAAGGCTCCTGCTGATGCCCTCTTACTTAATACTCAGGTAGTGTTTTGTAGCTAAATTACCAAAGATTGCCTTATGATCCCAGAGTTGGGAAAGTATTCCAGGACCTCCTTCATTGTGAGGCATGAACACTTTTCGCAGGTTTGATGAGGGACCCGTTGAGCTGAGGACATTGTGACCTGAGGCAGACTACCACATGTATTTGTTTTACTCTTACATTCTAAAGTCTTTTCAGATGAGCGCGTTGGGCTTCCTGAAGTGGGTGACCTGAGGTAGGGAGGTACATATTTGGGACTTTCTGGGTGCGGTTTTAGAATTCTTACCAGACATTGCTATGGGCCTCAGTTGGAGTTAGTGCCAGAAATGTAATCTCTTTGCTGCATTTGCATGTAGAAACCAATGTTTATGATTCTAGTTCAGGGGTTGGCAAGCTACAGCTCTGAGCTAAATCTTGTCCACAGCCTGCTCTTATAAATAATGTTTTGTTGGAAACCAACCTTGCCCACTTGTTCATGTATTGTTTACAGCTGCTTTTGTGCAGCAGTGCCAGAGTTCGTTGCAGCAGAGAACCCGTGGCCTTCAAAGCCTAAAATATTTACTGTCTAGCTCTTTACAGAAAATGTGTGCTCAGCCGGGCACGGTGGCTCCCGCCTGTAATCCCAGCACTTTGGGAGGCCGAGGCGGGCGGATCATGAGGTCAGGAGATGGGAGACCATCCTGGCTAACAATGTGAGACCCCATCTCTACTAAAAATACAAAAAAAAAAAAAGGAGCTGGGCATGGTGGCGGGCGCCTATAGTCCCAAATATTCGGGAGGCTGAGGCAGGAGAATGGCATGAACCCAGGAGGCGGAGTTTGCAGTGAGCCAAGATCGTGCCACTGCATTCCAGCCTGGGCGACAGAGTGAGACTCCATTTCAAAAAAAATTTAAAAATAAGGCCGGGCGCGGTGGCTCAAGCCTGTAATCCCAGCACTTTGGGAGGCCGAGACGGGCGGATCACGAGGTCATGAGATCGACCGTCTCTACTAAAAAAATACAAAAAAACTAGCCGGGCGAGGTGGCGGGCGCCTGTAGTCCCAGCTACTCGGGAGGCTGAGGCAGGAGAATGGCATGAACCCGGGAGGCAGAGCTTGCAGTGAGCTGAGATCCGGCCACTGCACTCCAGCCCGGGCGGCAGAGCGAGACTTTGTCTCAAAAAAAAATAAAAAAATAAAAAAATAAAAAAAAATGAAAAGAAAATGTGTGTGCTGACCCCTGATCTAGTTCATGTTGAGTTTCCTGGGTATTGCTTGTGGTTTTGAGCATGAGTCCCCCAAATAATATGATTTGATGTTCTTTTTGTTACATTCCAAAAATCAGCTGCATGGTCAGTCTATCGCTTGCATATTTCTGACTGGTTATAAATGTAAGACAGCAGGAGACTTTGTTGATGTCTAGAATGTAACGAGTCCATGACTGTGGGATTTACCAGGCTAACAACTATTCCTGTGCATTGCTAGTGAAGCCTGTCCACCCATACAGCCCCGTGAGTCAGCATAGTGTGGCGGCTGCTGGCAGCAACCCCAGGACGCTCTTAGAAGTTAGCCCGTTGGCGGGTTAATCTGATTGGACACCTCATACTCTCTCAGTTTGCTTTCAGCCCCTTCATAGTTTCTCCTTCCCCAAAAGTCAGTGTCGTCTTGAGCAGGCCTTGGGCCCCACCCCCTTGGACCCTCAAGGTTACTGAGACCTTGGTAGATGTACAAATAGTTGACCTTGGTCTCCTCCTCCATTTCCTCCCCTGGGCTCATGCCTCAGCTGACCTGCACGGCAGGCCAGTGCCTGCAGACGGAGCTGTCGCCTGAGCCTCAGTGGTGCTGAAGCCTGGGGCCATACCCAGCAGTTAGGGCCAGGAGAGGGCTGGTGGCATATACATCTGCTCCCACAGAAGCTCAGGGGTCTTCTCAATTCTGGGCTCCTGAGGGTTGCGGAACTAACGGGAGGTCTCGTGGATCCCCGGGCAGCCCACGGACAATGCCTGGCCTGTAGAGGCCTCCTGGTTGTGCGTCAGCTGGGACATTTCCAGAAGCACTGATGGCTTTTTCACAGTTGATGCTGATGGACTAAAATGGTCCCTGCAAGGAGTTCTTTTGGCTTTTCCTGGAGAACTGCATTTAATCTGGGCTAAAATATACACACTTACAAAGGCACACACACCCTCCCTTTCTCCCTCCCCTACTAATGAGGGGAAAATGCAGAAGCAAAGTCCGAATTTGAAAGTGCTCTTCAAAGTTATCTAAATTAGCATGGCCCATGGATTCACTACCGGTCTGCGAACATCACGGGTTAGGAACTAGATAAGGAGCTTTCTACAAAAACACGGGTCGGCGACGTCACTCAGGACATTGTTTCACTGAGCTGATGTTTTTTCATAACTCGGCTTTCTCGTGAGGGAAGCAGAGTATAAACCCTTCAGCGATTCCGGTGATCCAGGTGCCTTTACTTCGCTAGATCCTGGGTAGAAATCATGTTACTGCCCAAGAAACTCATTTTGGCTGAAGTTTTTAAAAATTGTTGCAGACGTGTCTGAGCCCTTCTCTGGGCAGATAACCACACTCACCTTCTACCAAGTTCCATATCTCCTCTTTTCCAGGACACACGTCTTAGTGCTTTTTAGCCGTTCTTTCAATACTACATTTTTTTTTTCCATTTTTTTCCTAATATAGCAAAGCAATCATTCTCATGGGAATTTAGTTTAAAGAGAAATAGGCAAAGTGAAAAAGTTGTAAGACCGGTTGTGTATTTTGATCATTTTCAGATTAAAATAATCATGATTTTCATGATATGCATGATAGGTAGAAGAGCAAAGCAAAATTGGCAACATTTTGTTTAAGAGCATGTACTTCTTAGAGAAGGATAGTCTACTGCCTACCTTTCCCCAAACTGTTTGGCTAGAAAAACCTGTTTGCCATTGGCATTTTTGATAGGCACTTCATGTCATTGGCTTACATTCAACAGAATTCTTCAAAGAAACAAAAACATGGTCTCTGAGAACTTCAGTGGAGGAAAGAGACTCGGATATTATCTAGTGCCTCTCTCTCATTTTATGCAAAAGGCCCCACATGGCTGAGGGGTCAAAGGCCTTGCCTGTGGTCACCTCTGCTCAGCAGTGGCCGGGGCCGGGACTCAACATTTTCCGCCTCTCAGTTCAGTGTTCTTCGTCACTGGTTCATTTGCTAAGACCTGTCTGCCGTGGACTTTCTAAATTTAAGCCTGCTTCTTCCGTTACAGATACAAATGCTGTCCACAAACAGGTAGTGTGCCTGCATGTACAATTAGGCCACCTCCAACTTTTGAGCTGCTACCTATACTTAAACATTTCCATTAACCAAACACCGAGTGTAAGGAATTCTTTGGCATGTTTCAGTATTTCTTTAGGTTGGTTTCTCAGTGACGTGCTAACCATCCAGCTTGAGAGAACAGGGCCAAGCCGCCCTTCTCTCGGTCTCTGAGATTCTGTTTATCTAAGACAGACGTTACCGTCTGGCAGTCGCGCAGCTCCCACAGCCCGGGGCCTTCCCTGAGTGCCGTGCGGGGACATGGCCTGGTGCATTCTGTGGCTCGAACCCTCACCCTAAGGGGCGTGCACTGCCCGGGCTTCACTCCACAACTTCTCACCATGTTTGGTGTGGTGGATTCACCAAGTGGTGATGGTCAAATGCCTATTTCTGGTCTTAGTGACCTGTTACAAATATAACCTTAATGAGGGCCTGTCTTCTCTTTTAAATGTCTTCTAAATAGGAAGGAAGAAAAGAGTCAAAACCCAAAATATCTTTCACCCTGTTTTTCTCCCTTGAGGTTCTATTTTTAAAAAGTTGTTTTGGTACAGGGTCAAAGTTTCCGTATATTCCTTTTTTTGTTGTTGTTGTTGTTGTTTTCCTTTCCTAAAAGAAAACTGAGCTGGAAATAGTACTGGGGAAGGAAGGTGGGGGTGGGGAAGGAAGTGAGTGCAAGGTGGGGCCGTTCCTGAGGGCCAAAAACTCTGGAGCTGTGAGGAATAGTCCCCCTCCAGGTGTGCAGGGTGAGAATTGAACACAGTTGCATACAAGGCTTGGCAAGGGCAGAGGAGTCTCTGACCTGACTTCATACCCAGGTCAAGAGAAGGGAGATCACAGAGAACCTTTCTGGGCATCCTTCCGCTTCGCGTGGAGGTGCTACAGTGCAGTGGAAGGAGATGAGCCTCTGCGGACAGAGCATTTTCTGGCCTCGTCATGACTTGCAGAAGTTTTTTTGTTGTTTTCCTCCAAAGGCATTGTCTTAAGTATTTCTGTCTAGAGTCCCCAACAGGTTCAGGAGACCAGGCATGTGTTGGAGGTACCGGAGTATAACTGATGTTTGAGGTTGCTGGAAAGAGCTGGGGCTCGAGGGCTAGGGACTGGGTTGGTTCTAGACAGAGCTAGAAGATGGGGTGGAGATGGGGGAGTGGGAGGACTGCAGTGGTTAGGGGCGAGGTGACTTGCTAAATTGCCAGAACCTAATTCTTAAAATATCTCTCTCTCATTGTGATGACCCCCTCGCTTGTGCCCCAGGTGAATGGAGTGAGGCCCTTTACCCGCTGCTGACCACTCTCACCGACTGCGTGGCCATGATGAGTGACAAGGCCAAGAAGGCCATGGTATTCCTGCTCATGCAGGACAGCGCGCCCACCATAGCCACCTACCTGAGCCTGCAGTACCGCCGTGACGTGGTCTTCTGCCAGACGGTAGGCCCTGGGAGCACCCCGAGGGAGGCAACGGGCACCTCCCAGCTCAGAAAAGACACGCTTAGGAAGCCCTTCCCTCTCACTTCACTTGTAAAGTGAGCACCCTAACCCTAACCCTCACCCTCACCCTCACCCTCACCCTCACCCTCACCCTCACCCTAACGTTGCACCTGCAAAGTCTCCTGATTCTGCACCCAGGAGGTAGTGAGGGCGTGGGTGGCTCAGGCCTCTTTGCTGTGTTTTTTTTTTTTTTTTTAATCTGCACAGAAGTTGAGTGAGGGCAGCAACACAGGTGTTTGCTGTCAGTGCAAACATTGCTGATACAACAGTAGGTGCCTCAGCTCTGCAGCTTGTTGCAGGACTCTCTTATTGTTGAGAGAAGTGAAGCCTTGAAATGAATGTAACAAGTTTAATAGTTGCCAGTAACCAAATTAGTAAAGCGAACAGTGATTTGGGGTTGGGCTGGTTCTCTCCAAGTTCCCTCACCCATCCTGGAGAGTCCTGTTTCATCCCATAGAAAATCTCCCACTGAGGAAACTTTGAGTGACCATGTTGTCTCTCACTTGTGTTTTTTGCTGGGGCTGAGTTTCCAGCCAGGGGTGGCATGGCTCTGTGAGCAGATAGACCCTTTCACTATGAGTAATTAATTATGGGCTTCCAGCTGGTTCCAGCCTAGGAATAACGCCAGGTACAGGTCAGGTCAGAAGCCGGGCCAAAACCAAACGCACGTTGTGAGTGACAGGAATAGCAAGCCCACTGTTGGGCGTCTTCCCATGGCCAAGGCGTGCCCCACCTGGGCTTCTCGAGGGACAGGAGGTGCCGCTGAAGCCCCTTTGAGCAGTGGCAGCAGAGGAAGGAGGCGGTAAGGGCTGGGCACGATCTGACTGCCATTTGGTGGGCAGGCCTGTGACCCTGAACCGCGTCACCCCACGCTCCCACAGCTGACCGCCCTCATCTGCGGCTTCATCATCAAGCTGAGGAACTGCCTGCATGACGACGGCTTCCTGCGCCAGCTCTACACCATCGGGCTGCTGGCCCAGTTCGAGAGCCTGCTGAGCACCTACGGTGAGGCACCCCGGGCCAGCATCGGGAGCCCCACTTGCGTGTGTGGTTTCCATCCTTTCTGGCTAGGTATTTTTCTCCCTGTACCAGTAATGCGTGCGGATTGGAATAAATCCAAAATACACAACAGCGGCCCAGATGGCAGTCCTGGCAGTTACACAGGCACACGCCTTGGTTTGTTGTTGTTTCTGGTTGAGGATGGATGTTCATCACTTAACCAGTAACTTCCTGTTGGACTCTGGGTTGTTCCTGAAACTCCAGTGCAGCCGTGGCCTCTGTGCACGAGGCACTTGTGGGCCTGTTTCTGCAGCTCCTGAATGACTAGAAGCAGAGTTACTGGGTCAGAGGTTAGGAATATTTTTAAATTTAATAGGTATTTCCAAGTTGCTTTCCAAAAAGGCTCTCTTCTTCCTACCCTTGTTTATTATTTATTTCTTCTGAGAAGGTGATAGAAAGCATTTGTTAATCTTTGGAAACTGAGGACATCGAATAGATATCAAGCCCCGTGTAACGGGAGGGTCTGGCCCCAGCAAAGCTGCTTTAGCATCTCTCACTTCGTGTTTCAAGAGCTGGCTTTGCTTTCTGAGTTCATGTGTTTGTTTCCCTCCCTACTCTTCCGTGCTTGCCCAAGAAAGAATGGGACAGGATGGCGCGCGTTTCCACCGGCTGCGTGTTTTGATGTGGCTGTGGGATTTCAGAGGTGTTGACTGACAGAGGAGTGAGTCGCAGGGGAAGAGGCTCAGAAACTCCCCCTCCCCCAGAGCCACACCTGCACCACTCCTGTCGCAGCCAGGCCTGAGCTTGACTGCCTTCTGCTGAGACTGGGGAGAGCAGCAGGGCCCTCTGCCTGACAGCCCCGCCCCTCTCTCGTGTCCAGGGGAGGAGCTGGCCATGCTGGAGGACATGAGCCTTGGGATCATGGACTTGAGGAACGTGACCTTCAAAGTCACTCAGGCCACTTCCAGCGCCTCCGCAGACATGCTGCCCGTCATCACAGGAAATCGGTAGAGTGTTGGTTTGAAATTCTCTGAGCCAGAGAGCAGTTTTCATATTTGTTTATTTCAGGGAACCTGCTCTTCCTTCTGAATTTGTTATCCTATTTCATTTTGTTAAATGCTCTGATTACAGCCCCTAGGTTAGTACCACTCCCTTAAAGGTCTGTGCTTGGCCGTTTGGCCATCACTGAGCCAGAGGGCCAGCCTGGGCCCTGCCGTCTGCTCGGTGGCCCTCTGGCCTCACGCTGCTCTCCCTCTCTCCGCCTTTCTCCAGCGACGGGTTTAACGTGCGGGTCCCTCTGCCGGGTCCACTGTTTGACGCCCTGCCCCGGGAGATCCAGAGCGGCATGCTGCTGCGAGTGCAGCCCGTCCTCTTCAACGTGGGCATCAATGAGCAGCAGACGCTGGCCGAGAGGTGCGTGCCGGCCGTGGGGCTGCGGGAGTGCGGCGGCCCCGGAGATGACACAGAAAACATATTTACCCCTCTTCAGGCTCCAAGTGCTAGACAGACTTTGTTATCCTTCCTTCCTTTGGCCAACGTTTTCATCATGGCCGTGCACCTCACTGTCTTTGGTGCTAGGGACACAGGGTGACCCAAAGGTGGTCTCTGTCCTCAGAGACTCAGCTGGTGGGAGAGAGAGACATGGATGCAATGATGAAGACAGAGACAGGGCATTGTGGGATCCCAAGTAGGGCACCCAGCAAGGTCTAAGGGGGTCTGTAAAGGCTTCTTGGAGTTGCTGGGGATGAGGCTTTGAAGTGTGAGTAGGAGTTGGATGATTAGGTGGAGGGGAGATGTGTCAGATTAAGAAGACTGAGGAAAGGCCTGGCAGGGAGAAACAGCATGGAGTTCAGGGGCAGCAGGTTCCAGGCAGGGATTGGCAGGTAGGGGTAGACAGGCTCTGTGTGCCAGCCTGAGACTCATGCCTGAACCTAAAGGCTTACACCTTGTAAACTGCCCTCCAGGGTCACTTGCCACTCTGCAGGGGGGAGTTGTGTGTGCCTGTGTGTGCACGTGTGCCTGTGTGTGCTCATGTATGTGAGGAGATAGGGTAGACTGGGTATATGTACCCTACACTCGCCTTCCGCTGCATGAGAATGATTCCTGTGTTGTCCTTGATCTTCATGTGATGTGTGTAGATTAGTCTAAACAGATATCTTCAAGTATTTGCTGTGAAGGAAATTTGGTTTCCAGAACAATATGCCATGTTCCTGCCGGGCCTTCTGATGTCCAACCCCAGTGGTTGATGTCCATTGACGCCTAGGTGTAGGGTCACCCCAAATATGGTATTGTTGCTGGGAGACAATGAAGAACTCTCAGTGGGCCAGGACACAATCCGATTTACATTTTAAGTAGATTGTTTCGCTGGCACGTGCTGGGAGGAGATGAAGGGGACAAGTGTGAGGAGGAAGCTGCTGGGAGGAGTCCAGGCCAGAGGTGGGAACCTGGGTCAGGGCCGGGGGAGTGTTGGTGTTCTGCAGAGGGGTAGGCTGGGGAACTGTGTAAGTGGTCAGTGGAAGGGTTTAGTCTTTAGTGGGGTTGGGGCTGAGTGGGAGGAGAGTACACCAGACAGACCCACCCACTGAGCTCATAAACTGGCAGGAGAGCCATGTCCAGAGGCAGGTGGTGAGCCGGGTTTGGGCTGAGGGCACCAGCCCAGGAAGCAAAGCCCCAAAGGTGTGGGCAGAGCTGGAGGCGCCTATGCCAGGGAGAGGCGCAGCCTCACTAGAGCCCCAGCAGGGAGGTGGCCCAGGGAAGGGAGAGTGATGTTGCCTGCATCTGGTAGCTGCGGATCCCACGGACTTGCAGGAGCAGTTTCTGGAGAGGACTGAGCCAGAGCCAGGTGCATTGAGTAGAGAGGAGGGTGGAGGATGCAACACTGAGAACAGAGAGGACTTGGGAAGGGCAGGTTCTTGGCTTTGTTCCTTTATTGGCTCTGCGGTCACTAGTGAGCTGGGCTTATTTATAAGCTGAGGGGAGAGCCCTCAGAGGGAAGGCCACAGGCCCAGGGATGGCCCCCAAGGGAGCAGGTGCCTAGAGAAAAGGCCACTGTGGGCACCAGGGGTGGGTGGGCTGGGACTCGGAGGTGGGAGTCCTGCCCTCTGAGGGATGCTCTAGCGTTGCAAAGAAACTGATGCTCAGAAGGCCCCTCAGCAGGGACTTGTGAGACTGCACTGGAGCCCAGGACCTGGACTTCAGAGCCTGCGTTTTCTAATGACCACCTTGTGCCTTCTTTGCAGGTGGCATTTTACGGCCTTGGTTCTTAGGCATTTGGCACATGCTCCTTGCAGCACACGGAGTGTAATCGGGGTGAACCTGCACGATGAGGAAGGGGCAAGGGCTTCATGGTCAGTCCTGGAGGAGCTGGCAGTCAGGCGTGTGCATTCGCACACAGAGAGTGACTTCAGATCGGAGTACAGGGCTGCAGCCTCGCCTCCCAGCCATACCTCACTGCTGTCCCCCCTCCGAAGTGCCTCAGGTGTGCTGCACAGGACCTGTACCAGATCATGTTCTGATCATCTCTCAGGCACCTCTGTAACAGTGATACATGATTCCTGCCAATGGAATGCATTTAAACTGATCAGCACCACTGTAGAGATGTCTTTATGCTCGGAAGAAGGAAAGTGGCTTAGAATTTAGATATGCATAGGAAATGTTTGAGAGAATCAACATAGTTAGCTTCCATGCAGTTGTGTTCGTGGTAGCAGAAAGTGACATTAGCCAACTAATGACATCCCCTGTAACCTCCCAAGGTTCGGCGATACGTCTTTACAAGAAGTCATCAATGTGGAGAGTTTGGTGCGGTTAAATTCCTACTTTGAGCAGTTTAAGGAAGTTTTGCCTGAGGATTGTAAGTATTTCTTCAGTCACGGTAGGTTTCACTTACTCATCTTTTTATCAGTTTAGATGTCTGAGCTCTGGCTTGCCCTGCCTCTATTAGTTCATGTTCCTTCTCTCCCTAAACACACACATGCAGAGAGAGAGAGAGAGACGGAGAGAGAGAGAAGCTTCCCTTGGCTGTGGCCCTCATTCATCTCTTTGCTGTTGATTCTCTACTAGCCTGTGGGACCTGGCTCCTTCCCACGCTGTCGTGGTCACTGACACTCGATGCGTTTGGTGGCACGCATTGTGCACCTGCTGGTAGGGCTTGGGGGAATCACAGAGGCAGGACCCACCCTCGGCCAGGTGAGCGGCACCTGCTGGTAGGGCTTGGGGGAATCACAGAGGCAGGACCCACCCTCGGCCAGGTGAGCGGCCCACACACCTCCCTTTGTGGTGGTTAGAGAGGAAGATGCGGGGCCAACATTGCTGGGTGTTTGGGAGCGAGATGGCCCCATCTCCTGGAGGCAGTGGAGATGCTGACGGTCATCTCTCTGCGTGTCCTCCAGTGAAGATGCTGCAGCTAGGGCTCTGCGGCCACAGAACTCAGGGAGGAACCGAGGGCTGCGCAGCACTGCCTGCGAGTAGAATTCCCTCTTGAATTCAACCCAGTGAATATTCCCTGAGGACCTGCTGAGGGTAAAGTGCTAGAGGATCCGATGGCAAATGAGGGGTGGACCCTGCCTTGGAAGGACAGCTGGTCTCAGAGTGCCGCCTGTCTCTGCAGGCGCTGCCACAGTCACTAGGGGGCGCCACGCGGCAGAAGGTGTCATCCCCACTGCGTTATACTAATGTCCTCTGATGAGGGTTTCCAAAGAGGGAACCCACGTCGGCTGGGCTTTAAATTGGGCAGGCTTCATCTGCATCCTGTTGGACGGTAGGGTAGACCTTAGAGTTTAGAGATAGTCAAACAGTACTGCTGGTGAACCTTCACAGGTCACGGATGCGCCAGGCACTGGGCTGGGCTCTACATACATGTCCATGCTGAATCCACAACAGCCCGTGGGTCGGTAATAGGATCCATGTCCAGATGAAGAAAGGGGCTCCTGGCTGTGAAGCCCATGTGCTTGGATTGTGGCCGAAGCCGTCCTGCTAGGAGAGACTGATGCGGAACACTCCGGGGCCGGGCCAGGAAGTCGTGGCTTCAGTGGTGTTCAGCAGGGAAGCAGTGGGAAAAAAAGCCGCCTCTTCACAGGTTCATCTAGCAAGAGTGTGTGACTGGGCTGGAAGAGAGGAGGCAAGCGGCTGATGGCCAGAGTGAGGCTGTGAACTTCAGATGACACTTCAGATGAGATGTTGCTTCACTCTGACCACAGCCGGGTAGTGACAGTGAGCGTGGAGAGAGCGACAAGGCATTAGGAGGGTCTGGGCTGAGGATGGGCTCCTGAGCGGCCACGTGCAGCTGGCGCTGGGGAGGTGAGGGCTGTGCCTGCTGGGAGAGCTGACAGACCTGGCGCTGGGCAAGGATGCTGGAGTTGGCGGCAACAGCAGGGGCTGCCCCGCCGATGAGAGAGGCACAGGGCTACAGGGGAGAGCGAGCGCAGCACTGGCCCAGCTGAGCTGATGACATGGGCAAATGACCTGTGGGGAGTGCAGATGTGGAGCCACAGAGCGGAGCCCTTTTGTGGTTGAGGCTACTGAGTGGCAAGACTAGAAAGGGCTGGAACAGCATCTGGAGGGGCGCCTGCCCCGGGGGACAGCAGGGAAGGCCAGAGAGAGCATCACAGGCTAGCAGGAAGAAGACAGGAGCCAGGAGGGTGTGGGGCGCCGCTGGACTCTGGATGTGTGGACAAGGAGCTGCTGGTGGTCTCTCCCAGACAGTCTCACTGTGGTGAGGGCTGGGCCAGGGATCAAGGGGTGACGAAATGGTGCTGCCTTGGAAGGGACCACTTTGTCCCGAAGACTGTCAGCGACTTGAGGGATGGGGCTGTGGGCAGGTGGGGCACACCCTGGAGCTGCAGGGGCCATGGGAGTGCTCAAAGGGCTGAGGGAAGGAGGACACACAGGGCGGAAGATGCAAGAGGACTGCAGAGTCCCAGGCCAGGCCCTGGAGTAGGCAGGCGGAAGGTGCCCTTGCAGGGAGGGAAGGAGGGAGGAGAGAAGGTAGGGACATGAATGGAGGAAGTATGCTCGGGCTGGGCGACCTCAGTCTCCCCAGTAAAATAGATGTTCTTGTCCACCTCAACATGAGAGAGGTGAGCACAGAACTGGGACCTTGAGGGGAGTGGAGGGGACTGGCACAGATGCCGTTGGAGCCAGAGAGCCTGGAAAAATACAGATGCCTGGGCCCCACCCCAGAGTGTGGTGGGCAGGGCCTGGGCATTAGGGTTTCAGAAACTCCCCAGGTGGTCCCTGCGTGCCACAGCCAGGGTGGTAAATATAACATGAAGTCAAGGTCCTGCAAGGATTTGGCAGCTGAAGGCCATCAGTGCCGTGGGCGTCGGAGCTGTTAAGAAGGTGTCCTCATGTTCTTTAGCAGGGGTTGGAGTTCAGACAGCAGATTTGTCACACACTCACCACAAGCCGGGCCCCCTGCTACCCACTTTATGTGGATTCTCTAATCTGATCCCCACAGCAGCCCTGGGAAATGGGCACTGGTTGCACACCCACTTGGCAGGTGAGGAAACTTGGCCCAGGAGCTGGGCCAAGCCCAGGCAGCGTCTTCTGACTGCTGTAGGGGAGAGGATGGGCCCACCCGCAGGGCCAGCCAGGGAGCCACGAAGGTGAGCAGGGAGGGAGCAGGAGCACGCTGAGGCCGGGAGGAGCGGGAGTGCTGAGCGGCTGCAGTAAGTAGGAAGGGGGAATTTGTGCCTAGCGCCCAGTCCCCAGGGCTCGGGGAGCCGTTACCATAGGCAGTGAAGGCCCAGGGTGGCGAGGCCTCCGGAAGCCGCGCAGCCAGGCTGGACCACGCAGGCAGGAACCAGCTGACTGGACCATGACCCAGGAAGCTGGGGCAGATGCGGCCCAGGTACCCCTCCCCGCAGGAGGATGGCTGGTCTCTGAGGCTGAGGAGATGGAGCCACCAGTTGAATACCCCCAAACTTTGCCTGGTTCCTCAGTGGACAGGTATTCATTAAGGTAGGGGCTGCAGGGGCAGCCAGCGAGAAGCCAAAGTGCCTCCTGGGAGGTGAGATGGTGCTGTCTACGCCGGGGATAAATATCCT
This sequence comes from Colobus angolensis palliatus, assembly GCF_000951035.1. Taxonomy (NCBI): domain Eukaryota; kingdom Metazoa; phylum Chordata; class Mammalia; order Primates; family Cercopithecidae; genus Colobus; species Colobus angolensis. The sequence goes on from NW_012117599.1 coordinate 2,592,244, forward strand.
GACCCGGCTAAGCTCCCCTCCTCTGGGCTCCCACAGCTTCCATCTCAGCTGATGCCAGCTTTCCATCTCTCTGTCTCTGGCCCGTCCCCTGACCGGCGTGGTGTGGAGCACTCAGCGGCAACGTGAAGTAATTAGCACAGAACCTGTGTACACCAGGGCGAGGCTGTGTGGTGGAAACCAGGTGTGCAGTTAGATCCCAGATGCTGCCATGTACTTGGTTTGGCTCTGGGCATTCCGGCGCTGTGGCTGTTTTCTTTAGCCATGACCTTGAGGCTCTTCTCTTTGTCTTTGATAATCCCAGTGTTTGAAAATTCCAGAGTACCTTTCGGGAGTGGTTGGTGTTTTCCTCAGTTTTGTCCGGGGTTTCTTGGTAAGGTGACCTGATGGATCTTCAGGCCCAAGGGGTCCTGGAAGGACCTGGAGATTGCCAGAGTGGAGGAGGAGCTGTTACGATGTGGCAGCAGGGGCCTCCCGGGTCCTGCAGAAATGTGTTCTCCTGGCAGGGGCCAAGGGCCCCCTGGAGGGAGCTGCGCTTTCCTGATCCCTGCCCAGGTTTCCAGGCCTGCTCAATGGCCCAGACCCACTGCCCCGGTTTCTTCCACCCTGGGGAAGGTTTGAAGACCAGCTGGGTCCCGCCCCCGACTCCCTGCTAACTCCCTCGTCTGGGAGGGGTGCAGGAGGCATGGGTAGTTACAAGGAGTCCTGTAGGTGGTTCGGTGGCCATTCCCAGCCCCTCAGAAGAACTGAAGGGAGATGAAGGAAATGTCCTTTGAAGGTGGCAGTAAAAGGAATTAAGTGCTCACCACACCAGCAGCCATGTCCTTCCTATCCCCAAACACCTCCATCCCTTCTTCACCTGGGACCTCATCGTTTTACCAGCGTGTGCCACAGCAGCTCACTTGGGTGGGCTCCCTCTGCCGGGGGTGTTCCTGGGTGCAGCACCCACTCCCACAGACTCCTTTTCTCTTCCAGGCCTGCCTCGGTCTCGCAGTCAGACGTGCCTGCCAGAGCTGCTGCGGTTCCTGGGTCAGAACGTGCACGCCCGGAAGAATAAGAACGTGGACATTCTCTGGCAAGCCGCTGAGGTACTGGTTATAGAGAGGAAAGGGAGGCTGTTGCGGTGCCCACTACCGAACGTCATGACAGAAACGTTACAAAGCAGAATCTCCGCAGGAGAGCTGAGCTCTCCATACTAGGAGAAGTGGGAGTCACTGAGAACGTTCTAAAGCTCTGAAGGAGACTGAACAGTTCCTGGGTCCATTCCTTTGGGGCTGCCTGAATTCTGATAAACCTGACACAGTCCATCTCTTGGGCATTTACTAGCCAGGCTGACAGTGGTCACCCTCAGAAGCCAGGCGATCGATACCAGCTGAAACCACTGTCTGCTGCATCATTTAATAGGGTCAGAAGGAGGCCATGTGGGCTTTCAGGTTTCTTTAAACCATCTTTATCATCCATTGTGCTTCTGATCTCCTCATTTTCCCAAGCACTTACCCGGCTCGTCTTTTTTTCTAAGTTTGTTTGTGGAATTCCAAGCCACTGCTCTGAGCCTGGGTATCAGAGCAATTTCGCAGCTGGTCATTCATTCCCCCTTGATGAGGGGTGAGGTTAATTCTTCTCCACAGCAGCATAACCTGAGCCCCAGTGCTGGGACCCGGGCACACGTGGCCCCCAGTGGCATTCCCGCTCCTTGCCTGGGCCTGAGGAAAGGGAGGGTGAGCCCAGGAGGGAGGTGGCACTGCACTGCCCACCACTCCTCAGCCACCACACCTTGTCACAGAGCTCGAGCAGCAGAGGGTCCCGCCCTCCACGGCTTCCCCGAGCAGCTCACTCTGAAGTGTGCCTCTCTGTCCTGTCGGGAAGGTGCTTCTCTCAGCCCCGGGTCTCTTCCACAGCAGCAGACGGTCTCAGCTGCTCACGGCGCGTGGCCGCCGCTTCGGGCTGGTTATGAGTCCTGTGTTCAAGCCCGGCTTCATGAAGCCGCACTTGGTGAACGTGCTGCACATTCTGGGTTTGTTAACAGTCGTGGCTGCTGATACCGTTCCGTTGAATTCAGCTTTAAAGAGTGAACATTCCCCTCCATCTGCTGAGTGCCTCAGCTGGTCAGACTTTATCCCTGTGGGCAGCGTGGGGTGGGTCAGTCTGCAGATCTCCCCTCTCTGGGCCAGGCTGCCCTCGAAATCTTTTCCTTCTAACAGAACACATTTTGAAGCACAAAGTGACAGGAAGTTCGGCAGGTTTCTCAGGCCTCATTTTTCAGGTATCCTCCTGGTTTTGGGGCCTCATCTGGCATTGCTTGCTCAGGACAGGCCCAGCAAGCGAGGTGTAGGGCAGGGAACACACTGGCTGCGGGGGTCTCTGCAGCAGGGCAGAGGGAGCTCCCTACTGTGTTTTTTCTGAGGGGTTGCTAAACCCCCCTGGCCAGGCTGTGACAGCCTCTTACCTAAGCACCTTAAGAGATTTTGTGTGAAGAGCAAGCCTTTCCCACAGGACACGAAGAATACAGAGGGTGGCCGGGCGCGGTGGCTCACGCCCGTAATCCCAGCACTTTGGGAGGCCGAGACAGGTGAGTCACCTGAGGTCAGGGGTTCAAGACCAACCCGGCCAACATGGTGAAACCCCATCTCTACTAAAAATACAAAAATTAGCCGGGTGTGGTGATGCATGCCTATAATCCCAGCTACTTGGGAGGCTGAGGCAGGAGAATTGCTTGAACCTGGCAGGCAGAGGTTGCAGTGAGCCGAGATCACACTACTGCACTCCAGCCTGGGTGACAGAGTGAGACTCCATCTCAAAAAAAAAAAAGAATGCAGAGGGTGACACAGCTAGGTGTCTGAACAGTGGTGGGGGACGTGCACTCACTGATTCATTCTCCCTAGAATACACACACAGGCAGCTTTACAGATGAGCGGCGCAGAGACCTTGTGCATGCCTTGTTTGGGAACTGTGGTTCTACCTGTCCATTGCCATGTCATAGAAAACTCATTAAGTATAGGGACAACTGACCATCCCCTGTCACCAGAACAGAAAAGCAGTCCATCAAGTCCTGTATTTCTTGTTCCCTGTAGGGGCCTCAGGGTGTATAAGCATGAGTGTAGAGGTGGAAGGCTCTCAGACCCTCGGTTGCATGGGTTCTCACGTTGTCCACTGAACCCTAGGCATCCCCTGGGGATAAGGGGTTGTGGGGCAGCAGTGCCAGCCACTCAGGTACTGAGTCCTCCCATCCTGTCTGACCAGAGCCGCTCTCTTTTTTAGGCTCTTCTTTCTTTTTGTTTGTGTGTATGAACAAAGGGTCCCTGGCTAAATAGCTGGAATCCCTTTAGTCAGGTTTCAGCCCGTATCTCATGGATGGGGAGACCCAGCAGGGCACCAGAAGTGGCTGATGGCCCTCTGGGATGGCAGCCTGGCACTGCAGTGCCCTCTCGGGCAAGGATGCATCACGGCCACCCCTGCCTGCCTTCCAGAACCTTACGTTAGCGCTGGATGCAGCATCCATGAATTTAAAGCTTTTTGAAACCTGTAGTCCAGCTTCCGTCATGTGTTTGGGTCCTGAACTCTACAGCCCATAGGATTTAGTGCACACACCAGGCTCACTCTTGCTTTGTCAGTTACAGCTTCACAAATGTGATTAATTTACTCTTCGTTAGATTAGGGTCTGCTTATCTGCTTAGGCCTGTTCGTTTTTCTTTTTTCTTTCCTTCTTTTTGTTGGTCTGTTCTCAGAAGAAGCCTGTTCTCCTTCTGATTGTCTTGCCTGAACACTGAGTCTTTTCTGATTTGCCTTTCCCTAGACAAGGCTCTTAGCACTGTGCCATGTGTGCCATGTTTGTGTCTAACGATGATCCTGGCAGTGACTGGCATGCTCTCTGACTTTGCTGGCCTGCCAGGCGGGTGTTGTGCCATCTTCAGGAGCTGACGAGACACTGATATTTTTCTGGCGTACAGCAGATACCCGGAGCCCGCCATCACATCACTTGGATGATGTTTCATTAGATACCAGCCTTGGCGTCATAGTGCAGTATCTGATAAGGTGTATGGTCCTTTATCTGAAGCCCCTGTGGCCAGATGTTTTGGAACGCACAGGTTTTCAGATCGTGGAAAGTCCTGTAATACGCAGTTGGTGTTTGTTTATGTAAGTAATATGGTGCACATCGCATGTGTGTACCATGGTATACATACAGGATTTCACATCCCCGGGGCAGCCTGAGACAGCACTCTGCAATCAAGCTCATAGTATTGCCACACTGGAAAGTATGAATATTTACATAACACTGGATAAGTAAGGATTGTAAGTGGTCTTAATATCAGCTCAGGTCTGGTTGTGCTGCCAAATGAGATGGCCACAGATGTACAAGAAAAAATGACCTTGTTTCGGAGCTTGCTGGATTTGGTGACTGGGTGCCTAGGATTGTATCTAGTGGTGCAGGGAAAATGCCCTGAAATCTCCCCGTGGGGAGAGGAGGTGCACTCAAGTGGCCTGTTCCCAGTCCGGAGGCTGCCCTGCCCCCTACTCTGTGAGCCGTTCCGTTGTGAGGAGGGAAGTGTGCTGGCATTAACTCTGTGACCGACCGGGAGAAGATGGCGGGAGGAGGCCTGTGGGGCTGGTGGTCAGGAGGTGGCCAAAGGGCAGTGCAACTTCTGAGCTGCTCCCGTCTGTGCAGGTGAGAGAGGAGAGTCGAGATAGTAGGTCTGCTCCCTACCTTCCAGGGAGACCTGGAGACCTGGCCCAGGACTGTGGGCATCCTGAGAGTGACTCTGGCTTCCCTAGTGGGTCATCTTTGCTGCTGTCTTTCCCTGAGGGATCAATAGTGAAGGGCTGAACGTGACAAGAGGGCCCAGGCATGGTTTGGAAGGGGACAGCAGACTGCAAAAGAGTGTCCTGTGGGAGAAGACAGGCCAGATGAGGGATGGCAGGGATGGCGGCAGGCCCACAGGCAGCATGCTCCCAAAAGGGCTGGTGTCTGTAAGTGACTTGGTTTCTGTTACCAGCTCTGGCAGGGCATGGAGTTGGGGAACAGAATGGGAGCATCTGGCCAGGCCCGGGTGCTGAGTTTCTGTCCCTGCCCTTGCTGGGCTGGTTGGGAGCCTCTCTTGGGTGTGAAGGGTGCTGCCTTTCTGCGGAGCCTCGCCTCCCAAGCACGGCCCATGTTTCTGTTGGCAGATCTGCCGTCGCCTCAATGGGGTCCGGTTCACCAGCTGCAAGAGCGCGAAGGACCGTACAGCCATGTCGGTGACGCTGGAGCAGTGCCTGATCCTGCAGCACGAGCATGGCATGGCCCCACAGGTCTTCACCCAGGCCCTGGAGTGCATGCGCAGGTGAGTGCCGCAGCCAGGCCGCGCGCCCCGCCTGCCCCGGCCCGTGTAAACTGCAGATGAGCTGGTGCCCTGCTCCTGCCCGCGGGGCCTACCCTGCATGAGCTCCTCGACTCCAGCCATCACACTTGAGTTTGACAAACCAGTCAAACTATTGGCACAATCAAATTCAGACAGGGTTCTCTTGAAAAGTGGGGGGAAAGAGCTAGCAGGACTTTCTGAGCAGGACTGCCCAGAAAACCGGTAGACTGGTGGGCCAGCCAGGGGTCAGGCAGCTAAACGGGAAGCTGGGATGCAGCCGTGACATGCAGTGCCCTGCTGGCCACCTGCCTGGCCGTGGGTGTGACTTAGGGCCAGTGCTTTCTCAGCAGGCATCTGCTGTTGTCGTCGTGTATATATTGATATCTGCACATTTCCAAACTCGAGGGAAGCAACGCGTCTGCAGGTTGCACCGGTCTGCTCTGCTGCTTCTCTAGCAGTCGACACAATTTGCTCTCATGAGCAAAGTGTCACATGAGTGTGTTATCATGAGAGCTGTCAGTGTGCCCTGGCGACCTCACCCTAATGATGTTCTGATTCCGAGGCAGCAGGCGTGTTTGCAGAATGAAACCCGGAACTAAAAGTGTCTCCTGTTGATCGATGCCTTGTTTCAAGCACTGCTGGGCAGCCCCCTACCTCACATACCAAAAGAAAGGATAAGAAACCTGGTTTCCCGTCTCCTTCGATGTAGTCACCAATGCTGTTAAAGTCTCGTTTCCAACGGTCACTTCTACTAAATGTTCTGTACCATGTGTCCTCTCACCAAATTATTTAAAGTGTTCAATTCTCTTATCCTTTCTGTATGTTTCTGCCATTTGACCTTCTCACAATAATGCACCAAAGCCACGCGTGAGCTCCTGCCTCTTGATAAGCGCATTTTGTAAAAACGGAATCGTTTTTCCCGTGTTGTCTGTCCACGTTCTCCTCCCCCTCTCTGTGAAAGCTCGCCATCCCTCTGCCCAGGCTCAGGGAAGCAATGGAGACTCAAAGACCCCCGCTCTGGGGCGCCTTTTAAAAATTTTAATTCCCTGGTCTACTCCCCAGGAGCCTCGGTGCCCTTCAGGCCTGATGTCCAGTGTGACCCTGGTGCTGAGGGACGGCGGCCGCGCCTGTGCCCGTTAGCTGCACGGGGGTGGGGAGGGGACGTTCTAGTGGGCTGCAGACCTCCGCCAGTGAAGAAAGGAGAACGAAGCGGACAGGGATCCCTGCGGTAGTGGCAGCAAGGAGCAGGATCAGGGTGAGTCAGGAGCCGGCACCCCAAGTTAGGCACACAGTCCATGCGGAGACCTCTACTCAGTTCTTGGGCTCTCAAACAAGTTCAATGAAAACAATTCATTCTGACCACCTCTGAACACAGAGACCTCAGGAGACCAGTGACAAAGTGGCCCCAGGGAGAGCCACAGCGCGATGGCTGACCTGCCACGGAGCCCAGACCCGCAAGGGCCCCGTCCGCCTGCCCCAGCCCACTTGGGTTGTGTGCTCAGGACAGCTGCTACAGTTACAACTATTAGGATGCACAGGGCACAAAGCACTTTTTATAACTTTTAATCACATAAGGAATTGAAAATCCTTGTAGGAAAATTAGAAAATACAGATAAACACCCACACTAGTTCTTCAGAACCCTCCCCACAAAGAATCCCCCAGTTTCGTACTGTGAACAGGTAGCGCTGCTGACATCTGGATAGATACTGAGATAAGAGACATGCGTAGCTGCATCTGGGTGTGAGTACGTACACAGGGGCTCACCAGTCCCTGCATGACACAGAACAGAAACACGCCCATGCACAAACAAGTAATTATATTTGCAATTAAGAGTCTTGTGAGCGTTTTTTAGGTTAATAAATGTAGACCTTATCTCTCTCTTTTTTTTTTTTTTGAGATGGAATCTTGCTCTGTCACCCAGGCCGGAGTGCAGCGGTGCAGTCTTGGCTCACTGCATCCTCTGCCTCCAGAGTTTAAGCAATTCTCCTGCCTCAGCCTCCTGAGTAGCTGGGATTACAGGCACCCACCACCACACCTGGCTAATTTTTTGTATTTTTAGTAGAGATGGGGTTTCGCCATGTTGGCCAGGCTGTTCTCAAATTCCTGACCTCAGGTGATCCATCCACCTTGGCCTCCCAGAGTGCTGGGATTACAGTTGTGAGCCACCACACCCAGCCACTTTCCACACACTGTAATTTATCCAATTTGCTGTCATTTAATATTTAAAAGCTGTATATGGTTTTCCAGCATTTTAATCAAAGGCACAGTGAATATCCTTATACATTTTCCTAGCCAATTGTCTTAGGTTAAAAAGTATACACCTTTGGAAGGCTTTTGCATCATTTTAGCACAGATCATCCAATGGTCCCCACAGTAGCCGCTCTCCTGCCCGGTGTCCCAGAGTGCACAGGACACTACCCGCGCCAGGCGCTATCTTTCCTGTCACTCTTGTGAGGCTTCGGAAGCTGTAAGGGCTGTTGTTTCTCCGCATTAGCGGTAAGGGCCCTGGGGCCTGGCAAAGGGAAGGCCCTTCCTCCTGTGGGAACAGGCCGCATTCCCTCCACCCCGCCCTCTTCCGCTCTCAACCCCACCCCTGCCTCCAATCAAGGACGTCTTCTTAACTTGCTTATTTGTTTTCTGAAATCTCTACAGTGAACATGTGTTACTTTACTAGTTTTTTAAGAAGTTATAAAAACAAAACCAAGCTGCATCCTACTTTACCTGTGCCTGCCCCGGATTTCTCACACCAGCCCTGGAGACATGGCTTGCTGCCACCTTGAGCCAACCCTTGCAGGTCTGAGGCTCTTGTCACAAGCATTTGTTTTAAGGTGACTTCTGTCTTCGGTACGATCCCATGAGGGGAAGACATGTACCTGTTCAGACGGCTGCACGCCGAAGTGGCTGGGTCACAAGCTGGCAGCGCTGGCTGCTGGGGTGCCGAGTACCTGCAGTTTAGCTGAGAGCCCCAGAAGGCAGCATAGACTTCCCCCGCCCGTGGGTGGACGGGGACGTTTTGGTTCATGGCTTTCTGGCTTGCATCTTATCAGACGGAAGAGTAGAGCATGCAGGTAGGGTGGAGGGGGTGGGGGCCAAGGTGGCGCCCAGGCTTTTTTCCTGGAGGCCCAGGGTGAATGGTAGCCAGGGCTGTGCTGTAGCCCTCTCCCCACAAGCCCTGATCTGTAATGTTGGCCATTTCTGTGGCATAAACGCTTCTGCCAGGGCCCGTTTCAAGCTCCCAGTGTGGCACCACTGAACATGGAGTTGAGAAGAGAGTCACACATTTGGCCCCTGGGGTGCCCCTGCCCCCAGTCCTGGGGCTGAAGCCCTCGAAGTAGGCCTTCCTGAGTAGCCACAGGGCCCCACCAGCCTCTCCTGGCAGGGAGTGTGGCAGCGGGTCAGTGCTCCACAGCTTGGGAGTCGTGCCCTCTCAGAACGGCACATTCCAGCAGGGCCGTGGGGGCTTTGGGCTCCTCTGGGAGAGCTGGGGAGGGCCCTGTGTGAAGAGGAACCCTGGGCCTCCTGCCTCCCCATCTCCAAGGGGAGCCTTCACAAGCTGCCTGCTGTGTCGTCAGGCCTCTGATTCTGTGTCACTGCTGCCAGTTGGCAGACATCAATGTGCTTCCAGAGTCGTGTGGTGCTAGGTACCATCTCACCTCAGTGCAGTTCTTCTGTGGCACCAAAAGGGGGAAGAAGCCCCAAATTTACAGTGTGGCACTGGTTGGATTCCACCCTTGGGGATGCTTGTAGAACCCTAACTTGCAAAGATGGAAACAGCAGTTCGCTCGTGCCTGCACGGCTGAGCCTGGAGCCCGAGGCGGGGCTGGTGGGGGCTCTGCGCTTGGTTGGTTGGTACCTGAGGTAAATGGTTTTCGTTTGCGTGGTTGATCAAGAGGCAGCTTTGGCCAAATCCTTTGTACCACCCCCTGCTCAGGCATCTGTGAGAAGGTCAAACCCCCAATGGTTCTTCATGTTCGGCTTGCTTCTCAGAAATCCCTGTCTGTGCAGCGTGTGGGAGCATGGCCAGGCAGCATGGGGTCGTGCTTGGCCAGCCGAGAGAGTGAACATGGAAAACCATTCGTTCAACCTACATGTGTTTATTTTCAGTAGATTGCAGTATTTTTTCTTATTTTCACTTCTCTTTCTCTCCTTTTTTTTCCTGTAACTGTGCTGGTTTTGTTTTGGTCTTCCTCTCATACCCGTTTCTGCATTTCATCTTTTCTTTCTCTTGTGACTTCATTTCATTTTTGTTTAACCTTATCTTTTGGTTCTCTTCTTTATGCCATCCTTTTTGATAAAACCCATCGCATGTGTCTTCTTTCTTTCTTTCTTTTCTTTCCTTTCCTTTTTCCTTTTTCTTTCTCCCAAACTTTTTCCTTTTCACAGCATTGGAACACGGGAGGTAGTCACCCAGAAGAACTTGAGCGGCCTGGTGCCCATCCGAGACTTAAGGCTAGACCCCAGCCTCCTCTGTTCCATTCCTTTATTGGCTCTGAGCCCCAATTTACTGATTGTGTGGCTCTTTCTGAGCATAGCATACCTGGTGACCAAATTGCGTTGCAAATGAGTATCATTCTGAAAAATTAATAAGTCACAAGAAAAACAAAAGTGCCAGAACATGTCCAGCCACCGTGTACCTAACTGGACAGAAGGAATGTGTCAAAGCGTGGTCTGCCAAGAAATATTTCATGCCTTACATTTTGACGTTTTGTTCTTCTGAACTGTAAATATCTGCCAAATTATTTCACCAAGAAGACTTGTTTAGCTCCTGTAGCATCTTCAGTGCTTGTAACATGTTCTTACGGTACCCTGTCACTGCACTGTTTAGCTGGCCTGGAGTTCCTTGTACCACGTCTCTACCTTCTGATGTACAACTATCTATCACCTGTACCTCTCATGTGCCCTGTTTCCAAGAGAAAGGGGTTCTGTTTGAAGAGAATTTGTATATTTGATACTATTCTTTAAGTGTACTGCTAACCCTTCCTTTCCTTTTGATGACAAACGAAAAGAAAAAGACAGATGCTTTATAACTGGCTCATCTAGAAAAACCTATCTAATAGGACATGTACTTTCTGCTTTCATTTCAAAGCGTAGTCCCTGAATTACAGTAGCAAACAGTTTGCAGAATCCTACCATTTCCTTGCTTATGTTTATTATTTCCAATTAAGGATGACACAAAGCTGTGAATACAGTAGTACGCTGTAGCAAGAGCCAGACACAGTCAGACACAGAAAGATCACCTACTGCATAAGCCAGACACAGAGCACCTACTGCATATGCCAGACACAGAAAGATCACCTACTGCATACGCCAGACAGAAAGATCACCCACTGCATACGCCAGACACAGAAAGAGCACCTACTGCATATGCCAGACACAGAAAGATGACCCACTGCATACACCAGACAGAAAGATCACCTACTGCATACACCAGACAGAAAGATCACCTACTGCATAAGCCAGACACAGAAAGAGCACCCACTGCATACGCCAGACACAGAAAGATCACCTACTGCATACGCCAGACAGAAAGATCACCCACTGCATACGCCAGACACAGAAAGAGCACCTACTGCATGTGACATTAGATTTACTCTTCACTATGTAAGGATCATTCAGCTGGTTCGAGGAATTAATGCATATAGTCACCAAAGGCTGTTAAAGTTACATACTTTTATTTATTTTAAAACAGTATTTTTCATTTAAAAATGGTATCTTTAATTACAGATTAAAGTTCCAACATCTTTTCTCTCTTACTAATCAAATATGATTGATAATCAAATCAAAGAAAAATTGCCAAAAAAAATGGTCCCTGACTTGTGGGCAGTTGCAGTGGATGGAGCCGTGAGAGCAGCAGGCGCTCTGGTTTCCTCTGGTGCCCCTCAGTCCTCACGTGGCATTCCCCGCAACGCGATGAAGTGTAACCTTAACACCCATGTGAGGCAGAGGGTAACTGTACACCTGTAAAGGTAACCAAATAGGTGAGGAAAAGCTCCCCACACCCTGTGCAGGACAGGCAGCGGCTTCTCTGTTTTCCAGTTCATATCATGTTGTGCCCCCACTTTCTATCTCCAGCTGGTTCCCCATACACTGTAGTTTATGAAGACAATTTTTTTTAACCAGGCCAGAAAAATGGGAATGAATTTAGAGAAGCTTGCTTTTCCAGAAACTTGACACCCAGAAATCCAGTCGACCACAAAAGTCCTCTCTCCAGGACTCCCAGACCTTAACCCGGGCTTTCTCTCATTCAGTATCAGCTCAGAGTCTGGGTCCCAGGAATCACAGAAGCGGTTAGCAATGAATGGCAAATGCCAGACTGGACACTTTACATTCTAAAGTGTAAGACCATCCTGAGCACTGCAGGCTCCCCAGGGCAGGCGTCACCTGTGTGTCACCCCTGTAAGTGAATCCACGCTTCTCCAAGTGCAGTGTGTTCACTTGTCTCTTCTAAAATAAATGAGGTGGCTGTTGTGGCATAGCTCCTGGCAGCCTTCAGTAGGGGGTCTCTCACCAAACGCCAGCTCCTGGGTGGTGTAAGCTGTGGTAGCATGACAGTAGTCCCTGGGCAGCGTCCTGTCCAGCCTGTGATTACTTGAAAGGCATGTTTGCCACTTTCCCTCTTCCACATTGAGGCGTGCACTTCACCTGAGACCATCTTGTTTGCTTTATTTGAAAGCAAGAAAGCAGAGTCCACAGCCTCCTGCAGTTCCCATTTCACAGCTTCCTGGTCCTGCTCCTGGTAATGTGGTTCCAGTGCCTGCAGTGGTGACTCACGCGCACTCCCACCTCCACCGCAGGGCTAGTGACTGGGCAGAGCCCATGCGCAGAGGGAGGCCCTCTGACTGCAGGCAGCACCCCTCCCTCTCCCAGGGCTCAAGGATGCTTCTGTGGCACCCTCTAGGGGCCCCTCCCAGGCCCCTGCCCCACAGCACAGAGAAGCTGTGTCCAGGCCGAGGAGTCCCTCCCAGGGGGCCTCAAGGACACCACGGCCTGACCCTTGATTGTCACCACACCTTTTCGCCTGTGTGGGCTTGGCCTTTGGGCTGAGAGAAACGAGACCAAAGGGAGTGAGATAAGGTTCTTCGTTTGTCTCCACCAGGGGCTGGGTGAAAAGCAGTATGCCGCCTGTGCGCTCGGAGAGCTACCAGAAGGACAGTGTGAGATTAGCCTAGGCAGTGGGCTGGGTTTGGCTTTTTAAAACTTAAAAGTATTTGAGAAAAGAAACTCCGCTGCTCTCCCTTTAGGCTGAATTTTAATGTCACTAAGGCCTTTTAACTCATGAAATCAGGCCAAATACGTATTCAAAATCTTACTTGCTTTAGTGAGAAATAGGATGAAACAGAGATGGGGAGATGGTTCAAGAAAGGGGTCACTGACATTTAGTGATGGTTTTTAGTTGCTCATACAGTGGTAGTGCTGAGGCATTGTCAATGTCAACCAGCTCCTGGTGTTCCGGGAAACCATGATCAGGAGTGGCTGTCTTTGGTTGGTCTTATAAAATTGTTGTGTAAGTTTTTTCAACTAGGGTGACAGTCACAGTCACCATTTATGCCTATGGCTTGGTTCCGGCAGAGATTTTAACACAGAGTGGCAGGTGTAGCAGCCACCCCATGCTTGGCCATAGAATCACTAAGATCCTGATGCCTGCAGATGAGTTCTCAAGTAGAAGACCCCAGTGGAACCGGAAAACTAGAGGATTCCCTAAAATTCCCTGTCATCTGGGGTGTCCATTTTGATTTCCATTTCAAAAATGGATGCCCTTGGAAAGAAAGAATTTGTTGATATAATAAAATAATCGTGGAGCTTTGAAATAATTCAGTCCCTCTTGCTGAAATCTATCTAAGACCACCTCAACACGTACCATTAATTCCTAAAAAGTATGCAGCCAGTGTGATCAGTGGAGGTGTCCTGCCTTAGGGAAGCAGCTTGGCCTCTGCAGCAGGAAGCCCCAGTTAGCACAGGCTGCCCTCGCCACCTCTGCACGCCTCGCCCCGGGCCCTCTTGCCAGCTCATCCGCACAGGCAGGTGGCGGGATGACAGTGTCAGCTTGTGGATCAGCCACATCAGTCGGATTTTGCAAATTCAGACATCTGGGGGAAAGTAAATACAATTTGATTTGAAAACTACGTTGAAATGAAAGTATAATCTTTATTATAATTTCACATCTGATGTGTTCAGCCAGCTAAACTAGGCGTTAGCTCCTTTAGCATGTAAATCAAAGATAACGTCAAAGTTCACAAATTATTCTGCCTCGCGCCTCATGGCAGTTTAGTGTTTACTAGTGATAGGTGGTTTTTAAGCAGTTTGTATATAAAGGGAGAAGCCATATCTGAAGTAGTTCATTAATGTAAGAGTTTCCAAAGATTAAAGGAGATGAACTGTATATAAGAACCTGTAGCTTCTGCTTTAAGTGGAAGTACGTTTTTGATTACTGAATGAATGTTAGGCAAACATGATTGTTCCTTACGCCAGGGGGCCTGCTCCTGTGGCCTAGGTGTTCAGCTCAGGTGACGCACATCTAGCTGAGGCCTTGAGGCTCTGTGACAAGAAAGCATATCCAAGTTACCAAATTAGTTATAACAACCAGGTGGATACTTTTCTAAACTATCGGAGCTTAGCTTTTGAATAAAAACTACTGTCTTACCAAAAGTATTTTACATGTTCTTGATAATGAGACTGTCATTTTCACTTTAAAAGGCTTGAGCAATTGCCACTAATGTTTTTTTAAAATGAATGACATAATGGTCTTCACACAATTTGAATTTTTTTTTTAAAAATCACTGTTTCTTGGTAACTGCAAATTTTACATCTCATAAGGGGAATTTTGTACTAAATTTGATAACTAGTTGATTTCACTGCTAGTCTTAGCACAGTATAAAGCTATCAAGTTATCCTGTGATGTCGGAAGTCATTTATGTTTAAAATTGCTTTTGCCAGTTAGTTTCATGTCTACACGTGAACATTTCCCAGAGAACTCCCCGGATGCGCTCACTGAGCAGGTGAGGCCACCTCACGCAGTGTTTGTTTTTGCCCCCTGGTTGCCATGGCAACCCTCCATCAAATGCAGCTGGGGATGACGCTGGTCGTGAGTTCTCTAGGGAAGGGTACCTGTGGGCTCTCACTGGCTCAGTGGCACCTGTGCAAGAGGGAACACATGGGGGCAGCCCACCTGTGGAAGGGTGACTGGCTGCTACCAGAACTCAGTGAGATCCCTCCCTCATAACATTCCAGCCCTGATTGCCAGGCTGCTCTGCAGACAGTGCATGAACCCACTGGATTACCTGGCACCCAGAACAACTGTCCTCCGGGAGACAGCAGACCAGAACAGCCTCCCTAGCCAGCTGGCTTTGCGACCTGTTGAATTCTGCAAGGAAAGTCCGCATTTTGAATTCGATGTGACTGCAGCTCTTGCTAATATGGAAAAGTGCAGCTCTTTAAAGCTCTGAAGTGCAACTTTAGTGAGAGTAGTAATAGTTCTCTTTCCACTTCATTTGCTATGTAAGAGAATCTTTGAACCACAAGTTATGGTAGAACCCCATATGACTCAGACATGAGCTACATGAAGCCATTCACTTGGAAAACGTTTGCTTCCACTTAGCTACGGTGCTGCTTGTAGGAACGCACAACTCACAGCCCCATGCAGCATGTGTCCGTCTCTGTGCTTCTTAGTTGCCTTGTTCAGAAACCTGCCATCTTACGTACGTATTTGTTGTAAATGAGTCCGGCACCCATTTAAATTAATCTTTTTTTTAATGTTATGAAAATAATCAGTTCATTTCATCTTAGTTTAAGTCTTTTCTTTTTTCCTTTTTTACTGCTGTCATTTCTTGTGCTTGTTTTTTTCCCCAGTGAGGGTTGTCGAAGAGAAAATACAATGAAGAATGTTGGAAGTCGCAAATATGCATTTAATTCCCTGCAGCTGAAGGCTTTCCCCAAGCATTACAGGCCTCCCGAAGGGACTTACGGAAAAGTTGAAACGTGAACACACGGTTTCCTCTAATTAGCTGTTACATAATAAACGTGGGTACCCTCTAGTGTCATATATGAATTCTTCAAGAAGACCCGAAGGATTGGTTTTTATTTTTTGTGTTTTTTTTTTTTTAAAAAAACCCAAAACATTTCACTGAAGAGTTTCTGGGGCATGTTTTTTGTTTTTTGGGTTTTTCCCCATTGGAATCAATAGGAGGTAATGTTTGGCTCAATAGCGTGGACAGTAACAACTGCCCATTTAAACAGCCTTTGGCTGTTCCTACACAGGTCTCATCAATAGTTACCTACATGAATCAAGCTAGGTTTGTCTGAAATGCTAGAAGACTTTCAGATGCCTACTTGCTCACTTACTTTTCTACAGAGTAACTCAACAGTGACCATTGAATTACAATCCACTTTGTAAAGATCTGAATGTAAAACAGTAAATAATAAATTAAATAATTGGATCCTAGGCAGACCAATACATGTTATTTGGGGAAAGAAGCTAGCACTATCTCATGCAGTGAGAATAACGGGTTCTAGTGAATTATCCTATCTACACCACCACCTGAAGAAGTTGAAAGAAAGATTGATAAATCAACGGGAGATGAGACTTGATTAGAAGGTAACACCTGCCAGGTACCCCACACAGTTGGGGCCAGTCCTTTTTCTGTCCCTCATGAGTTACAGAACAGGGAGTCTGCTGGAGACACAAAGCCAGCAGTAAGGTCCCTTTAGCCTGTCTCCTGTTCTCTGCAGCTCCCTGCCTAGGCTCCCCCATGCCCAGAGGACGCATCTCCCCTTCTTCTCTCGATGTTAATCTAAGGCTTCAGCTGTGGCATGTCAACACTCCCACGGGGAATTTATGACCATAGAGATAGTAGAAACCTAAATATTTTCGGAAAAAAATTTTTTTGCAGGATCTCCAATGTATCTTCGAAAAGACAGTACAATCGTGTTTGAATGTCTGATAAAAGTGTCTTATTTTTAGGTTTGCAATAATTGTTACTTTCTTATTCTCATTCTTATGTAAGATGACTATTGAGAAACAGTTGACGTTATTCTCCTCAAATGAGATTTTGAAAGGGATTTATGGGCCATAAACCTTAGGAATTTCATAGAAAATTGTGTCCGGTCATCTTGTATAAGATGATGGTGAGTCTTATCTGCACATAGCAGAGTTTTTTTCTTAGGAGTTTATATGTTTTATTGATTCTGTTTATGATGTTTACATGTTCTTGAAAAGGTTGTAAAAGAAATATATATGGCACATATTAATGATGCTGATCCTAATGATTTGTGAACCTCTTAGAAATTCTTTTGTCTAAAAACCTAGAGATTCTTCTGGTTCCTTTAGAAACATGTAACAAACTTGGGCCAGGGGTGCTGAGGCATGGGGAGGACTGCTTATTGGCAGGAACACAGAGGGGGAGGGCATCAGGTAGGGGTGGAACTGGATGACCTTCCAGACCCGCTGCTACTCAGAAGTCAGCACGCAAGCAGAGCCTGCTGTCTCCCGATGCTTGCAGGGAGGAACATGTCTATGGAGACACTTTAATGAAGGATGAAGCTCTCTGCCGCTCCCTCAAAGCGGGGTTCACTGTGGCAGGCAGGAGGCCAAGAAAGTCCTGCCCACCAAACCCACTGCACAGGTGGCTGCTGCTGGTGTCAGAGTCTCCTTTTTAAGTATCAACTTCTGTTCACAGACAGTTCGTTTCAATATGGCTGATTGACCCTTTCACCTCCCCACCATCTCATTTAATTGGTAAATTTTTAGTTCCATCTTTTCTCATTTTAACTTTAAAAAAATCTCCTTGCTTTTAAAAAATAAATATTACATAGTTTTCAGATCTTTTTTGTCTGAAGAGCATTAAATATCTGCACTTATCAAAGGGAATATAGCAAATGTTGATCATCTGTCAGCAGTTTTGCATGTGGCACCTTTATATGAATTATTTTCCCAATTTTCGCTTTATGTAATGGGTCACCATAAAACTGTAAGACTTGGCAAATGCTGTAGAAAAGGTTCGGGTTTCAGGATTCTCCCTGAAGGCATCGTTCCTGGGCTTCCGGCGCCTGCAAGGGTGTGTGTTGCACAGCCTTGGAGGCAAGCAGCTCCTGTCTTCTGTAGGAGTTCTGAGTTTTCAGAGGTTCAGGGAAGGCAGTGTTATAGGTTACCATAAAATAGAGGTTCCGTCCAGTGTTCCTTACAATGCCTCCCCATTTAAAAAGAAAAGAGATCTATGGAAAACTGGGACTGTCATGTGGATTCTGTAAGAGCTCCTACAGAGCACAGTTGCCTTTAGTTTCCTTTAAAGATGTAAAAATATTGTATAATACAGTTTTGTCCCTCCGCCATTGTATTTGCCAAGCTTAGTGCATTATGATACCTTTATTTATTTGTTTTGGGCAGTATTAATATATATATATAAACATACGGTTACCGTTTTATATATTCTTAGGTCATTCAAAGCCATGTATGCTGTAAATGTGCTAGTCTTTAGAATGACACATAATAAATAACTGACAAGATACTAAATGTGGTCTTGCCTGATTGATCCTATTAGGAGGACTAGTTCTATGTGACCAGCCTGTGACGGGACCATTGTTGTTGGGCATTGCGTTGAGAGCTCGGGTGCTGAGTACATATATTTGTAAACATGGGACCGTGGGAGACTTCCATTTATAAGCTTGTTTCTGCCTAATTGGAAGCAGAGGGGCAACAGGGTCGAGGACTTTGAGAGCAGACAGACCAGGTCCCAATCCAGGTTCTGCCCCTCACTGGCTGGTGACTCTGAGCAAGTTGCTTGACCTCTTCAAGCCTCCGTTTCCTCATGTGCAAAGTGTGGACAACAACGGTACCTTCCTCATAAGGAATGTGCAGCGCGCCTCGGAAGCAGGTGTTCGTAAGTGGCAGCCATTGTTGTTACCTTTCCGTCCGTGAACATGGATCACATCACCTCCGTGGGTAATCCAGTCCTTGTTGTATGACTTGTCAGAATGCGGTGCCACTTGTATTGATACTGACCCTGTTGGTCGTCACCAGGACTGCAGCTTGCACCACCGTGCCGCCTTCTAGGCACGCACGACCCGTTCTCTCCCTTGGAAAAATTCCTCTCACTGGAAATGCACAATTAAAGAATGATTGAAATGTTTAACTCTTGGAGTTTTTAGTATTACCAGACTCCTAGAAATTTAAGCTATCACCAAAAATAACACGTGCCTTTTGCCTTTATTCTCATTGATGGTAGCAGTGCACCTCGTTTCAATGTCCATTTCGTTGATTGCTGTGAACACGGAACATCTTTTATACCTTTATATTTCTATTTTTGTGACTTCATTGGAGTGTTGGCCTATTTCATATAGATTGTTTGTAATATACAATGTATTAACCCCAGTCATACGTTGCACACTTTTTAACCCATTTGTCGGCTGTCTGTTGGTCTGTGGTAGGGGGTTATACAATATTTTAAATGGTTCATATAGTCACATATACCTGTCTTTCATTTTGATGCTTGTTCTGAAATGGAGTCCTGGCTTCACCATGGAAGGTGGGACATATGGGGCAGCCGTGTCCTTGTGGGCACGGTGATGTGGCTGCATGGGCACGGTGTGGCTGCGTGGGCACGGTGGTGTGGCTGCGTGCCCACGATGAGGGGCTGGACTAAAGTGCTCACTGGCACCTTGCTTGGTGCGTGGGCCGCGCTCAGTTTAATATTATTAATAGTTTCTACCTTCACTGTCGTGTCCCAGGATGATTTTTCAGCACTTACCTGTTCTTATTTCTAGGATGTTTATGGTTTCAGTTCTGCATTTAGATCAATCCATCTGGAATCATCTTGGTGTCAGTCCTGTGTTGTGCTTAGAGTATGCTAAGGTCAGAGGGAATCCCTCAAGGCCAGGCCTAATTTTGCTTCTCTTTAAAGTTAAGCCAAGGAGAAGACATGTCAGGACGCCCAGACATCAGCCACCGTGAGCTGCTTCCCGCCCTCCCTCCCCATGCCATTCTGCGCTTTGGTTTCCTGTTGAGTCTCTGCTTAGTAGATGACTTGGCACAATCTGGCTGCCCAGATCTAGGGGAGTTGTCCCAGGGAGGCTTTGCACTGGAGGAAGGTAAGAGGAGCTGGAGGTTGGAGCTTCCCGATCTGTGATTTTTCCGAGAACAGAAATGATTAGCCAATGGGGGGAAGTTACTTCATTATATGTTCTACTGGGTAACCTCCCTCTGTTCTTTACCAGCATCACACAGCAGGTTGGCACCATTTTTGAAAAGAGGCTTCTCATGGTATCCTCAGCAGTACTGAGTGCTCCTCGTGTTGTAGTAATGAGCAGCAGATCTCTCTCAGTGGGCAGTGTGGCGTCTCTGGTCACTCTGAAGGGCTGCCAGCGTTTCTCTTTTCTCAAGCCTGGGGGAGAAGAGCTGTTCTGTGTGCAGGGGTGTTGGGAACACACGGACAGAAGGAACTGGCCTCATGTCCTGTCGTGTTCCTGGAATGGCTCTTCTGAGACCAGCACCTCCTCCTGGCAGGCAGGGCCCTCACAGAACTCTGAATTTGGAGATGGACAGACTCTCTTGTCACTTGCACCCCAAAACATCCTCCTGTACAAGCCCCTCTTAAGAGCTGATGTTCCGTAAGTTGTAGTGAGGGCACTGCTGTGCTGTGCACAGGAGGAACCCCGGCCCAGAAGCACAAGCTCCCTATGGAACCTGCAGGGATGGCAGAACCAAGGGGGTCAAGGAAGGTTGGAGAGGAGTGGGCAGCAGAAAACAGCTCAGGCTGCCTGACCTGGCCCCCGGCTGCCCATGAGGGCCTCCGGAGAGGGGCAGAGCTGGCTTCTCGGGATCTGTGATGGTTTTGACACTTTTAAAAGTGCCCTCTTCTCAGAGACCCTGGTTATTTCCAAAAGTAGGAAGTAATTAAATTTACGGTGGATAAAATCCAGTATTTGAAATCAGGAAGATGGAAAAAAAAAAAGCAAAATAGTATCTCTTTCTGAGAGGTATATGCTGACCAAAAAGATCTTTCACTCCTGTGAACACCAAGCAGCTCAGCCTCTGGCAGAGAGAGGAGAGCTGGGTTGTAGAGATGGAAACTTGTGTTCAGCAGCCTGTCAGCTCCCAAAAGGGGCCCTGGCCGCCACTGACCTCCTGATGCCTTGCCGACGCTAACTGTGGGTACCAACCAGCACAGTGGACATCGGCCCCAGGATCAGTCTGTGATTTGTCTGGTGGCCAAATGGTGACTTTTAAGTGGGGAAAACTGGTGGGGGCTTCACCGTGCTCTGCAGCGTGGTGGGATCTGTGAGCCTGCACAGGCACTCCCTCCCCTGCCAGGGACACCAGGGGGGCTTCTCCAGCCTGAGGCCGCGCCCTCCATACAATCCCACCCCCCCATCCTGTGCCAACAGTAGGCAGACGGAGAGTAGCTGGGTCTTGTTTTTATTAGCTGTTGCTCTCCAGGCTATGACAGGGCTCCCAGGGTGCAGCCTCAGAACGCCCATCCTCTCTAGATCCACCGGGCCCGGGTCTTTGCCATGACGTCTTCCTGCACCAGGCCCCCATGCGCCTTGCAAGCCAGTCCAGGCAGGTCTTCCACACTCCGTTGTCCCACATAACAGAAAAAGCTGAGTAGACAGGGTAGGAAACAAACTTCTGTCCTCATGGCGCCAAAGAGGATGCCTGTGTTAGATGGATGTAGACAGATACAGCACTTCACTGCCTCCTCCTCCTCGCCACCCGGCCCTCCCTTGGTGTCTGTGGCCTGACTCTCTCCTGGTGGTCCTACATCTCTGACCATCCCACCTCACTCTCAAATTTGCTGTCGCACACCACCTGCCAGTAATGGCATGGTGTTCTCCTGGGTTCTGTCCATTACCTTCTCACTTAAGATGCTCTTCCTGAAAAATCTTACACATTCCTGTTGAACAAATGGTCACTTATATGCTAGTGACGCCTAAACTTCTAGGTCCATCCCAGACTCTTCCCTCAAGGTCCAGATTACCTATACTTCCAAGCACTGTGCTTGTCACTTTGCCTGTGTCACAGTCATCTCAAACACAGCGTGCTCATGCCCCTCCTCCACGCTGGCTGAGTCTCCCTCTCATAGATGACCTTGGGGCCATTTTCTCCTCCACATCCCATCAGCCACTGAGACCTGTATCTCTTGAGAACCATCCCATAATTTCCATCCATGCACCCCCAGGCCTGGTCTATATCCCCTTGGATCTGGACCTCTCCTGAGCATCCTCACCCCTCCTGTAAGGCTGGTCTTAGGTCTGCCTTCCTCTATGGTGATTTCTCCCCACAAATGAAGTTGGCCCTTTCAGAAAAAGTTCCTCTCCTTCAGTGTTGACTATGACGACTGTATCATGCATATGCTGTCCACTGTCAGTCCCCTCTGTATTCACAAGAGCAAGTGTAATGCCTGCTGTGAAGGAGCTAAAGTTTGTTGAATAAACAGGTGAACAGATGGTGGTTTTGTGGTGGTCAACTGAAATCTTTCCTGTTTCAGCACTGGACCACACTGGTTTTCTCTCTATGTAATCAGTTACGCTAAACGCATCCCAAGGAGCCAAATCCAGAAGGTCAAAGGAGAAGGCAAATGGCAGAGTGTGGTAAAGGGGCTAGTGAGAGGGTCTCTAAAAAAGGCTAAAATTACAGGGGGTTCAGGCAATGTTATCTTGATCTGGATGGCCAGTTACATGAGAGATTACTTTGTTCTTAACATATGAACATCCTATTCACTTTTCGGTATGCTGGTTATGTTTAACAGTAAAAATTAAATGTTAAAAACTCACCATTGTTGAACAATCTCCAAAGGAAATTAAGGAAACAGTTCTATGTACAGTAGCATCACAAAGAAAATTCTCAGGAATAAACAACCAAGGAGACAAAAGTCTTGTATATTGGAAACTACAAAATTTTGCCGCAAAGAAATTAAGGACGCCAATAAATGGAAAGACATCTTGTGCACATGAATTGAAAGACCTAATATTGTTAAGATGACAGTACCATCAAAAGTGAGCTACCGATTCAATGTACCCCCCTCATCAAATTCCCAACTGATTTTTTTTTGGTGTGGAAATAGAAAAATCCATCCTAAGATTTACATCGAATCTCAAGGAACCCCGAGTAGCCAAAACAATCCTGAAAAAGAACAAAGCTGGAGGTCGCATACTTCTTGATTTCAAAGCTTATTATTACAGAGCTACAGTAATCAAAATAATGTGGCACTGGCATAAATAACAGACAGAAGTGCAGAATAGAATAGCATGCCCAGAAGTAAACCCTGGCATATATGGTCAAATGATTTTCCACAGGACGCCAAGACCATTCGATGGGGAAAGAACATCTTTTCAACAAATGGTGTTGGGAAAACCAGCTATCCTTAGGCAATAAAATGAAGCTGGACATTTACACCATATACAAAAGTTCATTCAAAATAGATCAAAGACATAATTTAAAAGCTAAAACTCTTAACTCCTGGAAGAAAACACGGGAGCAGCTTCATTGGAGTCGGCAGTGACTTGGGCATGACACGAAAAGCACACGCAACAAAAGTAAAAATAAACTAGACTACACCAAAATGCAAAACCCCTGTGCATTAAAAAAAAAAAAAAGAGAGAAAAGGCAGCTTACAGAATGGGAGAAAATATCTGCAAATCATGCATCTGAGAAGAGGTTAACATCTAGAATATACAAGGAACTTCAACTCAACAACAAAAGAGCAAACAACCTATTTTTTTAATACCCATCTACCACCTTAACCCCTTTAAGGGACTGAAAATGATTTAACCCATTTGAATGCTTTCACCCATTCAAAATGACTTCAGACATCTCTCCAAAGAGATATACAAATGGCCAAGAAGTACATGAAATTATGTTCACCACTAATCATTAGAGAGATGCAAATTAAAACCACATGGAGATACTTCACACCTATTAGGATGGCCACTGTTTAAAATAAAATAAAAAACCAGAAAATAACAAGTATAGGCAAGAATGTGGAAAAGTTGAAATCCTTGTGTGCTGTTACTGTCGACTACTACAGCTGCTGTGGAAAATAGTACGGCTGATCCTGAAAAAATTAAACATAGAATATGTGCTCCAGCAATTCCACTTGTGGGTATATACCCACAAGAACTGAAAGCAGGGTCTCAGATATCTGTACACCCATATTCACAGCAGCATTATTCACAGTTACCCAAAGGCACAAGCAACCGAAGTGTCCACTGACAGATGAGTAAACAAAATGTGCTATATATGTACAATGGAATATTATTTGGCCTTAAAAAGGAAGGAAATTTTGATACGTACTACAACATGGATGAACCTTGAGGACGTAATACTAAGTGAAATATGCCAGTCAAAGACAAATGTGGTATGAGTCCACATGAGGCACTTACTGTAGTAAAGTTCATAGAGACATGAAGTAGAATGGTGACTGTCAGGGTAGAGAGGTGGAGGGGTGGTGGGGTGAAGGGGAGTTGTGGAGATTGGTTGCATAATTGTGAATGCACTCAACTCTGTTGAACTGTACACTTAAAAATGGTTAAGATAGTAAATTTTATATGTATTTTACCACAATGAAAATTTTAAAAATATATTGCAAATAAAGGCCTGAAAAATTATTTTTAAAATGAATCACAGACTTACATGTAAGAGGTAAAACTGTAAAACTCTTAAATGAAGATAAAAGAATGAATTTCCATCAGCTTAGATTAGGCAGTGGTTTCTTAGATACACCAAAAGAAAAAAATAAATTGTCATTCACCAAAATTAGAAATTATACTTCAAAGGATACCATCAAGAAAGTGAAGAGACAAACCACAAACTGGGAGAATCTGTGAATCACTTATCTTTAGGCGACTTGTATCTACAACATACAAAAAACTGTTACAACAATAAAAAGAACTGAACTGAGAACTGGACTAAGGACTTGAATAGACATTTCTCCAAAGACATACAAATGGCCAATAAGCGCATGAAAACATGCTCAAACAGCATTAGCCATTAGAGAAATGAAAGTCAAAATCTCAAGTGGATAGCACTTCATACCCAGTAGAATGGCTATAATCAAACATGAATTATAACTGCTGGTGATGTGGAGAAATTGGAACCCTCAAAGATGGCTGGTAGAAATGTAAAATGCTACAGCTTCTGTGAAAAATTTTGGCAGTTCACCAAATGTTAAAGTTGGGCCAGGAACAGTGGCCCATGCCTGTAATCCCAGCACTTTGGGAGGCCAAGGTAGGAGGATCACATGAGCCAAGTTTGAGACCAGCCTAGGCAACATGGGGAGACCCTGTCTCCACAAAAATACAAAAAAAGTAGCCGGGCGTGATAGCGCGTGACTGTGGTCCCAGCTACTCAGGAGGCTGAGTTAGGAGGAGCCTGGGTGAGGCTGCAGTGAGCTACAATCATGCCACTGCATTCTGGGCAACAGCAGAGACCCTATCTCAAGGAAAAAAAAAAAGTTGGAATTATATGATCCTGTAATTCTGCTCTCATGGAAACACATGCTCACGCAAAATTTGTTCACCATTGTTCATAGCATTAGTCATAATAGCCCAAAGTGGAAACAGACCAAAGTGTGCCAACTGATGAATGGATACATAAAATGTGATACATCTATACTGTGGAGTATTATTCAAAACTAAAAGGCAATGAAGTACAGATAGATTCTACATGGGGATGAGCCTTGAAAACATTATGGTACGTGAAGCCAGTCACAAAAGGCTACATATTATATAAAAAGTGTATTAGCGGCTTTTAGAGGCTGAGGGGGAAGGGAAGTGACTGCTAATGGGTACAGGTTGCTCTTTGTAGTGATGCAAATGTTCTGGAATTCGTGGTGATGGTAGCGCTGTAGATACAATATAAAAACCACTGAATTGATAAGTTTTGGGGTGAATCTGATGGTACGTGTATTTCTCCAAACAAAGCTCAATAAAGATGAGAGGGCTTTATAATATACATTTTAGAGTTACTTTTATTAATAACGTATCACTTAAATATGTATACAGTCAAAAAAACCATGACTGTCCCTTTCCCAGTGAAAAGGAGTACACTCAACAGACCTTTGTGATATTCTGCAACAACGGCCCATGCTGGGGTGGAATTCTCACTTTTTAGTAGAACCTTTACAAACTCAAGTGAGCTGTACAACACCCTGATTGCTTTAACTCCAGTCAACCATGGAGGTATAAAGACGCTAGGGTTGTTTGCGATTCTTCAATGCCAAAAGTAAAGTTGGAAACTTGGATTCCTGTTTGACTCTACTGTATTAAGTGATCAGAATAAAATTACTGTAAGGCTAATCTTCAACCACTTCGTGGTTTTCATTCTTGCTTTCTATAGTGAACATCTGTTGTTTCCACTTGCTTTAAACCCCTTTCCTTTTGGGATTCGGCCCACTGCTCATCCATGTGATTCTGACAGGAGTTAGCAGTGACAGCGCAGATAGCCCAGGCCTGGCCAAGATCACAGGCCCCCATCCCCTTTTCCATAGGGACTGGTCCAATGCAAGGGCAGGTGATCCTGGGAAGACCAGAGTCCTTTTATAGGATTTGATATGTGAACCCTGAAAAAGGAAGTTCTCTCTCTCCCTTTTGAATCATGGATCGTAAGGATGTGGGCTTGGAGCTCACACTGGCCCATTATGTAGAGAGGGCCAGCCTGAAAATGAAACCAGGAAACAAAAGCAGTCCGAAGATGATGGTAAAGAGCTTGGGCACCACAATCTGGGGCCAAGCACCAGCTACGCCTGTGGATTCTGTTGAGGTGCTGAGGTTATTACTAAGTGAATCAAAGCACACATGAAGTATTTCTTCTCTAAGGAATCAAACACAATTTATTTTAGAACTAGACAGGAGAAGACTGAACTAAAGAAAAAGTTTCATCCTAAACTTTCCCAACAGACATCTTCTGGATGGGCTCCATGTTATCAACTGTGTCAGTCACATCAGTGGCCTGTACAAATTGTGTAATTCGATTGAGGAGTCAAGTTTGCTAATAACAGTCTTTCCATTCTCTGTGCTTTAGAACAATTCTCAAAACACATTTATTATGCTGCCAACCCATAACTGTTCAATTAGGTTTTTCTTCTAAAAATAACTTGGATCAAGAGAATCATTTTACTTTATACATACTGAAAAACAGAACTCATCCATTTTCTTCAGTGTTCCGTGGAGGGGAAATCTGGTCCAACCAAACAGATACAGTAAAAAGCATGTTTCCTGTTTCGGCTTATTTGTGTTAATGACCAGAGAAAATATCTGTTTTCTTCCATCTTGGCTTCAACATAATGTATCAATATCCTTTTCTTCCTCTGAATCTTGCTCTGTTATCCAACTGAAAATAAATATACAATTAAATTTGGTACAATATAATTAATTAAACACCCCTTACTTTGGTAAGGGTATCACTGCATGAGAGAAATAAACCAGTTATTAGCAAAATCAAAAAGGCAATGACATCAGAACTACCAAGAAAAACCACAGTAATGAAGATGGCACTGACAGGGCGCGGTGGCTCATGCCTGTAATCCCAGCACTTTGGGAGGCCAAGGTGGGCAGATCACAAGGTAAGGAGTTTGAGACCAGCCTGGCCAACATGTGAAACCCCATCTCTACTAAAAAATACAACAATTAGCTGGGCATGGTGGCTTGAACCTGGGAGGTGGAGGTTGCAGTGAGCCGAGATCATGCCACTGCACTCCAGCCTGGGCGACAGAGCAAGACTCTGTCTCAAAAATAAATAAATAAATAAAAAAGATGCCATTAAAAATAAAAGTTTCGCATCAGGGCAATCAATAAAGATTTTCTTCACAAGCAGAATCCAAATTATATTTAACTTTTTATTTGGACTAAGTATACATCCTTCTAAAAAAACTTTCTAAGTTTAGGTTAATATTCAAATATATTTGAAATCTTTAAATTGCAACTGATGAGCCCTGAAAAATGTTAAGTAACATTTTGGAATTAAAAATCCTTCAGGTGAATTACCACCTCACAAAATGGCAGCACGTTCTTTGACTGAAGCCTCACAGTGCAGTCATTTCTTAAGGGTGGTAGGTAGAGCAGAGGGTTCTAAAGTCAGTTGATAAGGCAAACTTGCATAGTCAATGGCACTCCCCCAAAATTCTATATTGGGGGTCCCTAACCTCCAGGCCATAGAGCTGTACCAGTCCATGGCCTGGTAGGAAGCAGGCAGCACAGGAGGAGGTCGGCAGCAGGAGAAGGAGTGTTAGGGCCTGAGCGCCACCTCCCGTCAGGTCAGGGGCATTACATTTGGATCAGCAGCATGAGAGTCTCAGAAGCGTGAACCCACATGCAGGGGATCTAGGTTGTACGCTCCTTATGAGAATCTAATGCCTGATGATCTGAAGTGGAACAGTTTCATCCCCAAACCATCCCCCGCCCCCTTCCCCATCCGTGGAAAAATTACCTTCTTCCATGTAACTGGTCCCTGGTGCCAGAAGGTTGCGGACCACTGTTCTAT
>NW_012117599.1:2621675-2623411 GCF_000951035.1 Colobus angolensis palliatus
AGCCAGGATGGTCTCGATCTCCTGACCTCGTGATCCGCCCATCTCGGCCTCCCAAAGTGCTGGGATTACAGGCCTGAGCCACCGCGCCCGGCCGAAATGGTAAGAACATTTTACTTTTTATGCACGATTGTTAAAAATTTCTGCATAAGGTAGATAAATTGTAAAAATAAAAAAAGTCTGACTTCTTCGTTCTTTGGAGATTGAAGACTGAGCTTTAGGTAGAGAATTTCAGAGAGTTTACATGCTTTGAAATTCTTGACAAAGTTAAAGGCTTGCATTTTACATGGGTAACAATCTATGTGAGAGAAGGCAAGAAAATCCTTCTCTATTCACACCAAATGACAAGAAAAGATGTCACTTAAGAAAGGAAACAGAGCATGGCCAAATGTAATCTAACTTTATACCCTCCCTGGATCTGATTAGCTGGCAAACATGCTCAAGTTCTTTGTTTACAACCACTTGCAGGTCGTAAGTATCGGCACCCTCCATTTCTTTTGTTAACAAAAAGGAAGGGATTTGCAGTGTAGTTCCTAAGCAAACAAAAGCATGCTCAAGGCCAGGCGCGGTGGCTCACTCCTATAATCCTAGCACTTTGGGAAGCCGAGGCAGGCAGATCACCTGAGGTCAGGAGTTCAAGACCAGCCTGGCCAACATGGTGAAATCCCGTCTCTACTAAAAAAAAATACAAAAATTAGCTGGGCATAGTGGCAGGCGCCTGTAATCCCAGCTACACAGGAGGCTGAGGCAGGAGAATCTCTTGAACCCAGGAGGCAGAGGTTGCAGTGATCCGAGATTGCGCCACTGTGCTCCAGCCTGGGCAACAGAGTGAGACTCTGTCTCAAAAACAAAAGCATCCTCAAGTCCAAGTGCCTTCTTCCTTTAATGGGATGATCTTATTTCTGGTTTTGTACTTTTCTCCAAGAAAAGGGTCTCAGTTTCCATTCCAAAGATCTCCGTAGATCTTCCAAATCAAGGAAAGTTAGAAGGAACCCCAGCGATTTGTAGTATCTTTTTAGGCCCTATTTCTACAATCCATCTCTCCAAAATTCAAACACAGATACGAGCATTTTCTCTTAGTCACATAAGGCACAAGTGTATACAGCTTAGAGCTCCACATGAGAGGTTTGTGTACACCTGCCAACTGAGCTGAAGTTGAGAGTGGCCAACATGAACGTTTACCCATATATACCTGCCGAGACTTCATTCTCACCCTTTCGGAAATGCATGAAGTTCAGCAGCTGTGGCTGGCACGGTGACAGAAGAACATAAAAATGAGCTGTGGGTTTTCATGAATGCTACCTAACATTAACTCACTGGAGGAAGAGCTATTATCTATATCCTTTTTTCCAAACCATATCACTGCAACTTATCTGTAACTATTAAGTCATTCATATATTTAACCTCCATAGAGCTAATTTTTAGCATTAGCTTTTAAAAATCTTGAACCACTTACCATTGATCTTCTACACTCAAAAAATGCATATTTTAAAGCGCTGCAGTGTCCTTCCTTCAAACACTGCCGAGGAGATTTTCCTTCCTGTGACAGACACATAAAACAATATAAACACCTTGGAAATTTTCTCTCAAAGTACAAAATAATTGTCCTGAAAATAGTCCTTTTTTAAAGTGTTAAAAGAGGAAAACAGTTATGTAAGAAATAGTTCTTGACCATCCTGGCTAACACGGTGAAACCCCGTCTCTACTAAAAAATACAAAAAACTAGCCGGGTGAGGTGG
>NW_012117599.1:2624136-2630093 GCF_000951035.1 Colobus angolensis palliatus
AGAGACGGGGTTTCACCGTGTTAGCCAGGATGGTTTCGATCTCCTGACCTCGTGATCCGCCCTTCTTGGCCTCCCAAAGTGCTGGGATTACAGACTTGAGCCACCGCGCCCGGCCTAGTGTCAGTACACCTTCTACACTGCAGAGGGCATGTCCCATTCATCAGTATTTGTTCCCTGAACTGGAGCCTGGCACTCCATCCATGTTTGCTGTATCAACAGCTGCAGAAAGCCAGCTTGGAATTCTCTGTGCTGCTGCTATCGTCCTCCGCTTGGACTTTCTTTCCTCAGTCCTACTCGGTGTACTTTCTTCCCTGGACTAATCAACATGGCCTTCCATGTTGAACGTCTAGATAAAATCCAGTCTCCTCACTCTGATACACAGGCAGGCCTTCACACCTGGCTGCAACCTTCCCCTCAGGCTTCTGTCGCATTCCCAGTTCCTCTGGGCCCTCCCACGTCTCCCTGCCTCTGCACTTGCTGTTCTTTCAGATCTTCCCCACAACCGCAACAGTTCCCACTCCTTTACTCGATAAACTACTACTCAACTTTTAAGACTCAGCTCAAATGTCACCTCAGAAGATTCCAAATTCTGAAGCAAAATCAGATGCTCTCCATTGGGCTAAGGCATTTTTTTCCTCAAGATCTAGTCATTAAACACATGTTTAATAAATGCTTACAGTCTTATGGCAGGAATTTAGACTCTTAGACATCTATTTCTCCCATGACACCAAGCTTACATGGGTAGTGACTGCAACTGATTCATCTTCGTTTTCACCAGTGTCAGGCACCATGCCTGCCACTTAAGAGGCATTTACCAGGAGCTGGCTGAACGGCAGCACCAGTGAATAAGGGGCAGAGGGGACACAGCCCCGGACAGGGGAGCCTGAAAACAGCGGTACCTCAGTTTCCTCATTTACATAAGGAAGTTGGGCGAGATAATCTCTTAAATTTATAATAACTCAAGTTTTACTAGACCTTGGGAGGTGAGAATGGCCGACTGCTAAAATCAGTGAACCAAACATAAACTGTGACTCGGCAGAAACACTAATACGGCCCTGTAGTGGATGTCCATTTGGGGGTAATCTTTTCTCTGAAATAACAGCAACTTTCTGGAACTACATCCCCCAATGCAAAGATAATTGCACACAATTGAATGCCCTCTCGTTGGGCCTCTGTAATTGGAAAAGGCACTTGTGGTTTATGTGAGCTCTAAAACCAGAACCCAGGTCCACTCTGAACCTCACTACATGCCTCAGTGCATTTCGAGAGGGTGCTGAGGAGACCTGTGTCTGTAGTAGGGGAGTGAAGAAAGAGCGTAGGGGAAGCAAGATACGAAATCGTGAAAAATCGTGAGTTGCTTTATTTTTACAACTTAACGTCCAAGAATGCAGAGAACTGTCAGAAACAAATTCACATTAACACAAGGCAAACTGAGCACACATTCAGTCACAACTGAACGGGCAGGGGACACGACTGGCCAGGGCAGCGTACCAGGTTTACGCAACTCCCTGGAATCATTAATTCTACAGATTATCATTTCTAGGCAGGCAAGAAACCTGGCTTATTCTCCTTTATGTCTCCAGAACCCGGAAGAGTGCTAGCATGCAATGCACGCTTCGTGAACTGAAATGGGTTAATCTTTGCAAAAACCCGACAGGGTGGGTTTATCGTTATCTCCGCTTTAATCCCACAGGGAACGAGCTCAGCGGATCTGCGCACGTTCAGTGAGCCCGAGCTGTGACCTACGCCCGGGATGGTTAACTCCAACCGCCGCCGCGGGCGACCCGCTGCCCTCCGCCGAGCCGGGCCTCCCCCGGGCAGGCGTCGTCACCACCGGGAGCGCCCGGCCGCGCTACCTGGACCACACAGTCCGACTGCAGCAGACACTCGCCCAGGTCCTCCTTCAGGCCCGCACACGCGCCGCCCTCCGGCTTGTCCTCGTAATACTTGGGCATGACCGCGCTTCCCGTCCGCTGTGGACTCTACTTTCTTCCACTGCAACGGTTACGACCAGATCGGGAGCGAGCGAGGACCCAGTCTCAGCGGGCCGGAAGGCAGCGGCAATAACTTCCGGCGGGCCGCGGCTGTCGGGCCGAGGACTACGGGGGCCGAGAGGTGGCGCGTGCGCGGCGGAAGTAGGTGCGTGTCGGAAGTAGGTGCGCGTGACGGGACGCGCCGCAAGCGCCGGCTACGTTGCGGGAAGGGGAGCCCGCCCTGGGGCGGCGGGGCTCGGCTGCTGGGAGGAGGTGGTACGCTGATTCGGACGCGGGTCGAGGCTGTAGCAGGACTCCAGGTGAGGCCCGAGGACCGCTCTGTCCTCCCGCAGCCCGGGTTCGCGCCGGGGGCCGTTTAATCCCAACAGCTTGCGACCTCATATCGCTGCGGCCTGACAGTGACTATGTCAGGTCGGCGTCCGGCCCCTCGGCCGGCGATAGAGTTGCGGATAAAATGAAAGGACGCCCAGTTACCTTTGCATCGTAGATAAAGAGCATTTAGTATTAGCATGTCCGAAATGTTGCGTGGGATGTAGGCGTACTAAAACCTTATTCGTGGCCTATCTGAAATCCACACGGAGCTCGGCATTCTGTTTTTATTTGCTAAACCTGGCGGCCGTATCCGTGGCCCGGGGCAGGGAGGGAGCAGCTGGGCCCAGTTAGGCGCTGCCGGCGTCCCGGGGGCCTCCGGGGGCCTGCGAAGTGGAGGGGAGACGGGCAGCCGGGCAGTGGCCGGCGCTCCCCGGAGCTCGGACAGGTTGGACTGGACTCCGACGCTACCGCTCCCTCTGCTGACCTATTCCGGATGTAAAACACTAGGGATCGGAGTTTTGCTTGGTTTTTAATCTCATTCTAGTGGCCGAGGAGCTTGCTGGCAGTGCGCTGATGGATCTATGTGAATAGACCATTTATTTTACCTCTTCGGTAACACTGTTTTAACCGGCTGAAACATTGCTTTCTTAGGCATTTTCTTAAAAACTTGGTGGTTAAGAGCACGGAATTTCGAGTCAGATTTGGAATCTTGGCTCTATCACTATCCTCGGAGTCATGGGGCTGTCACATCGTCCCCGTCTCTGTAATGGTAGCTGCACCTGGATATGTGTTATTAGGTGATTCAGAAGGGTGGGCTGTTGCCCTTGCCTGAGGTTGCAGGCTGCGGTTCCCAAGCCCCAAGACCCGCCTCAGAACCAGCTGCATTTGCTTTTGACTCCTGGCCTTTCTCTAGGGTTGGGAAGAACATGGAAAGTGACCTCCCTGCCAAGTAGTAACTCAGAACAGGGGTGCCGGTAGCCAAAAGTTTCTTCAGAGTACGTGTAAAAGAAATGTTTTTTCTCCCATCTAGGAAGATGTTACCGAGTACTTCAGTGAATGCCTCAGTGCAGGGGAACGGAGTCTTGAATTCCAGGGATGCAGCAAGACACACAGCCGGAGCGAAACGCTACAAATATCTGAGAAGGCTTTTCCGCTTTCGGCAGATGGACTTTGAATTTGCTGCCTGGCAGATGCTCTACCTGTTCACATCCCCACAGAGAGTTTACAGAAATTTTCATTATCGAAAACAGACGAAGGACCAGTGGGCCAGAGATGACCCTGCTTTCTTGGTCCTGTTAAGTATCTGGCTCTGTGGTAAGTGTGTTTGTCTGAGATAGAATTGAACGCTTAGCGTTTCGGATTAGACTTTTTATTTGTTATAAATGTGTTGTGGGTCAGAATCTGGAAATATGGGAAACTATTTCTCCTTTTTGCGGAAGCCTCAAAAATCTCGCAGGAAAGAAAGTTGAAGTCTTGGTTCTACAGGTCCCAAGCAGATGCCAGAGTAAACTGTTACCCTAGGACATTGAAAAGCAGGGGACAAAATTCATTCCATATCTTTTCAACTACTGTGAACCGGTACACAGCTGACTGTGAGAAGGAATATGAAACTGGAAATTGCATTTCAGTCAGGCAGATCCAGAGTGAGAATTGGAAAAGTATTGATGGGAACCTGAGAAACTGAAGCTCTCCAGTTCCATAATGCGAGAGTCTCATTCACCTGTAGGGTGTTGAAGTGGGTAAGATATTGAAGTTCATAGGGTGTTCTGCACCTTAACTGGACTTAAGCTTTGTTAGTGTTTTCTCTAGAATGGCGTTCTAAATACTGAGGCCACCGTGGTGAATCTTCAGCTCTCTCAGTGGCCACGCTTTGTTCCAAGGTGGTGTTCACACATCTTGGGAGTTTTGTGTACAGACCTGTCTCTCCCACTAGCCTGGGCATCTGGAGGGCAAGGGATGTGTTCTGTATTTCCAGAACCTAGCAGAGTCCCTAAATGAATCTTGTGAATCTTTCTTTCAGTGTCCACTATAGGATTTGGCTTTGTGCTGGACATGGGATTCTTTGAGACAATAAAGCTTCTCCTTTGGGTTGTATTCATAGATTGTGTAGGCGTTGGTCTTCTGATAGCAACTTTAATGTGGTAAGTACCATCACTTTGGTTTTTCAGATACTGTTGTAGCATCTCCATTTGTTTGCTTCAGAGCTACAATGGCAGCAGATGGAAATTGAAACCAAAGTAGGGTCACTGAATGATCGATTTTGACTGCCAAGATTATTACAGTTTGCCCTCCTGTGTTGCCACCTAGATCAGAAAATAAAGGCTGGTTTATATTGTCAAATATAGCAAATAATTGAAATAATTATATTTTGAACCCAAAATATCTGACATAGGTCTCAATTTAGAAAGTTTACTTTGCCGAGGTTAAGGACACGCCGGTGACACAGCCTCAGAGGTCCTGAGGACATGTGCCCAAGGTGGTCGGGGCACAGCTTGCTCTTATACATTTTAGGGAGACTTGAGACATCAGTCACTATGTGTAAGAAGTACGTTGTTTTAGTCCAGAAAGTGGGGAAAGCAGGTTATAGTTAGATCAGAGACAAATGGTTGCATCCTTTTGAGTCTTTGATCAGCCTTTCACTGAATACACAGTTTACTTGTGAGAGGCAGGTACAGGAATAGTCATTTATGCCTTAGTCTGGCTCAGTGAGTCTGCATTTTTACATAAACAATGGGGCAGAGGAAGCAATCAGATAAACATTTGTCTCAGGTGAGCAGGAGGACTCTCTGTCCCACACCTGTAAAGATAAGCTATCTTAGGAATAAAATAGGAGGCAAGTTTGCCTGACACGGTTCCGAGCTTGACTTTTCCCTTTGGCTTAGTGATTTTGGGGTCCCGAGATTTATTTTCCACGTACTAACAAAATCCCTGGTTTTGCAAAAATGTTACAGATTGAGCCAGTTCTGCTTAAGTTGTCTGGATGATAGCATGGTTTTCTGCATTTGTCAGGAAAGACCACTTCTTGATATTCATTGCGTTTAAGTCCATTTAGATCTAAAGGGTTATTTTGTGGAGTCTTACTTTGAATCTTTGCATTAAATGAAGTATACTTGAAAAAGAAGGATTTTTTTTAAACTTCTCATGCCTTCCTACTGAGAATAAAACTCTCTAACCCTCACCCTCTCTGTCTGTCACACACACACACACACACACACACACACACACACACAGGCTTTATCAAAAGGGTTCTCAGTCTGACTTTGGTTGATTTAACAACAGCAATGTACAGAGGATAAATCTGGTGTTTAAGTCCTTCTGTGTGGTTGGCATGCTGGATGAAGGGCAGTGAATATGGCCAGCGATCTCAGTGGAGGACCAGTGGTTGAGTGGGCGTGGTGGTCATTGTAGTGAACATTTTAGTTACAGAGAGACCTGGGTTCAAATGCCAACTTACTTATCTGTGAAACTCTTAGTCCCAGTCTCTTTATTTTGTAAAATTGAGTTAACTATCTATTTTGTCCAATTTTTGAGAGAATTATGTTATGAAAAGTACCTGACACATAGTTAAGTGTTCAATATTTGGTAGTTACTAATAGTTTAAGCAAAACTCTGCAACTATAACTTCTGATGATACCAGCCTTTTTTTTTTTT